>NC_083403.1:116268132-116580776 GCF_020745735.1 Hemiscyllium ocellatum
GGTTCACAGTTTCTTGAAGGTAGAGTCATAGGTAGATACAGTAATGAGGAAGGCATTTGGTTTGCTTTCCTTTGTTGGTCAGAACATTGAGTCTCTGAGTTGGGAGGTCATGTTGCGGCAGCACAGGACATTGGTTAAGAATGCTGCGTGCAATTCTGGTCTCCTTCCTATTGGAAGAATGTTGTGAAACTTGAAAGGGTTCAGCAAAGATTCACAGGAGTGTTGCCAGGGTTAGAGGATTTGAGCTATAGAGAGAGGCTGAATAGGCTGGGGCTGTTTTCCCTGAAGCATCGGAGGCTGAGGGGTGACCCTGTAGAAGTTTATAAAATCATGAGGGGCATGGATAGGATAAATAGGCAAGGTCTTTTCCCTGGTGTGGGGGAGTTTAGATCTAGACAGTATCGGTTTAGGTTGAGAGGGGAAAGATATAAAAGGGACCTAAGGGGCAATTGTTTTCACACAGCGGGTGGTGCATGTGTGGAATGAGCTGCAAAGGAAGTGGTGGAGGCTTGTACAATTACAACATTTAAAAGGCATCTGATGGGTATATGAACAGGAAGGGTTTAGAGGGATATGAGCCAAGTGCAGGCAAATGGGTTTGGATGTCTGGTCAGCATGGACGAGTTGGATCGAAGCGTCTGTTTCTATGCTATACATCTCTATAACTCAATCATGCCAATCAGATATCTTATGTTAATCTAGTCCCATTTGCCAGGATTTGGCCCATATCCCTCTAAACCCTTGCCATTCATGCACTCATCCAGATGTATTTTAAATGTTGTTATTCTACCAGCCTCCATCATTTCCTCTGGTAGCTTGTTCCATACTCTCACCACCCTCTATGCGAGAAAGTTGCCCCTTAGGTCCCTGTTAAGTCTTCCCCCTTTCACCTTAAACTTCTGCCCTCTGGTTTTAGGCTCCCCCACCCTGGAGAAAAGACCTTATCTATTTATCCTGTCCATGCCCCTCATGATTTTACAAGCCTCTATTAGGTCATCCCTCAGCTTCCAAAGCTCCAGGAAAAATAGCCCCGGCCTATTCAGCCTCCCTCTGTTGCTCAAACCCTCCAATCTTGGCAACATCGCTGTAAATCTTATATGAACCCTTTCAAGTTTCACAACATCCTTTCTGTAGCAGGTAGATCAGAATTGCACACGGTATTCCAAAAGTGGTCTCACTAATGTTCTGTATAGCTGCACATGATCTCCCAACTCCTATACTCAATGCTCTGACCAATAAAAGCAAGCAAAGCAAAAGCTATGAGAGGTTAGAAGGATTTGACGGGATCTATTTGAAGCACATAAAATTCTATCAACGCTAGACAGACTAGATGCAGGGCGAATGTTTCCTCAGATAAGGCAACCTAGCATCAAGAGTCTCAGGATACAGGAGAGGCCATATTGGACACAGGTGAGCAAACATTTCCCCATTCACAGGGTGGTCAATCTGTTTCAATCAAAAGGCTGTGATGGCCAGATCACGGAGTATATTCAGGAAAGCAATTGATAAAAAGACATCAAGGAATATGGAGAGAATTTGAAAATGTGGCATTGAGTTAAAGGATTAGCCATGGTCATACTGAATGGCAGAATAGGCTTAAAAGCCCAAATGGCCTATTCATGTTCCTAGTTCCTATGCTTCTATTCCATTGTCAACACCTTTGGCCTTGGATCGCTTGGTGTTCATGAGCCTTTGGTGGGTGCAATGCCAGCAGCTGTCACCCATTCCTTCTGCCTCTGATGGCAATGAGGAGCTGCCAGTCTCTGATTGTCTGACAGCCCTCAGGTAGCTGGCAGCTCTCTGCAAGTGAAATGCCCACCTTCAGGGTCCTGAATTCTAGCAAACACACAGCACTAGGCACTTACATAATTCAAAAATATACTTTATTCATAAAAATATCTTTATATACATTAGTCACTAAAGCAGTTTGGTTCTGTACAGTAGCATATGAAGAAAATAAGCAAACATAGTTTGACTCTATCAGCAAACAAACCAAAGGCATTTCTTCCTTGTACAAGATTATATTTACTTATATTTGAGACATCGGGAGAGTCTGCTAACTGAACAAACCGCCATTGAACATAAGCAAGAGACCTTAGATGTCATCTTTCCCCACTGCGCCTTCGCAGCAGCTGACCCAAACTTTAGACAATAGGTGCAGGAGTAAGCCATTCAGCCCTTCGAGTCTGCACCGCCATTCAATATGATCATGGCTGATCATTCCTAATTAGTATCCTCTTCCTGCCTTATCTCCATAATCCTTGATTCCACTATCTTTGAGAGCTCTATCCAACTCTTTCTTAAATGAATCCAGAGACTGGGCCTTCACTGCCCTCTGGGGCAGAGCATTCCACACAGCCACCACTCTCTGGGTGAAGAAGTTTCTCCTCATCTCTGTCCTAAATGGTCTACCCCGTATTTTTAAGCTGTCTCCTCTGGTTCGGCACTCACCCATCAGCGGAAACATGTTTCCTGCTGCCAGAGTGTCCAATCCTTTCATAATCTTATATGTCTCAATCAGATCCCCTCTCAGTCTTCTAAACTCAAGGGTATACAAGCCCTGTTGCTTCAGTCTCAGTGTAAGGTAATCCTGCCATTCCAGGAATTGACCTCGTGAACCTACGCTGCACTCCCTCAATAGCCAGAATGTCTTTCCTCAAATTTGGAGACCAGAAATGCACACAATACTCCAGGTGTGGTCTCACCAGGGCCCTGTACAGCTGCAGAAGCACCTCTTTGCTTCTATATTTAATTCCTCTTGTTATGAAGGCCAGCATGCTATTAGCCTTCTTCACTACCTGCTGTACCTGCATGCTTGCCTTCATTGATTGGTGTACAAGAACACCCAGATCTCTCTGTACTGCCCCTTTACCTAAATTGATTCCATTGAGGTAGTAATCTGCCTTCCTGTTCTTGCCACCAAAGTGGATAACCATACATTTATCCACATTAAACTGCATCTGCCATGCATCTGCCCACTCACCTAACTTGTCCAGGTCACCCTGTAATCTAACATCCTCATCACATTTCATCCTGCCCCCCCCAGCTTTGTATCATCAGCAAATTTGCTAATGTTATTGCTGATACCATCTTCTATATCATTAACATATATTGTAAAAAGCTGCGGTCGCAGCACGGATCCCTGCGGTACCCCACTGGCCTGCCATTCCGAAATGGAGCCGTTTATCACTATCCTTTGTTTCCTATCAGCCAACCAATTTTCAATCCAATCTAGTACTTTGCCCCCAATACCATGCGCCCTAATTTTACTCACTAATCTCCTGAGAGAGACTTTATCAAAAGCTTTCTGAAAGTCAAGGTACACTACATCTACTGGATCTCCCTCGTCCATCTTTAGTGTGTCCCTCAGCACGTGGTCATAGACTTTGGAATGTGCCAGAAGTCAACTCCTTGTTCTAGAAGACCAACAAGTTTCAGGCAGACCAAAGACCATCTTTCACCAATTTGATGCTCCTCCAAGCACAGTTTGTCTTGTAGTGCTGGGAACAGACCGTAGAGAACAGTGTCCTGCATCATGGAATGAGCCTCTCTTTAGACTAATCTAAAGACGTGGGCTGAATTTTTGTCTTCAGTTTTTCTGTCATAATATGTCACATGTCAGGAACACATATTGAGAATTGAGACACATTTCTTACCCCACCATCCTCCCAATGACTTTCCATCCATTAAAATAAATCATGCGGGGCATGTCGAAATTTGGATTATGTGTGCCCCTCAAACAATTTTTTTTCAATTTCTTGTTAATGGCAGAATTAGGGTGGCATGGTGGCTCAGTGGTTAGCACTGCTGCCTCACGGAGCCAGGGACCCGGATTCGATTCCAGCCTCAGGCAACTGTCTGTGTGGAGTTTGCACATTCTTCCCGTGTCTGCGTGGGTTTCCTCCAGATGCTCTGGTTTCCTCCCACAGTCCAACAATGTGACCATGCTAAATTGCCCCATAGTATTCAGGGATGTGTAAGCTGCGTACATTAGTCAGGAGAAATGTACAGTAATAGGGTAGGGGAGTGGGTATGGGTGGGATATTCATTGGAGGGTCAGTGTGGACTTGATGGGTCAAAGGGCCTGTTTTCACACTGTAGAGATTTTATGATTCTAATAACTGGCCTTCAGCCCTCTGCAACATACAGTACTTACTTTAATCAGTTTTGATTGGATTGCATGATAACTACCACTTGGGTTAAAAATAATCAGGGATTCTGTTCCCCTCTCACTTCTTTTCACTTTGTTGGAATGGTGTAGATTTTACCTGGGGTTAATTGACTCCCTAGAGGTTAAATGACAAATTTAATTATGCGTGTTGGTAAAGAGCAGAATTAATGTTGTCCTCCAGTTCCACGGTTTGTATTTAGTTTATTGAAATATGTATTTACATAGATATATTATTATTGAAGTCAGGTATTGTTAAGTACAGGTACAATATATGGATTTTGTTTGGGAAAATATTAATATGGAATTTTTATTTCAAAAATATCTCAGGAGAAGCCTCTCTCTCTTGTTTACATATTTGTTGATGTGTCATAAGGCCCTAGTTTATTTTACAAGTACATTGAAACAGAAGTACAATAGTCAAATGATAGATTAGATTAGATTCCCTACAGTGTGGAAACAGGCCCTTCGGTCCAGCAAGTGCACACTGACCCTCCGAAGAGTAACCCACCCCCGTCTGACTAAGGTACCTAACAACTATGGACAATTTAGCATGGCCAATTCATCTAACCTGCACATCTTTGGAATGTGGGAGGAAGCTGGAGCACCCGGAGGAAACCCACACAGACATGGGGAGAATATGCAAACTACACACAGACAGTCGCCCTGGCGTTGTGAGGCAGCAGTGCTAACCACTGAGCCACCATGCTGCCCATAGCACCTTGGAAATTGGTAATGGGACCACATGTACCTCTTTTCATCAAAGCAGATTCTGTGTACAAGTTTGATTCTGATACAAACTACCTTTGAATCATATCTCTTCTATCCATCTTCCAAAACTAGGCATAACATCTTTTGTGTTTCCATGTTTTATTGACCTTGTTCTTCATCTTAGATCCCCCTTGATTGCGAGTCTATCCTGTGATTGATGTCTGAATAACTGAATATGTTGAACATATCAATCCCAAATAACCTGCCAATCCCTTTTCTCAGGGAAGCTTTGTGATTTTGTTTCATTTGTATGTAATGAGTACAAGTTGAATTATTTATAGACAAACTACTGGGTATTCTGTTGTGTTGATCTACAAATGTGTCCAGATAATTTGTTACTCCAGATCCCAAATTGTTGCTGCATTTCTTGAATTTGTTCTCAGGATATGACCATACTTCCAAGGCAGCAGGTTTTTGTGATCACTTATTGCCCCAAGCTGGGGTTGATGCACCTTCTGGTCATATTTTAGATCCCTGTTTGGCAGAATGTTTGCATATTTTAGTTACTTGTGAAAGAGGTCAATCATGCACCCATTGATGGTTCAACAATACACTTGCCTCTTGGAAATTTGGTCAGGTTTATGCAGTAGGATAACTTTATCATATATTCGGTCTTCCTGCCCTTGTCAAAAACTTCAGTTCCAAATCAGAAGACAAGGAAGGCTGGTTACACCTGTTTAAAAATATGTTGACTCAGCTGATTCCATGTTTTAGAATTTGTTTCTTCTTTAACTCGATTTCTTCCTGTGAAAGACGAATACATATAAAAATGATTTATTTTATATAGTCTATGGTACAACCAATGGAAACTTTTTAAGAAGGAGAATCTAGAGATTGCGCATGGTTTTTTTTTGTATCTGAAAATATTTCAAACACTGTTGCATATCTGCCAAAATCTGGAATCAATTGCCAAGTATTTTATCAAGCATTCCCAATGGAATATTATCTCTAAGTACAAAATATATTGTTACAATCAGCCTTTTTATCACACTGAGTGATTTGTGAAATAAATCCACTAATTCTGCCAACAGTCAGTTCTGAGGCACAGTACGGGAATGCAGTCTACAATCTAAGATTTTTCTTGTACCCATAGTTGGTAATGTTGCTTCCAAAATTTTATCTCACAAATGTAATCATTGTACCACTTTTTCCTCGACTTAGAATAATGCAGTTCAAACTTGGGTTTGTAGCATGTTTTTCTGAAAACCATCTAACCATGCTCAATATCATTACACTGATGCATTACATGAAAGAGAGGAAAAACAGATTTCAGGCAGATTGAGTTTCAGGATCAGCAAGTTAGAACTTATGACCAAAGCTCCTCTTCTATAATAATCAACCTGTTGCAGAGTTTGAAGTAATTCTAACTCCAGCTATTGCAAAATTGTCCGCATGTTTCATCCCACTTAGATCTAATAATGTGAATACCATCTGTTTATGAGCATCATTAATGCTCACTGTGATTGTTTTACCAACCAATTCCCAATTATAAATAGATTCTTACTTGTCTCAAATGCACAGATGGTCGCTGAAATTCCAGATACAACAGTGGTCATGGTAAATTAAGAGGATACACCAGAAACTGGAATGACAGTGGTTAGCTTGATTTTGGTTGATCATCTTTGATTAATGCAGTACAACACTAGACATCGGCGAAATTTCAAAGATATATTATATGATCATCAATCTGTCATATTTCGTGTCATTAGCTTAACCTATCACATCCATTTGCAGATTCTTGTATCCTCCCCGCAACTTGCCATCCTTCCTATCTTTGTATGATCTGCCAATTTTGGCTTCATAACATTGTATTGTGGGGAGAGGGTGAGGGGACGTTAAAAAGGTTTTTTGGGATTATCTCCTCTCAGACAGACACACACACACTCCCACTCCCACTCCCAGGATGAGGCCACAGTCACATCCCAACTATTGACTGGAACATTTCAGTTGGCATCTCTTCAGTTTCCTTAACACTTAATTTGAATGCTTTTATTGGCTACCCTCCATTGGGCAAGTAGCCATTACCCTACCAGCCATCATTTTTCAATTGGCCTAGTGATGGGAATGTGCTCGCAAATGGGCTTGATACGTTTGGAGGCTTATTTTACATTCGCCCTTGTTCCCAGTCTAAATCAGAATTTCTCCCCTTATGTTTCATTTGTAGCAGTTATATTTCAAATCATTTCAATGATTGAAACTGCTATTGATTGTATATTCAGTTCCAATGAGAGGGGATAGACTAGATTTTCTTGTTCTACAATAATGGAGCATTCCTGTTGACACAGAGATTAGGTTACTTACAGTGTGGAAACAGGCCCTTTGGCCCAACAAGTCCACACCGACCCGCCGAAGCGCAACCCACCCATACCCCGACATATACCCCTTACCTAACACTACGGGCAATTTAGCATGGCCAATTCACCTGACCTGCACATCTTTGGTCTGTGGGAGGAAACTGGAGCACCCAGAGGAAACCCACGCAGACACGGGGAGAATGTGCAAACTCCACACAGTCAGTCGCCTGAGGCGGGAATTGAACCCAGGTCCCTGGCGCTGTGAGGCAGCAGTGCTAACCACTGTGCCACCGTGCCGCCACAAAACCACCATTGAAAAAAATCTAGCAAAGAACAAACAACAAACTGATTGTGATCAATGAACATAATTGTTCTTATCAATTCAAAAATTATCATAAAAGTCAAGGACAACAACTAATTAATTAGTCCTGGACACAAGTCTGAGTGAGCTTAAAATCATAAATCCCCACTCCTCGACACTTCCAACCTCCAAACCTCAATAGAAAATAGAGATTGATTGTGTGACATGGCAAAGCCTAAAGGACACTTTTATGTGAGTCGTAACAATAAACCAATCAATTTTCTTTAGGGAAGTTTGCTACAATTCCATTAATTCAGTCACTATTCACAAGTTGGCTCTTCAGCTATGCATTTTGTAAATTGATATTGACTTAACTGTAAACTATTTTTAATGTTAAGTGTGGCACAGCGAGATATTTAAAATGTATTTTTTTCTTCTATAAACAGATCTGCAGGTTAGAAAAACAGTCAGCAATAGGATCCTATCGGCAGGATTTATTTGCAAATCAGCCTCTGATCTTCATTTCACCCAGAAGTGAACCACCTACCTTAATGCTTGAGAAACTGATCCAGTTGTGTGGGGGCAAGGTGTGCAAAACTTTACGCAAAGCTGAAATTTGTATTGGACAGTACAAGGGAAAGAGACCTCCTGGAAATCGACACTTGTCAGAAGGTTGGATACTGGGTAAGTGTTTAGCCAATGAAGAAATCCTGCAAATGCATGTCAATCAGTGAAGGGGACAGAGAATTTTGAGACTTTTTTTTTCTTATTAACTATTTAGTTAGAGGATGATTCATTGCATTGCACTTGCTAAGTATGTTTACTTTTACTTCCAAATTAGGCAAGGAGTTTTTTTAGCACCCCTAATTGCCCTAAAAAGGAAATATCAACTTTGTCCTTGAATCAGAGCATTGTTGATGCTCCCAAAACAGTTATGTAGGAATACGAGAGTTTTGATACAGTGCTTGATTAGATTACTTAGTGTGGAAACAGGCCCTTCGGCCCAACAAGTCCACACCGACCCGCCGAAGCGCAACCCACCCATACCCCTACATTACTCCTTACCTAACACTACGGACAATTTAGCATGGCCAATTCACCTGACCTGCACATCTTTGAACTGTGGGAGGAAACCCACGCAGACACGGGGAGAACGTGCAAACTCCACACAATCGCCTGAGGCTGGAATTGAACCCGGGTCTCTGGCGCTGTGAGGCAGCAATGCTAACCACTGTGCCACCGTGCCACCCACACGTGCTATTCAAGAAATACTAAATATCCAAGCCAGAAGTATTAAAGGTCCTGCTTGAAGTGATGATATTATGATGATTGCTGCCTTTATGCTTTTTGTGGTGCTAGGACTGGGATGTATTGTTGAGTAAGCTTAGTTTGATCTTTCCTGTTCCCACACTCCATCTATAGAGTTCCATTCCAAAGGACATACCATCCTGTCTTGGAACTACATCACCAGTCACTGGGTTCCAGTCCAGGAACTTCCTTCCCATTGATACCACGAGTGTACTTACACCAAATGTGTTGTGGTGATTGAAGAAGATGGAACTTCACCATCTTATTAAGAGTAATTAGAGATAGAAAACAAATGCTGATCTTGTCAATGACACCCACATTCCATGAAAGAATACAATCCTGCAGCCATCCTATAGTGTATAAATTGCAGACAGTGTGTCCAAGTGTTACGCAGAGAGGTGAATGAGTTCTGTAGTAGAACATAAATTAAATGTATATTCCTGAATGATTTTAAGCTGCTTATAGTTGCTGAGGTGTCAGCATTCAGAATACCACATTCTTAATTTGAGCACAGCAGTTAAACAATCAGATGATACAGAGTACCCAGACCTGTTCTTACAGTCTTGTATCAACATAGTTGGTCTGACTAAACCCCTCGTCAACAGAGAGTCTAAAGAACTGGAATTTAGCAATGGCCATGCTTTGCAGGTCAGAGTGAAGTTTAATCAAAGTTTTTCTTATTGGATCATTGCCAGTTTCATAACGGGCATAAATGTAACCTCACACTTGTAACTCTGTTTGGATGCTGTCCATGCCTCATTGGCATGGGCTGATTCATCATCAGAAGAATTGTGAATGGAACTGACTACTGTAGAATCATCAGTGAGTAGTCCTGGTTAACAGGAGAAAGTAAGGACTGCAGATGCTGGTGATCAGAGTCGAGAGTGTAGTGCTGGAAAAGCACAGCAGGTCAGGCAGCATCCGAAGAGCAGGAGAATCGATGTTTCGGGCATAAGGCCTTCATCAGGAAAGGCTGATAAAGGGCTTATGCCCAAAATGTTGATTCTCTTGCTCCTCAAATGTTACCTGACCTGCTGTGCTTTTTCAGCACCACAATTTTGAGTGTTGGTTAACATTCTGACAAATAGATAGTCACTAGATATGCAGGTTAAGGTGGAATTATTGACAAACTTACAAACAAAGGCATTTTACTTTCCACATCCCTTTTCTGGAACAGTTTTCTTTCAGTACATAAACACAGTCTTAAGTTGCTGTTATCTGGTTCCTGTAAAGTTGATAGGTGGCAGAGTTAGCTGTCCTCATTTATACCACCAACTGCATGTCTTTAAGGTCAGGGACAATGGAGCATTGCAATGGTTTGCCTGGATGCTTAGTGCTCCGTTCCAGGGCTGATCACTTTTAATGTTTTGAGGAAGCCAACAAGTGTACTGCTTCCAACAAGACATTGAAATGTTTGCACAATATAACGTTTAAAAGTTTAATAGATCCAGTGGATAGCTTGGGTCCATTGAAAAAGCCGGATGGATGATATACTGGTAAATGTTTATCTGCTTGTTATGGTCTAATTTGTCTTGAATTCTAACTTGGCTTCAATTTTGTGTAACAACTATCTCCCAAATTACACAACTACTTTTACATCAAAGCTCATGGACAACAAACTGAAAGTGTACTGTTGTTGTATAGTTACAGCCTAAATGCCTCTTTATCGAAAGTTTATCAGAAATATTTTAATTCAAGAAATGAGTGCTTATACAGTTGTAAAGGCTTGCTTGGCCTTTTCTTAAGTCAACACATTTTATCATTGGTGTTAGAATTATGATGCTATTTAATTATAAACTCCAGAGTACTTATTACTGCAAGTAATTAATTCTACAAGTAAAGTCACTCTCAAATATTTCGATCCATAGGTTGCAAAATCTCCTGGGCTTGACACGCTGATGAAACAGATTGCAAATTCACTGAGATTAGCTAATGTTTTTCAGCAATGAAATTTATGCCACATCTTGGAGCAGTGTCTTTTATGGTTCTGATTTATTTTTAAATAAGCTTGTCTAACCCGAAATTCAGTTGAACAGGTCACATTTTGCACAGAATTTACCTAAAATAGAAATAAATGTATCAGGAAATCTTTTGCTCAGTGGGTCTACTTGCACACTGTTTCCAAAGTAAATCTTCGAGTTATCAGTTTACATGCTTTTTTTAAAAGTAATATGAATTTACCTTCCTGGGCATCAGTTAGCTCAGTAGTCTGGATGGCTGTTTTCAGTACAGAGTAACGTCAACAACATGGGTTCAATTCACACTTTCGGTTGAAGTTACCATGAAGGACTCTCCTTCTCAATCTCTCCCCTCACTCAACCTGACCCTCAGATTAAACCACCACCAGCTATCCCTGTCTAATGAAGGAGCAGCCCTATGGTCTGATCAAACTGTGGTAACTTTATCTTCCATATTCCATGCAATGTTAAGGTAGCATAATGCAAGAGCAGAAGGATGATACCAAATTTTATCATTTTGACTTAATTTGAGCATTGGAGGATAGTTGAATATTTTCTTCAATAGTACTTACTGGTTTATGTAAACTGTGTAGTACTTATGAGCAACAGTTGATGGCAAGGATTGAGTACAAAACTGTAATCTAAACTAATATTTAAGTAGTGTCTCAAATCAAAATTCTTGCAAATGTATCATCATTTGAACTCCAAGATGTGGTGACAACTTTGAGTTCAGCCTTGCTCCTTTGTTAACTTTAATTTCTGTCATCTGAGGAGTACTGAATTCTGCATTAGGACAGGTTTTGTGTTGCTTGCCATTTTGGACAGTAGGAATCAGCACACTGTTTTTAGGTAATGTGAAAGGAAGTTGGTTATTAATCAGATTGTCAATTCTACATGTCAAATGAGAAACTATCTATGTATATGTTTAGATTATATTTTAATACACTTTGGTAGTGGTTTTGTACTGTTTACTTACATTACTGTATATATTTATAATGTGTATATTTTACTGTATATATGTGTTTGTATATATGGTAGCACACATATATATTCCCATTGGGCTGTGTAGTTTTTGCCTGCCCTCTTTGCTTCTCTTTATATTACTTTTCCTTCACTTTTCCTGCTTTCTTGTTTACTTTTCAATATTCTTCTTTATTCATGATCTACCATGAACTTACTTCCTCCTTGCTGTTTTCTTGTGCATTTTTTATTTTTATCTTTTTTCTAAATTTGACTTCTCTTCCTCCTCCTTTGCCGAAATAGAAACTGTAAAGAGCTGTAAAACACTCTCACGTGCATGAATGCAGACCAGGCTGGCTAAAAGAAAGGAAAGAATCTGTGGAGAAATTGTCTAGGGAAGAAGCCATAGGGAAATCTAAAACTGAAAGAGCTAAAAAAGACGACAGATCAGTGGTAGCAGTCAGAAAGTTGAAATTAAATGTGGAGGAGGCAACCAAGCAGCTGTGGGATCAGAGAGAGTAACTCAGCAAACTATGCTGGGAAGAATGCTTGTGAGTTTGTTTCACAAGTTGATTTTTTTTTTCGTTTATTTCCCACTGTCGTCAAGTATTTTTCTTTTGTTTTCATTTCCTTCTCATTAAAGTACTGACTGGTGTAGGAACATGGTTCTAGAACAAGGATGCCTCACCTAAATGGTCTTTATCTTTGAATCTACAGTGAAGTAGTCGGCAGGTATTCAGCATGAGTGAAATCATTGCAAAGCCAATTTCTCCGCTGATACCAACATACATATGTTTTCATTTTATTGTATGGTTCAAATGTTAAATACATGAAGTAATAACTAGAGATGCTGTGTCATAGTCAGCCTTCCTCTTGGATGGAACTGGAAACAAGCTGACATGAATGATGCTAATAACTTGGATGTGTCAGAATATCAGACATTATTGGTGGAAAATTGAATTGCAGACCAGGTGAAAAAGAAATATCTCTAAAATGAGGGATGCTGTGCCATCAAATCTGCAGCTCCAAGGTCGAGACCAGTGCTGCTCTTTTCACATCTGTCACATTTGTGGTTCATGGATGGTTGTGAAAATAGAATGTAAAAATTGATTGAGTTTTAGGAATGATGCAATAATGAAATTTGGGGCGTCTCCATTATCCATGGGAAAGACTGGTGTTTTGACAATGCCTTCAAAACTTGAATTTCTTCACTTTCATTTCTGACTTAGGAATCTTACTTGTTTGTAACAAAAAAGAAACTTAGTTGAAAATTGGATATTCCTTGAAGCTGCATTCACCTAGAAACATGGAAAAAGTTCAATCACAATCTTGCTTTGTGGCATTTAGATATGAACAAGGTTTGGGAAGTCAGGCGGTGATTATTCACCAGAGAATTCCCAGCCTTTGGCCTCTCTTGTATTCACGGTTTATGCAGCTGATCTGATGGTGACACTACACCCTGACATCCCTGAAGTTGAACAAATGCTGCATGTTAGCTGTTTGACACTCTTAGCTGCTCAAGTTACTACTGCAGGTTTTTATTCTATTTATTCATAAGATATGAACATCAATAGAAGACCAGCATTTAGTATCCAGCCTGATTGGCCTTGGAAAGATGGTGGTAAATCATTATCTTAAGCTGCTGCCATCCATGAAGTTACAACTACGGTCCTGTGAAGGGTATTCTAATATTTTAATCTAGAACCAATGAAGGAATAGCATTATAGTTCAAAGTCTGGAAGTGGAGGTGAATATGCAAATGATGGTATTTCCATACACCCAATACCCTTGGCCTTCTCAATGCTTGGATGGTGCTTTCGGAGGACCCTTGGTGGTCTAAGGTAGTGCATCCTGTAGATGGTACACACTGCTCCCACTGCACAATGGCAAAATGAAGGTGGTTGATGGCATGCCAATCAAATGGGATGTTTTGTCCTAGATGGTGTCAAGTTTCTTGAATGTTCCATCAGCTCCATTCACCTAGGTGAGCGGAGAACATAAAATCACAATCTTGTTTTGTAGCATTTAGATATGGACAAGTTTGGGAAGTTAGAAGGTGATTATTCACCATAGAATTCCCAGCCTTTTGCCTGCTCTTGTAATCAAACTGTTTATGTGGCTGACAGCATACCATGATTTCCCTGAAGTTATTGGTAGAGAATTCCACGATAAAATTGTTGTTGATTGTTGAGGAAAAATAGGTAGATTTTCTCTTGCCTGGTCATTGCCTGGAATTGGTGTCGTATGAATATTAGTTGCTTCCTATTGACCTAAGCCTGACTGTTGCCCAGATCTTGTTGCATAAAGACATAGACTGCTCCATAATTCGAGCTGTTGTGAATGCAGTGTTGAAACATTATAGCGATGGTATAGTAAGGGGCATGTTTAGTTCTGGAGCTTAAATCTTCAGCACTTCATGGATTTCTTGTCAAGATCCTTAGCTTTGCTCTATCCAGAAATATCAACTGTTCCTTGATATTTAATTTCTTCAAATTTCTGCACATTTTCTTCCAGATCTACCAGAAGCCCCACATGCCCTGACCAGAAATATAGTTTACACGCTGTACAAATATAAACATTATCAAACATATTTATCACCATACAAGACTCAATAGTACTACATGCAACGGATGTGTCGAGGTTTGGACCCTAATGTTTGTAGTGGTCGGAAATAGTTTAATCATGAGTTGTTTTTCACATGAGGATGCTGATGATACTTTGCATTCCAATGAGTAATGAACATCCATTTTCACACAGGTGGACTGTAACAAATGATATTAGAACACTGAAAGCCCAAAATGACAATCCAAGAGTAACTGTGCTCACATTTGGACTCTAACCAACTGTCTGCCTAGGACTCAATGTTGAGGGCATCATCAGTTGAGATCTCCAGGAAATTCCTTTGTCCTTTAGTTGATATCTTGCAATAAAGCCCCTGTGGAAAATGAGCTGTTTTGTTTCTCCTATGAGAGAAAATACTTGCGTTATGGCTTTGTCAGTTCAGTGAGATATTGCTTGTTGATGCTTTTAAAGGTGTCCTGTAAGTGTGCTTCATTCTTCTTAAGGAATTCATGCAAGTTTGGGAACTTCTAAGTGTTGATTTCCTTCTTAAAGTGAACCTTGAATTTCTGTTTTTCTTACATTGGTGCAATTTTGACCCAGACTAACAGCTTTGAAGTCCTAGCTCTAATTCAGTCACGCGAGAGATTATATTTTAGAAGTAGCATAACTGTAATAACCAGATTATGTTTGGCAGACAGTGAGGGGGAGTGAATGGTAAATAATAGCTTCAGTTTGGAGTGAAGTTCAACGAAACAAACCAAGACCTTGCAATGTGACAGCCACCAAAGTACAATGTGAAACAGTAGTTTGACATGCTCACTTTACAATTCATTACGAGGAGCAGAAAATATTCTGGAATTCAAGTCAGGTTTTTATAAAATTTACAGATTTCATAGCTTGTCTAGCATTTGCTCCAGGTTTGTATGTATAATTTCAACAGCAAGTGCTTCCCCTGTATGCTGCAATTCACCCTCATCATTTTAGGAAGAGCTACTCTAATGCATGTCATTGTATATACCATTGTGCTTACTAATCATTGGCTCAGATCTTCTAGTCTCTGGATGCCGGAGCATGGACGGATGACCAAAGATGGACTTTGTGTTGTGACAATCCCGGGATCCCACTAAGTCTGTGGGAGTAACATTCATGTGACTTGGAAAATTAACAGCTCCAACAAGAGAAAATCTAAGCGTCACCCCTTGATATTAAATGGTATCACCATTACTGAATATCCCACTATAAACATCCTATAGTTTAACTGTTGACCAGAAACTGAACTGAGCTAGTTATATAAGTATTGTCCACAAAGTCAGGCCAGAAGCTAACAAGCCTGCAGCATGCAACACACCTCCTGACTCCTCAAAGCCTGCACATAATCTATAAGGCCCAAATCCGGAGTATGTTGGAATACTGGCCACATGTGTGAATGAGTGCAGTTTCAAGAACACTAAAGAAGCTTGACACCGTTCAGGGCAAAGCAGTCTGCTTGACCGGCACCCTGTGCACCACCATCCTCTACGCACGTTCATTCCCTCCACCATTTCCCACAGTGCATCCTATAAATGGTATCTTCACCTGCTCTGACCTGTATGTGACACCAGATCTGTAGTAAAATGGTTGGCTCTTGGCTACACCTTGAATGGTTGAAGCAAGTCACTCACTTCAATGGCAATGCCTTGCCAGCAATGCTCACATCCCATGAATAAAACAAAGTTGCCTCCTGTTCAAAAATGTATTGCACAAGAAACTGAAGGTGAACCAAGACTGCCATATCTGTGAACTGTACATTTGCAGAGCAAAGTATTGGCTTTTTTTGACAGTTTTTGCTGACCGAGTTTGAACATTAACCATGAAATTAATTCAGGATGATAGTGTGTTGTTTGATATTAATACTAACTGAATTAAAATTTATATTCATTCATAGGAAATCAGTGTCACATGCTAGGCCAGCAGTTATTGGCCATCCATAATTGTCCGTGGGCTGTTAAGTCAGTTACATTGCATAGTGCTTATCAGGCCTGCAGGTACAGATAGGATTGTTTCCTCTCCTCTGATGTGAAGTATCCTGATTTTGCAACTCTACAACTATTAGTTTTAGTCTGTTATTTGATGAAGCTTCACCACATAATATATGTTCTGGCTGAAGGTATTCATCACCTCTAGGTCAAAGAAATCATTTTTTTTGATATGTGCAATTACTTTTATTTTAAACCTAGTCTCAGTGTCTTGTTACAGGTCATTGCCATTGTCTCACCAGTATCTGATCCAGGCAAGACCCATTCTATCCATCACTTCTCATTACTCAGAACCTGTGAGGTCTTCTTGATACAGTCCCTGCCTTTAGCCATCAGTTTGTTTTTGAGTGTTGCACCCCAGTGTATATTTAGTTCAAGTGCAACATATGCAGCGGTGTAAGAAACCTAGTTTAGTTTTGAGCTCAGTCATCTAGATAGTTACTGGACCACTGAAGCCATTCTATTGTGTGTAGGCCTATTGGAGTTAAAGACTCTGTATATAATATCTTGGGTGTTTCTGTGTTCTCATTAGTACATCTTTCAAGTAAACTAGTTATTTTTATATGCAATATTTCCACATATTCTGGGAGGTACATTTTTAAAATTCATTTGTGGGATTAGGGCATCGCAGATTGGCCAACATTTATTTCCCATCCCCAGCTGCCCTTGAGCAGCTCATGGTGAGCGACCATCTCGAACCACTGTACTCTACCTGCTGTGGGTTGACCCATAATTTCAATAGGGGAGGAATTCCAGGATTTTGACCGAGGAACAGAGATATATTTCCAAGTCAGGATAGTAAGTGACTTGAAGGGGAATCTGAAGGCGGTGGTGTTCCCATATATCTGCTGTCCTTATCTTTTTAGATGGAAATAGTTGTGGGATTGGAAGTCACTGTCTGAGGATCTTTGGTGAATTTCTGCAGTGCATCTTGTAGATGCACTCTGCTGTTACTGAGTGTTGGTGGTGGAGGGAGTGGTTGCTTGTGGAAGTATTGCCAATCAAGCTGGTTGCCTTGTCTTGGATGGTATCATCCAGGCAAGTGGGGTGTATTCAATCATACTCCTGACTTGTGCCTTGTAGATGGTGGACAGACTTTGAGGAATCAGAAGGTAAGTTACCCACTGCAGCATTGCTAGCTCCTGACCTACTCTGAGAGCCACCGTGTTTGTGTGATGAGTCTAGTTGAGTTTCTGGTCAATGATAACCCCAAAGATGTTGATAGTAGGGGATTCAGTGATGGTAACGCCATTGAATGCCATGGGGTGGTGGTTAGATTGTCTCTTGTTTGTGATGGTCATAGCCTGGCATTTGTGTGGTGCAAATGTTACTTGCCACTTGCAGCACTGCACCACTGTTTGTGACTGCCAAGTCCAGATGTTCCATTTCATGAAAAAGTGTTTCTCTCAAATTGAGATATGCTAGTGAAGGTCCATACCCATTACATTAAGATGGCATTTTTACTGTGAACACCAAGATATGCTAACCAATTTGATGCGCAGCACAAGCAACCAATCTCATGCTCCCATGAATTGGGAAAGAATCAGATTAATTGCCTGGCTTCCAATCTAACCAATCAGGAATGAAGTCGAAGCAGTTATGTCCCTAGATTAGTCACCCAGAAGCCTGAACTAATGATCTTACTGAATATAACCATTGCAGAATTTAAATTCAGTTTGCAGCAACCCAAAATAGAAAGCTAATACCAGTAACTGCTGGTAAATAATAAAGAAAACATCTGATTCATTGATATCCTTCAGAAAAGTAAATCTTTAATCTTCCCTGATCTAAGATTTCAGACCTATAATAATGTGCTTTTCAAAATCATGAGGGAATAAATAATGTAGATAGAGAAATTGTTCCCTTTAAAGGAAAAATTGAGAAACATATTGCATTGATTTAAGATAGTTGACGAAAGAACTAAAAGTGCAAAAGCAAACCTCTCACAGAATTACATGGGATCTACGTATCTTTCAGCCTATAACCAGTCCATGTCAGTGGTAAAGATGTCCTCCCATCTTTTCACATCTAAATCTAGCCATCAACCTTTTCCCTCAAATGCTGTCCAGTTTCCTTCTAAAGACATATTGTATTCTCTTCAACTGCTCCCTCTGGTAGCAAGTTCCACACTCGGACCACTATCTGGATAAAGAAATTTCTTCTGAATTCCTTATTGAATTTCTCAGCGACTATCTTATTTTGATGGTCTCGAGCTTTGCTCTCGCTCCATAAGAGGAATCATTCTTCTATTAAGTAACCCTTTCAGAAATTTATTGCCACACATTCCTGGTTTCAGCCTTGTAAATCTTCTGTGTATCAGTATTGTATACCTTTTTAAAAGATGTTGAATCAAATTGGATACTTTTAGTAAGGATTCTGTTATCTTTAACTGGATAGTAAAAACCAAGATTTTATACAGGGTTAGCATAATTTGCCAAATTTTCAATTCTACCCTTTTTAAATAAAGCCTAGTGCTAGATTTGCTTTCTTTATGACCTTTCTAGCCTGCAGCACAACATTAAAAATTGCAAAATTGTTCTGATGCAAAGGAGGTCATTCAGGCTCTGCAGATTTGAACTCCATGCCAATCTCCTGTCTTCTCCCTGTCACCTTGTACATTAGATGATAATTGAAATAGAAACAATGCCCTCCTGAATGCCACAATCGAACTTGCTTTCACCATTAACTGGTTGAGAGCCAATTTCAGTGGGGGGAAAAGTAGGGATGGGCCAGATAGATGGGTCCGAAGGATGGTGGGAAAAACAGTAGCTAAAGAATGGGCCATTTTCAAAGAAGAGATGGAGTAGATGCACTTGAGATATATTACCTTGGAAGAGAAACGAAGGACAATCAAATCCAGAGCTGTCTGGATGGGAAAGAAAATAAAAATTAATTCAAAGCAGACAAAGTGAGTTTGTGACAGGGGTCAGGTAGTAAATACAATTGCGAACCAAG
This sequence comes from Hemiscyllium ocellatum, assembly GCF_020745735.1. Lineage (NCBI taxonomy): Eukaryota > Metazoa > Chordata > Chondrichthyes > Orectolobiformes > Hemiscylliidae > Hemiscyllium > Hemiscyllium ocellatum. The sequence goes on from NC_083403.1 coordinate 116,287,425, forward strand.
CTGAACAAAGAAGGTTCAGAAGGGAAGTCATAAAGCAAATAAGAAAAGCAAAGAATGATCATGAAAATGGATTAGCAGCTTACATAGATAGAAATCCCAAAGTCTTGTATAAGCAAATCGATAGTAAAAGGGTATTAGGAGGAGGAATAAGGCTCATTGGGGACCAAAAAGAGAAGTTACACATGAAGGCAAGAGGCATTAAAGTGTTAAAACATTTATTAGGTTCATGATTTTGTAATTCAAGATTTCTTTAGTCCATGTCAATCTGCACAATTCCAAGAAATAAGTGACCTCCCTTCTCTTCCCACTAAAGTGCTACGTTTAAGAAGCCATTCAGGGTACTTGTAACTTTTAGTCAAGGCATTGAATACAAGAGCGAGGATGTTATGATTTAAAGCATTAGAGTTGGAGTACCTGTGTGCAATTCTCCACTATAGAAAGGATTGATTGCACTAGTGAGGATACAGACAAAATTCATGAGGATGTTGGCTGGCTGGAGCAAATCAGGTATAACACAAAACTAGGTAGGCTGGATTACTTTCCTTAAAGTTAAAAAGCCTGAGGGAGATCGCACCTGAGGACCATAAACTTATGAAGGTCATAGATGGGAAGAATCCCAGGGGTCACATTTCAAGTAGTGAGCAAGAAATTTATAGTGGATTTGAGGAAGTATTTTTTTCACGAAGTGCATTGGACATCTGGAACTCACTGTGAAATGTTGGTAGAAATGGGAACCCTCAGAACCTGAACTCTTAACCACTTTCTGAAACCCTTCCTTTATTCTTTCATGCGATACGTGGTCACTGGCAAGGTCAGTATTTCTTGCCTGTCCCCAGTTACCCTTGAACCGAAGCGCTTGCTATCCCTTTTCAGAGAAATCACATTGCTGAGAGTCTGTAGTCACACTTAGGCCAAAGCAGGTAAGATTGGCGGATTTCCTTCCTTAAAGGATATTAGTGAACATGTGGGCTTTTATGGCTGTTACAGATAGTTTCATGGAAGCCATTACTGGGACTCATTTTCAGTTGCACCAGTTGCAATGGAGTGATTTGAACCTGTTTTCAAGCATTAGCCTGGGCCTCTGCATTGCTGGTTCAAAGATATTATCACTGTTACAGTCTTTCCTTTGGTGTTCTATAAAGTCACTCAGTTTTTATGAAGACAAATCATGCATTTTCTCAATGTAATTATTGATGAACAATAAATGCTGATTTTTGCCAGAAACAGCTACATAAATCAATTTATAAAAACAGCTTCAGGATGTAGATTATAGAGGACAAAGAAAACAGATTCCATAGGTAAGGGTGATTTCTTTCAAAAAATTTTCAATACATTTAATAAAATTATTGGTCAAAGCAGTCATATTTGGCCCACTAAAATGATTTGAGCTGTGAGGTGTGTTACAGTATCATATGTGCTATGAAGTGTTTTACATGATTAACGAATTCACGATAAATAGTTACATTTTTTTGCCTATAGTTTGTGAAATGAACACGTCTGTTAATACTTATTTCAAATCATTGCAATAGCTCATCTTTCAGTCCAGTTGTAAGAACCAAGGATTTTAATAATTGCAACCCCAAGTCATGGCTTCACAACACTGGATATCAGATGGAAAATTACTATTAAGTGATACAGGGTGTATTTACAAGAGACACCATTGAAACGGAACAGCAGACTGTGTCTAATTCAAGATTTAAATATATAAAAATTCATTTAATCAGCTTAATGGAAACATGAAATTTATACTGTTATATGAAATGCTTTATAGGACCATGTGCATCATATAAAATCATTTTGGTTGGTCCAACTATGCCTGTCTCTTTTTCATCTTTTATATAATACTAGACAACTCCTATATTATGTCTACAATATATGTAACTAATCCCTTCTAATGTAGGATGTATGTTGTTGCCATTCTGGGAAGCAACCTTTTATTACTAATTATTATTGAGGCTGGCTGGACATTTCACAGGCATATCAATATGCTGAAAACAGAACACTGAAATAAGGCAGATTTCCTACATTGTTACTCAACTTAAATTTCCCCCCCAAAAAGGGGGAGCATTTTGCAATACAATCCACAGCAATATGGGGCATGTATCCACCATGAGAATTTGGGCCTGATACAATTGCTTTAAGATTGATGTTGCAATTAAAAAGTAGATGACAGCACAGTTTATAGAGAGCAGTTTGGTGACTGCCCAAAATGTTATGAGAATTTGAAGTCCCCCTTGACCCATCCACCCACTTGTAAAGATTTTTTTGTTGTTTTCAATTTTAGAAAAATGTTTCTTTGGACAAAATCCCTATTATGCATCTGCCTTACAAGTCAGCAACAGTGACCTTGCCACTGAGTGCACTTATCACAGCAAGCTCTCAATGAACAATTTTGTATTTCATGTTCAATCTAAAAATACAAATATAATTGCAAGCAAAACATGGAAAGTGATTTGAGTTTCTTTTAGGAAAATTTCATAATTAAGTTAAAAACGAATTCTAAATTTACAACATCACAGACGCTTATGACATGCAAGAGGAGGTCATTCCTCCCATCATTCCTGTGCTAGATCTCGAAAAGCATAATCTACATAGTTCCATTTCCCTGCATTTTTCCCATACATTTTTTAATTGTTCTTTTCAGATATTTACAAATATGTTTTGAAAGCTGTTTTTTGCATTTGTCATGTCTGGAAGAACACTCTTTAGCTCTGAAAGTAAATTTTCCAAACCTCTTCTAAATGATGTCCTCATTTTTCCTATTCACCAACCCATGAAAGTATTGTCTCCCTCATCTACACGTTCATAATTTTGAACACTCCCTAACAGATTTCCTTATAACATTCTGCAATATAAGAAGAGAATCTGAGTTTTAATCTCAGCAGCAAATACTTGCGTTTGTATCATGGCTTTAATGTGAAAAAAAAGTTCCAATATGACACACAGGGTTATGATCAGGCTAAGTGCATGTCGAGCCAATGATTGAAAAGCTATGGGACGGGGTGACAAAATACTCCAGGACGTGGTTTTTAAGGAAGGTTTAAAAGGGAGGCGAAAAAGAGCACAGTTGGAAGAGTATAGGAAAGAGTTCTGATTCAAATAAATCAAAACAACTGGAGGGCCTCTCAAGGTGCATATTTTTAAAGGGAAGGATTGACCCCACTGAAGCAATTTTAACATCATGATGATATTATAGCAGTCAGTGTGGACTGTGTGACTGTTTTGCTCAGGAAGAACCATCGTGATGGGGAGATTTAGCCTTGTGTGTGACAGGCTATGAGTAACAGAGTTTTAGCTGTTCACAGAGCATAGAATACCAGCTAAGTTGAGGCTGAGGGTGAGATTCAAATCTATAAGCAATGTTGTCCTTACTGTCTCCGCATGTGGGGCAGTGCTTTGACTGACACAAACATTATCTGGATCAAAAGGCTAATTGTTCCTATATTGATAGTTTACAAGAATGCAGTGTGTAAGAACATTCACAGATGACCACTTTCCATTTTTTAAAATCCATTAACTAATGTACTATCCATGCTGCCACATTCCTTTTAATAATGCTTGCTTTAATTTGATGTGGCAGTTTTGTTTTAATGCTAGCATCCTTGACTGGAAGGTTGTACTTTAAGATTCACTTCAGAAATCTGAGAAGATGCAGCAAAATACGTAAACAGCAAATTAGCTGTCCAGTATAGTTCTGTGGAAGTCCTGCACTGTCATATGTCTCTTAGAGAAGCCACTTAACCATGGCTTGATCTGTCCTCTTACATGGAGATCACGATAGACTTTTACAAGAGGAGCAGGGGATTTCTTCGTGTTCTGCCCAGCATTTAATCCTCAATCAACATGACTAAAAATAAATTATCTCCTTTGTTTCATTTCCCAGTAGTTGTCAAATCTTGTTCCTTTACACTGTGCAGGTGACTACAAATCAAAAGTACTTAATTTACTGTGAAACCCTAGGAAATCCTGAGGTTGCAAAACAAACTAAACACATGTAAGTTCTTTCTCGAAAAGACTCTTATGTAGCACATTATTGAAACATTTAAAATAGTTTAACAAGGGAACATCCTCAGCATTTCCTTTATCAAGGCACATCTTTTCTCAAAACGTTCCATTGAAAAATATCCATGGTTTGACTTTCACAAACTGTAACCATTTTAAATTCCCTTTCAAAAACTTTTATTCTTTTAATTTGTGCAAGAAGTGACATTCCATTTGTGTGAATGCAGATAATATTCTGAAATTTGTTCCTGAAATCCGCTGGTTATAGGTAAAGAATAATCTAACGAATGAATGTTACTGTGACACCGATATCTACCCCTATTGATTGATAAGCTCCTTATGGCATACACAACAGATGGAAGTGAACTGCAAAGGAGCAATTCAGTTAATTGACTCGATTTAAGACATGCCTCAAATTATTAATGAATACCAACTCAGCCATTCAATTTAGTTTGTTTAACGACCATCATTTGTGAAATCATTTTTATTGCTCCTTCATTGATGTAATTTATACAGAAATGCATGTAAGACCTTATAATACTAGATTAGATTAGATTACTATTAGATTAGATTACTTACAGTGTGGAAACAGGCCCTTCGGCCCAACAAGTCCACACCGACCCGCCGAAGCGCAACCCACCCATACCCCTACATATACCCCTTACCTAACACTACAGGCAATTTAGCATGGCCAATTTACCTGACCCGCACATCTTTGGACTGTGGGAGGAAACCGGAGCACCCGGAGGAAACCCACGCAGACACGGGGAGAACGTGCAAACTCCACACAGTCAGTCACCTGAGGTGGGAATTGAACCCAGGTCCCTAGCGCTGTGAGGCAGCAGTGCTAACCACTGTGCCACCGTGCCGCCCAAATACAGGTGAAAGAATAACACAGCATTGCACGCAAGGCAGTTTACCTTGTGCAATGTCCTACATGAGACATTATGGAGTAGAATTCCATATTTTTGTACCATATGTAGTCATGGAGTGAAACAGGTACGTCATTACAGTGGTCTGATCTTTTGTACTGCAGGTGTTTACACACTCAGTATGTCTGTGCTTGAATTTTCTTGATGTTTTACTCTTGCCAGTCAATTTGTGCACTCTTTCCACTTTGTTCTTTATGATACCTCCTCCAGATTGAAGACCTATATGGTCTTGTAATTACAGTGGATAAAATGGTGTAAAATTAAGCTGAGATTTTTGGCACAGCAGGAAGCAATCATTTTCTTGTTCTTTTTGCATTTTCTCAGACATTTTTAAAATACGTATAACCTCATTAGACTGTACTTATTTGAATACCTTTCATTACATCAGTATAAGTCACATCAAAAACTGAAAATTGTTCTTAAAGACGGCATGCCTAAATCATTTGAAACTCAGCACAGACTCTTCCATTGTGGAGTCGTAAGCTTAGAGTTGGCCTGGAAATGGTTGTCACTTTCTCTGAGGGATAGGTCAGGGAGTAGGTCGTGTCTCATAAACCTTACTGAGTTCTTTGAGAAGGTGACCAAAGTGGTAGACGAGGGTAAAGCAGTTGATGTGGTGTATATGGATTTTAATAAGGTGTTTAATAAGGTTCCCCACAGTCAGCTATTGCACAAAATATGGAAGCATGGGATTGAGGGTGATTTAGCAGCTTGGATCAGAAATTGGCTAGCTGAAGGAACACAGAGGGAGGTGGTTGATAGGAAATATTCATCCTGGAGTTCAGTTACTAATGGTGCACTGCAAGGATCTATTTTGGGTCCATTGTTGTTTGTCATTTTTATAAATGACCTGGATGAAGGCATGGAAGGATGTGTTAGTAAATTTGCAGATGATGCTAAGGTCGGTAGAGTTGTGGATAGTGACAAAGGATATTGTAGGTTATAGAGAGACATAGATAAGCTGCAGAGCTGGGCTGAGAGGTGGCAAATGGAGTTTAATGCGGAAAAATGATTTACTTTGGAAGGAGTAACAGGAATGCAGAGTACTGAGCAATGGTAAGATTTTTGGTAATGTAGATGTTGGTGTACAGGTACATAGATTCTTGAAAGTTGCCACCCAGATTGATAGGTTTATTAAGAAGGCATACAGTGTGTTTGCTGTTATTGGTAGAGGAACTGAGTTTTGGAACCATGAGATCAAGCTGCAGCTGTACAAAACTCTGGTGTGGCCACATTCGGAGTACTGCATACAGTTCTGGTCACCGCATTATAGGTAAAATGTGGAAGCATTGGAAAGGATTCAGAGGAAATTTACTTGGATGTTACCTGGTATGGAGGGAAGGTCTTACGAGGAAAGACTGATGGACTTGAGGCTGTTTTCATTAGTGAGAAGAAGGTTGAGAGGTGACTTAATTGAGACATATAAGATAATCAGAGGGTTAGATAGGTTGGACAGAGAGAGCCTTTTTCCACAGATGACGATGGCTAGCATGAGGGGACATAGCTTTAAATTGAGGAGTGATAGATATAGAACAGATGTCAGAGGTAGTTTTTTTACTCAGGGTGGTAGGGGCGTGGAATACACTGCCTGCAAGAGCAATAGACTTACCAACTTTAAGGGCATTTAAGTGGTCATTAGATAGGCATATGGACAAGAATGGAATAGTGTAGGTTAGATGGGCTTCAGATTGGTTCCACAGGTCAGCGCGACGTTGTGGGCAAAAGTACCTGTACTGCACTGTAGCATTCTATGTTCTCGGTGTTCTCCTGTAAACCACATAGTTTTCAGCTAATTACATTATATGGCAAGGCTATACATGAAGCTGTCACCATCATCAGGACCTTTTGGGTTCAAAGACCTGGTACCATATTTAAAGGCCACCTGGACATCCAATACAGGCCGTGTGATTGCCCTGGTTATCCCGAAAACCCCAGAAGTTGTCACTTACCAGCAGCAACTGACCCACAGTTCATTAAAGGTTATGCTTCATGCTGTCCTAGAAAAGCATGAGGCCTTTCATCCTCAGGAATGGCCAGGCAGCCTGAATTGTGGGAGATGTTCTCATGTGCTGCAGAAGAGAATTAATAAACTCCTGCTGTTCAGCTGGGTAAGCAGCACTGTGTACTCACTGCAACCTAACATTCAGGCACGTCGTTCAGTTTAACTGTGCCAGTGTGGTGGACTGTCTCATAGGATGCTCACGTGCAAGTTTCTGGTGTTTTATATGCCACCAGGAACCTACGTTGAGAAGGAATGCTAGCCAGGCATGCAGAGAGAATCATTCCAGAACATCCAAGAGGTGGCCAGCTGCTCAGCTTCCCATCACCTCCAGAAATCTGAGGAGGGTGCAGCTGAAACCTGTACAAGAGACGCTTAGGTCTGAAATGTCCAAAGGATATCCATTCAAAACCATAAGCACTGCAGTTAGGCTGCTTCACCTCAGCTGAGGAAGTCAGGGCCAAGCCTGGATGTTGTGGCAGACAATGAAAGAAGATGGCATTTTGAAGGCACAATGGTGTTTGCTCAGAGTAGTCGGCACTGCCTTTAGATGTGCTGTCATCTCATTACCCCTGAGGGTTTCAACCATTGACCCACGACAAGGTGGGAAATGTACCAAGAAATTCTGAGGAAACAACTCCGCCATGTAGATTTCCAAGACTGCACCTGTTCAGAAGATGGGAAATCACTAGGTATGCAGCCTGCTTACTCATTCACTGGATCAGACATTCAGTCACAAGATGTGCAATGATTTAGACGTGTATCATCAGGATGACAAGAAACTGTGCATGCACAATAATTAGGAACACAACTCTTGAACTGGCCTGCCTGCCTAGATATGTTAGTATAGATTTTAAGGTGAACATTTTTAGAATTTTTTTGTTCGTTAAGCCACTTATCAATGTCTTAGAATAGATTCTAAGAAAAAATATATAAAAGTTTTATTAAGAGGTGAGTTCTCTGCTAATTCAATGCATGAAACATCCGCACCCAAAATGAAAAGAAATAAGAAGTATTCAGAGACAATGTAATGAGAGCTATGTGGCTTTGGATTATCATGGACAGAAAATGCCATTTGTCTTTTATGTGCATGCCTCATCTGCAGAGTGAAACTTGCAGATAGTTAAGTTGAGCAGGTTTTGAAGATGTGACTGCGCTTGCAGTTGAAGACTATGCAATTTCTCCAGTGGATTTGAGACATTAATGTTTTTGATCGATGTTCATCTCATTATATGCCCTGTGTTGCAAACCTCTTTGTTAAGGCTGTAAACATAGTAAATAGAGGTGAATGTGATGTTTATGAGCAATTAATTCCTCTGAGAAAAGTGGGTGCACCATGGAATTGTTCATTTCACTGAAGTATATCTTGATACTAATAAGATTGGTAACCACCACATTATGCTTCTAAATACTTACATGGCTGTCTGAAGTGAAAGAATAAAATGTCTTCCTTCATCAGAAGGTGATGCTGGCCTTCCATCAGCACCCTTTTGTTGCCTCCAGTTGTTTCTGTTACCTAAGGAAGGACTGTTTGGGATAATACCTAATGTTCACAAGATTGGTTTCAGGGACAATTGGCCTAGCCAGATGAAGTGAGAATAAGGAGAATGAGCCTGGGTTCAACAAATTGCAGAAAAGGCAGAAACATTGTCTGTGAGCAATGAAGAAATGTGACTGAGCTCTGCAGGCTACCTACATCCAATCTGACTGTGTACAGAGCTACAGCAGAAATGAGGTCTGTTCAGTGAAGTCATTCTCATCATCGGAAAAGAATGTTGAGAATGAAATGTTGGGAGTTTGAGATTCTAGTTGATCATGTCTTGGCATTTCCACTTCTAATTCAAACTTCTGGTTCTGATTCAAGCCCCACGCCAGATACTAGAGCACATACTCTAGGGTGACCCTTAAGATCTTATACTGTATTCAAAGAAAAGCAGAGAATTTCTTGATCTTCCCAACATTGACTTCTGAACTAATGCTTCAAATAAATGTCTGGTCATTTGTTTCAATATTACATACTTGTTTTGTGATTCTCTTGTGAACGAAGTTGGTTGCTCCATTACCTATATTACAGTAGTTACAGTGAGTACTTTATTAGCTGTAAAGCACATTGAAATGCCCTGAGAATTTGAAAGAGATTATTTAACAAGGATGTTCTTGAAGTTTCATGTATTAAGTCAATATAATTTATACAACTGTTGGATTTACCTTTTATGGGGGGCAGTAAACCAACTAATTATTTCTCTTTTCCTTTCCCCGTATTCTAGATTGTATTACCCAACATGAGCTCTGCTCCATTGACAACTACAGAATCGAATAGTTGAAAGCTCTGATGATAAATGTACTGTAGAAGATAAATCTACTTCAGTCATTAAATATATTGTGTTCCTTTCAAGAAAGCTTATACATAAGAACAATAGGTCACATTTTATAAGTAAATGTCTACTTGACAATTTTTGTTTACTAATGGTGTGCTGTATAAAGGGAACCACCTGTAAACTGAGGCATCCTCAATCTTTTTGAATCATTGAGTGTAGTGTGATTTTAAAGTGCTTGAATATGTTTTATGGACTGTTACATTTATTTTAATAAAGTTGTTATAAAAATAGTCCCTGTTGTTAACTTTGTCTCTTATTTTGAAGAATACATGATTAACAATAGCTGGATGTGACAATTGATAATATCAGGAGATGAACAATCAATGTGTTAAACATCTAACATTTTTCTGCTACTGAATACTTATAGGTCATAAACACAAGTATGATGCATACTAAAATCTTTGTCCTGCCAAATGGGATATACTCTCTTAAATGGAATACTTTATACATCAGAAAATGTTTGTTTATATCTAATATTGAATGGCTAAATGAAGTATCAAAAACTAAAACTGTTATAGGAGTAGAATTCTTGAGATTTTTGACATATAATGCGCACACATCTGAAATGACAATCACATCATTGAGTGCTTATGTTGCAGTTTATTCAACTCCTTCAACTCTAATTTGGCAAAAGATCATTTTGTACTGAAAATAAACAAGTAGCAATGACTATTCTACACAAAAAAAAGTTGCAGTTTTGGCATGAGATCATTGGCTATTACGTACAAATTATTGCAGCAAAAATTACACAAGACAGAATTATATGTATAATATAGTTCTAAGTAACTCAATGCTATAGTATGCCAAAAATAGCAATGTTCAGACAGTGCTGACATCTTCAGACAAGGACCTCAGGAAATATTAATCTAGGTTTCTCATGGAGTTCTTCACTCCTAGTCTAGAGTAGAAACTGTCTGTATTACTTTGTGGCAAGTCCAGAGGCTTGAAACAACTCCTCTCTCAGTGCATGGAGAAATTGAAAACAATTTCAAATATTCCTGTATCATCATTCCTTTTCCCCCATTTCCAGTTTTGTTGTGAACCTAGTTGTAGATATAGTACCTGAAATACATTCAGCACCTTAGAGATGTTCAGCATGGAAACAGACCCTTTGGTCCAACTCGTCCATGCCAACCAGATATCCTAACCTAATCTAGTCCCTGTTGCCAGCACCCAGCCCATATTCCTCCAATACCTTCCTATTCATATACCCATCCAGATGCCTTTTAAATGTTGCAGTTGTACCAGCCTCCACCACTTCCTCTGGCAGCTCATTCTGTACATGCACCATTCTTCTGTGTAGAAAAAGTTGTCCCTTAAGTTTCTGTAATATCTTTCCCCTGTCACCTTAAACCTATGCCCTCTAGTTCTGGACTCCCCTAACCCAGGGAAAAGACCAATCCATGCCCTTCATGATTTTATAAACCTCTCTTCTTGGTAATTTCTTCCCATTGATATACTGGAGCACCACAAACTTGTCAAGAGTCTCCTGTTAAAATTTCATCCAATCACCATTATTCACCCACAAACCATAAGGATATATTGATTATTTGAATACCTCGGAAATCAAAGCCAAGACCAACTGGACCCTTATCACCTATATTCCATACACAGAAATTACGACACAAAACTAGGTTCTGTAACCCAGTCCATCCTTGTCAGTGTTTACTGTCCACTTGAACAGCACTCCATGACACATGCCAGTTCTGTGTCTTTCCAGAGGTGGTTACTGGTTACATTACTCTGCACACCAAGAAAACAGTGAAAGCAATGTACCATTAGCAAGCTACCTCAGCATAGACCTGTTGTATGCAGACGAGCTATTCACTGAATTAGTGGCAAAACATCACTAATGACATCTCCACATTTTGTACTCAATCTTCTTCCTGCAGTTTTCATTAAAACAAACAATCCAATAAAATCAAGCTTCAAGAGGGAGCCATATTTGGGGCAGCAAACAGTAAATCTTGAAATTGTCTTTGATATTCTATGATACCAGCAAAGGGGTATCCAGAACCCAACTTAAAACCTTGCACACAAAGGCAAATCAATCATAACCATAAAAAAAGTTGTCCTTAATTATAAAATGCTCTCTAGGAGCTGCCTGTTTTTAGCTGGTACGTCATGAAGCATGTTATTGTGAATGACCCTTAGCTTAACAAATAACACAACACAGAAAATTAACAATTAGCTTCATTACCCTAAAATACAAATTTGACTGAGAGCCTCATAAAGAAAGGTGCTATTATTAAGTTATTCTTAAAATGACAAGTCTTATAGAAAATGGTTTGTTATTTGCTACTACAATTGTAAACTAGAATTTTGGACCTTTTCACACAAGTATAGAAACAATTAAATCATTGGCTACAAGGTTTACACCATTCTTTATATTGCCTATTAATTACTTTCCTTAATACAATTGATAAAAAGAGGTTTCAGAGTATTCTCACTAAAAAAATCACAGTGTGAATCATCTCTTAAATTTTGCATCACAATGCATGAGAACCCAAGAAATGACAATAATTGCTTTCACATTTTTTCTGCTTTACAAGGCAAGTGATGGAGTATTTTCATAGCTAGTTAAATAGAAAGACCAGCTGATGCTGATTTTCAAAATAGTAATAATTATTTAAAATAATGGTTCTGAACCAGTTAATAGCAGATAATGCATTAAGCTCCACCCAATTTAAGAATGTCATACAAACTTGGGTGAGGTTAAGGAAGAACATCTTAGTATCCCATCGAGTGCAGGCCCATGTCCACAGGTCTCCATAAAAATGTCTAAGCAACTAATGTAACTTGCACCTAATTGTTATTGTGCAGTAAGTTATGTCTTGTTAAGACAAGCATCTTCTTGCTAAGACTCGAGTGATTGATCTATCCTGTACTAATGTAAACCAATAAGATCCTTAGGTCCAATCAAGGAAAGAGGCAGCATACTTATACCTACATGGTAATCAGCAGAGAGCATCATTGCTTCCTACCACAAAGTACACAACAGTGAAAGTATCCATTGGATCCACAAGAAGAAATGTCTTGATGTCCAAGTGAATTTACAGCTTTAAAGATTTTACCACCACAGCTATTGCATTTGTCTTTTCTGTGGAGCATCAAGCTAATTAATTATTGCTTTTTTCCTTTCCTATTTTAATCTCACAGTCAGCAGATGCAAGTTCCTGAACAAAAAAAGCAGTCAGCAGGAACTTGTGAGAAGATCACCAGGGGAGAAACTAATGTCTTTGCTTGTTCAGTGCTTTTAAACCATGGCTGAGGTAATGTGGATTAGAAAGAGTTTAAAGACTGCTCACATCATCCAGTTACAGATTCCATTGAGAAGCAAGGATCAGTCCTAGCATTTGAGGTTTGGCTCGGAAACCAGCAAATCTGACCTCTGTGAATATGGTTTAAAATCCCTATTGGAAATGGAGAAGCATTCAAATTAATTGTGCAGAAAAAATGGTAAGAAGTGAAAAAAGGGAATACTTATAATTCATAAAAGGTGGAGCCACCAAAGTGGGCACCATGAGCTACAGCTACAGCATGGGAATCAGGGATCATAGAAGTACTTTATCCTGGGGTCACAACACTGGAAATGCTGCAAAGCAGAATGAAGGTGAAACAAAGGCAAAATTTTAAAAGTTAAAGCAGATGGAATCGAGCGGAAGATGACAGTAGAAAACCTTTGAGACCATGATAAGAGTAAGAAATCTGTAAGTCAAACTGTCGTTCAAACAGGAAGAATTTATTGAGGAGGCAGACTTTGTTTGAAGTTATGACAAAGAATGGACATTGTTTATTGTGCCATCAAAGGATAGGGAGGTCATCCATTTTGTCAGTGAAGAGGTGGAATAACCTTCAGTTTGCCTGCATGGGAGACCTCAATCTTTCATCCCAAAAACAGGAAACATCCCATAAGCAATACAGATAAACAGCATTATGAATTCACAGAATTACAAACTTTTTAAAAGGAAAAGAATACAGTAATGCTATTCAGCTCATTTTAATAATTTTAAGGTGGAGAAAGTAAAGCAGTGTCACCAGATACAGAAGTATAAGTCTTTAGAGTAAGAGATTTCAGCAGGATTGAGCTACTGCAGAATTTAATAGCTTTCAAGGAGTTGGAATAAATAATCATATTAAGGTGACGTACAGGGAAATAGTACCATCTGCAAGTTTTAGTATCAGAGATCGGACATAGCGAATACAGGATTGGACTACTTGAAGAAAATATATCTTCAGATTTTTAACAAATAATTTAATCTGAAAACAAAGAAAAAATTTGAAGTGCAAGATTTAATGTAAGTGTTCAACATCTGGGGAGTTTTTAACTTTTCTATTTGTTCACAGGATGTAGGCATAGCTGGTTAGGCCAAATTTTTTTACCCATCCCTAATTGCCCAGAGGATAATTAAGACTCGGCCACATTGCTGTGAATCAGGAGTCACATGTAGGCCAAACCAGGCAGATTTCTTTCTGTTGTTGGCTTTAGTGAACTAGATGGTTTTTTTTCAATGATCGACTATTAGACTAGTTTCTTAAATCAAGGTTTTTATTCGATTGAAACTAGCTGCCATAGTGGGATTTGAACTCATGTTCCTAGAAAGTGTTCAGAAAATTCCATGAGTTAGTGAAGAGCTCAAGAGGAACAAAACTATACCAAATCTACTTTGAAGCGAATCAGTGAACAATTGGTCAAGGCACAAACTCTTGGCTTTTAAACAATCAAGGAGCAATTAGTAGATGATTTTGTAGAGAGAAACACAAAGTTAACATTTTGACTCCATACAACTTCTTCAGAGCGTGACATACTGGACCTCAATTATTAACTCTGTTTCTCTCTACACAGATGATGCCAGACCTGCTGATTCCCAGCATTTGCAGTATGTTTGTTGGATTATTAAGATAGCCTATCTAATTGGGTTTCCTAAATTAATATGGTAGAAACTAAACAAAAGGAAAGTAATCCAAATACTTTTTACGTTGATAAAAAATAGTCGTCTCATCCTGTCAAGAAGACAGAAATCTCCAAATAAGCAAGAGTGATGCGAATGTTTTTCATTCTCTTTCTCATTGAAGAACTATTTGATGACAGGAACTCAACAAAATCTGTGAGCAGCAGCAGCAGCATATACTGGTAACAGGAATATGTAGTACAACCCACTTAAGCGCATTAAGAAACCTTTAACAGGTCATTCAGAAAGCAAAACAGTCTGCAAAACAAATTATTACAGCGGAATTGAATTTGATGCCAAAGGATGAGAGGAAACAAGTTTAAGAAAAATATTTCAGTTCTTCAAGTTCCAAAGCATAATTGTCAGTACCAGGAGCACCAACAATGCTGAGTAATCAGCAATCCTTCAGTCTAAGGATGGCAAAATATTTGAATTGTCAATAAAGGAACCACAGAGAGTGAACCAAGGTATCCAACCTCATCCACAAGTTGAGGTAAAATATCACAAACATACAAATCAGGGGCACGAGTAAATTGTTCAGACCTTCGAGCCTGGTCTGCCATTCAGTAAGAACATGGCTGATCTGACTGTGACCTCAAGTCCACATTTCTCTCCTACCTCGTAACTTATCACAAGAATCTAGCTATCTCTGCCTGAAAAAAAACTCAATGAATCTGCTTCTATCAGCATTTCAGGAAGCATATTCCAACGATTCAAGACCCTCAGGGAAAAATAAATCACCTTATCTCTGGTTTAAATGGGCAAACCACCCAATACCTGGAGGAAGAACACCTCATCATCTGCCTTGTGACCCTCCAAACACATGGGATCAATGTAGATTTCACCAGGTTCTCTATGTCCCCTCCCCCTACCTTATCCCAATTCCAACCTTCCAACTTGGCGCCACCCTCTTGAACAGTCCTACCTATCCATCTTCCTTCCCACCTATCACCTTCACCTACCTATCACTTTCCCAGCTACCTTCCCCCCCCGAGCCCCTCCCATTTATCTCTCAATCTCCTTGGCCCACAAGCCTCATTCCTGATGAAGGACATATGCCCGAAACGTCGACTCTCCTGCTCCTTGGAAGCTGCCTGACCCACTGTGCTTTGCCAGCGCCACACTCTTTGATTCTGATTTTCAGCATCTGCAGTCCTTACTTTCTCCAACCTTGATTTTTAAACAGTGACTGTTCTACATTTTCTTGTAGGGGGAAAAAATTCTACCTGCATATGCTCTTGATTTTAGATGTTTTAATCAAGTCACCTCTTGCTTAAAAAAGAACTGCAGATGCTGGAAACCAGAAACAAAATCAGTAATTGCTAGGAAAACTCAGCAGATCAGGCAGCATCTGTGGAGAGAAAACAGAGTTAATGTTTTGGGTCCAGTGACCCTTCTTTCAGTTCTGAGTTTTTCTAGCAATTTCTGATTTCATCTCTTCCGCATGTAGTTAGAAGCCTCAACTATTGAACCTCTCCTTATTAAAACAGCCTGCACATTCCAGCTATTAGTCCAGTAAACCTTCTCTGAATTGCCTCCAATGCATTTATATTTCCTTCCTGAAATAAGGTGACCAATATCTGTGGGTGGCACAGTGGTTAGCACTGCTGCCTCACAGCGCCAGAGACCAGGGTTCAATTCCCGAGTTTGCACATTCTCCCCGTGTCTGCGTGGGTTTCCTCTGGGTGCTCTGGTTTCCTCCCACAGACATAAAGATGGGCAGGTCAGGTGAATTGGCCATGCTAAATTGCCCGTAGTGTTAGGTAAAGGAGTAAATGTAGGGGAATGGGTGGGTTGTGCTTTGACGGGTCGGTGTGGACTTGTTGGGCTGAAGGGCCTATTTCTACACTGTAAGTAATCTAGTCTAATAATGTATAGAGAACTCAAGATGCAGTCTTACCAATATCCTTTATAACTGAAACACTTTCCATTATTGTATTCACTTTGCTTAATGATAATTGATAACATCGTGTTAGCTTGCCTAATTATTTGCAATATCTACATACTAACATTTCGCAATTTATGCACAAGAACACCCAGATCCGTCTGCACCTCAGAGTTCTAAAATCTCTTACCTTTGAGGTAATTTTTTTATTCTTTATATCAAAATGGACAATTTCATATTACACTCTACTTGCCACATCTTTGTAGACTTTCTCATTCAATCATGGGATGTGGGCATCATTGGCTAGGCCAGCATTTATTTCCTCTACCTAGAGAAGACAGTGCTGAACTGCCTTCTCAAACTGATGCTGCCCTTAGGGTGTAGGGACATTCATAGTGCTATTAGGAAGAGAATTTCCAAGATTTTGAACCAGTTAGAGTGAAGAATGATAGATATCATTCCAAGTCAAGATGGTTTGAGAGTTGGAGCGGGACTTGCAGATGGTGATGTTCCTATGCAGCTGCTGCCCTGATCTTTCTATATGATGTAGAGGTGTCAGTGTTGGACTGGGGTGGACCAAGTTAGAAGTCACATGACACCAGGTTATAGTCCAACCGGTTTATTTGAAACACAAGTTTTTGGAGTGCTGCTTCTTCATCAGATGAAGAAGGACCAGTTCTCCAAACGCTTGTGACTTCAAATAAATCTGTTGGTCTATAACCTGGTTTCATGTGAGTTCTGACCCACTCTTTCTAGTAAGTAGAGGTTTGGCATTTCAAAGGTTCTGTTGAAGGAGGCTTGGTGAGTTACTATGGTGCATCTTGCAGAAGTTACAGGTGGCTCTGTGGCAGTGGTGAATGTTGAATCTGGTGGATCAAGTGTTAATCAAGTGGACTGCTTTACCCTAGATGGTGTCAAACCTCTTAGGTAATGGTGGAGCTGCACTCATCCAGGCAAGTAGGGAGTATTCCATTGTGACTGTGGCATCGCAGATGGTGAATGGGCTTTGGGGAGTCAGGAAGTGAGCTAAACTCTGCAAAATTCCTAGCCTCTGACCTACTCTCGTAGCCACAGTCTTTTTTAATTAATTCATGAGATGTGGGAATCACTGGATGGACCAGTATTTATTGTCAATCTCTAACTGTTCTTCAGATTACTTTTCTGTTGGAATCTGTCCATTTTTTGGTCAACTTCTAATCCTGAAAAGAACATGATTTGGAAAAGTTGTGAAGTGTTCATGATTTCATGAAGTCATGGAATTGACTGGCAGAGGTGGGAAGGTGAGGTTGTGGTAAATGCATATGTGTACTTAAATGAAAATATGAACAATGAAAAAAGAACCGCTTTGGTTTATTTATTATGAACTGGTTCCGAAAGGGTTAATGTTGGAGACTGCATTAAGCTCCGCCCAATCTGATGATGTAACTCAGGCTTGACGGGGATAAGGTACGACATCTTTGAATATGATTTAGTGAAGACCCATATCCACAGGTCTCTGCGTAGTCTTAGGGACAATGTCTAATAAATTAATGCAAGTTGCACCTAATTATTGTCATGTGATAAACTGAGCTTGTTTAAATGAGAGCTTCTTATCAAGATTCAATGTTAGTTGTTTCTCTGTCACTATAAGACAATTAAATCCTTGGACTTGGTCAAAGAAAAGTGGATGAGGGGCAGTCTCCTTTCCCCTATGAATACCACAGTATTGTATGTGTTGAAAATTGCTATCAGCATTTGTCACCAGATTATTTAGAAATCTTTGGCCAGCTCTGAAGTTCAGATAGTTTTTTTTTTCTGGCTTGTACTTCTATAACTAGTATGCTGTAGAAACAATTTATTTTCTATTTACACATCAAGGATGTTTGATAGGTTTACAGAACTTATGAACGTAATATCCATAAAAAGAATATCTTTTCAATTTAATGTATTGCCTTTGAACAATAAAAATATTAAAACTTATATTGGCACTTTATTCCAATGTATGGTTAACCAGCATCTGTGGGTCAAAGATATAATATTGTAAAACTGTAGACATTAAAGTTATTTTGTTCAAAGCACATGAATTATTTTCTTCACTGTATCAAAATAGAAACATCATAAAACAAGAACACAGGATTTTTTTTCCAAATGCCAGACAGTGGAGTTAACCTCTGATCATTGCTGATCACTGGTGCATGCAGCTTCTTATGTAACAAGCAACCATTAAAAATAATGTGGTTCAGGAGAGGTGATAATGATCATGTCTCTGGACTATTAATCCAGAGGCACCAGCTCTGACGACATGAGTTCAAATGCCATCACAGCAGCTAGCGGAATTAAATTCAGTTAAAAAATCTGGTGTGTAAACGTAGTCTCAGTAAAAGTGAAAATATCATCCCTGTAGTGAAAATATCCTTGAGGGAAGGAAATCTGACATCCTGATCTGGTCATGTCTACAATGTGGTTAATTCATGCCTACAATGTGGTAATGTGGTTAATTCGTAACTGCTCTTACAAATAGCCTGGCAAGCCAGTCAGTTTAAGGGCAATTGGGGATGGGTGATAACTTCTGGCCTTGCAAGATGTGCCCAAATCTTGCGAGAGAATCTTCAAAAACGAATTGGTCGGGGTTTTGTTTAAGTGGAGGTGATCCTGTGGTCCAGCCAGAAAGTCAGGGGCAATTCTGCCTGTCCAGTTTCTAAGAATCCTGACTGGCTTTACATCATTAAGCAGCTCGTAAGGTACCATCAGCATTCTCACCCTGTCAAGGAATGAGACTTTGAAGACTCCCACTAGTTAATTAGATGGCCAGGAGTTTGCCAGCTTGACTAGCCCCACTGGAAGTGATGGCATGCTGAGACTGGCCCAACCCAGAGAAACAGCATGAAGATTGTCCTTGAAATGTGCTAAATGAGACTGGGGTTACCAAGGCCCCATCTGAATGAACAAGCCAAAGGAAATATGGTTTAGTTGATGAGGTCCTGAGGGCTTCTTGTCATGGGACAGTCATTGCTTTGTGGGTCACAGTGCCCGGCCAGAATGCCCTCCAGCCTACTGAACCCACAAAAGCGACCATCAAGGTTCACCAGAGAATCTCCCCACAAGGTGGAGGGTCCATCTGTATCTGGCAAATGCCAGCAACACTGGAAAAGGGTGCTCAATCAGTCACTTAAGGAGTTCATTTCACAATCAAGTTATCTTTCATGCTGCTGGCAAACTGCCATAGTAACAGAGAGCAATGGCCATGGCAACCACTGTCCTCCCTCTTGACACTCTGGCCCCGTCCTGCCTATAAAGTCCCAATCATTGATTTTAAAAGTGAACAAATCTAGACCAGCTTCTGTGTTCATGGTTTCCCAGCATGTAGTGTGTCTGCAAATGTAATGCATGTTTTGAAATGTAACAAAGGATGTATCAGTATCCCTCTCATGTGTTGTTTTGTGATAAGCAAACAGACTTTCTCATAATCTGTGAATTCTGTCCTGTTAATGGACACCTCTAATCTAGGGGCAACATAAGCCAGTCTTGAAAAACTGGAAAGTAGCAAAACCTGGCATTCTCCTGTAACCTTTGAGCAGGAACAGGAGAGGATCCAGCAGGCCTCACAGTTGTGTTAGCAAAAGAAATGGTGGATCAGATTGGAATGTAGCTGTAGGCCTCAGCACCTGATACTCAGGGAGGAGAGGGAAGTGTAGAGTAACGGGTTAACAACATTAAGTCTAACAATCATTAACTTTGGTGGAGGGTAAACCTAAAGTAGCCATCATCCAACCAGACCAAAGGGGTGTTCTTAAACTAGAAAATCAACTGGTGATGGTTTAACCTGAGGGTCACTACACCTCAGGCGAGGGGAAAGATTGAGTCCATCACGGTAACCTCAGCTAATGCTGGAATTGAACCCATCACTTTTAATTGCAAATCAGACATTCAATCAACTTGAGCTGAATGACTCTAAAAGCAGTTGTGCAACTAGAAAGAATTGCTGTTGAGGAAACAGAGCGGCCAAGACCATATCTGCTCAAAACTTCACAAGGAGATATAAGGAGAAATAGAAGGGCCACAATGTCTTTGGAAGGTAAATGAGTTTGAACTTATTACCTACACTTTAATGAAGAGTGGAGGCTGAGTGAAAGCTCAACAAGTATCCACTATGCCCACTCAAATCAAAAGAAGGGAGAATATAGTTAGCTGTCAATACCAGAAACAAATCTAAACAAGACCAGTCAGGTTTGGAAAATATCCTCAGAGGCTGTTCCGCAGCTTTTGAGGTTTTGGGTTGACATGGAGGGGAAAGGTACATAATGGGAACAAAGACCTGGGGAGGAGATTTGGAGTAATGGCTTAATGGAATGTGTCTAAGAGAGCATGATGTAATGATAATGTAAAGTCACATGGACAGAAGAGAGTCTGGAGAGAGATCTCATGAAGGAGACACTAAGTTTGTGTTCATATGTGAATATGCCAGTGGTTAGCCTGTAAGTAAGGTTACTCTTAAAATGTATCTAGACCACTGTACAGTCATTTGAGAGACTCCTATTTCCCCCATCAGAAGACAAAAGACAAGGAACACCTCAGCCCCAGTTTCAAAACGAATTGCACCATCTGCCAGTCACTGTGAAACTGCATTTTCAAGCTAGGGAAATATATAGAAATGGCTTTTACCAAGATGATATCTCTACATTAAAAGTAGTTTGAAGAATTTGTATTATAGTTTGGTCTGAAGAAACAATTATTCAGCTGTTCTTATTATTAGTGACAAAGTTAACCCCCATTCATGGAAGGAAAATTGTATCTTTCCTTGGAATTCCCATAATATTTTTCTTGATTATAACATTGATTCAAGACAGAAGTTGAATGGCCTCTTTACTGATGTTACAAAATGGAGGTGAACCTTTTCTGTTAATTAAACCAAACTTCCAGAAATGCTCTATCTGTACTCTAGTGTTTCTAAAAGTAGCATGGGTTTTGAACATTGTGTGGTCAGTATGAAATAAAATTTTTAATTGGTGTCTATTACATGTATCTTTGCTGCATTTAAAATAATAAAATGCAAGATTATTAAAATACGTATTGTAATCGTACCAACATAAGTAAAATAACAGATGAACTTCTAAACCTGAAATATAAACAGAAAATGTTGGCTAAACAAAGACAATCAGAATTTGAAAAAAGAAACACCAGGTTTATGAGATTTCTGGAGTGTACCCTTCATCATGATAACAGGGATAAACAAAGAGATTAAATGGATAGAGTGTGACATAGTAAAGGCTTCAGTGGGTTAGAACCAGATCTGATAGTTAATCAGTGATCTCTGTTGGGAATATGCTTGTTGGCGAGAAATAGAGACATTGGGCAGATAGACAATGCATGATAAGACATGCAAGAATTGTAAATACACAGAAAAATGACTTAACAAATATATTAATTAAACTTGGAAATATAATGCAACATTATTCTTTCTCCTAGACCTTTACAAAAAGTGCATCTTTATAACATTTTATGAAATACTGATATTGAACAACTTTTACCTTGATATGCCAAGCATGCTTTGTAAAGGCAATCTGATAGCCAGAACTTGTAGGAGGAGGTGATTGCCAAGTGGTATTATTACTAAACTGCTAATCCATAGACTCATGTAATGCCTTAGAACTCAGGTTCAAATGCCACAATGGCAGAGGGAATTAAGTATCTTATAATGGCCATGATTCCATCGTCAGGAAAAAGCCATTTGGTTGACTCCTGTGCTTGAGGGAAGGAAAATTGTCATCCTTTCGCAGTCTGGCCAACATATGACTCCAATTCCAGAGGAATGTGGTTGAACCTGAAGAATTAGGAATAGATCATAAATGCTGGTCCAACTAGCCACACTCTCATCCCATGAGTGAAGCCTTGCTGAAGTCATCAAGATCATTGTGAAATAATTTATGTGATGATTATTCTAGCATTCCTATTGATATTAATGAGTCTGGACATCATTTTAATGATAGCTTCATGTTGAAAATAAACTAATTTTGAAATATCTTAATTTAAACATCCTGTTCATAATAGTTTTTTTGTAGAAATTAATATGAAAGAACAGTCATATCTGATATGGAATCCTTTTTCTTTTAACTAATTGAAAATGATCAAATATGTCACATCATGTGTAATATGTGACAGTGAAAAACTGACTACAAATGTGACAATGAGGAATTTACAAACTGCAATACAACAGGAAGACTTTATTTACATATGAATGCAACAGTAATTTGTGATGTTAGCAAACCTTTTTTTTATTTCAGAAATATGCTAGAACTGTTAAAGTTATACAAAACTTTCAAAGCAACAGTGTTGTTTGTTTTTACAAAATAAAAGCAACCTACTTTTCTGCTTTCAGAGGAAAGTTTTCAAAACTGTGTTTGTTTTCCCTTTATTTTGTATGTTATTGTACCCTAAGTTCAGGAACTCTGGCTGCTTCTTCAGTCGCTCTGAGTGAGATTCAGTCACAAACACTTTGGTGAGACATTTATATGGGTGCAATAATAAACAAATCAGTGAGCCTTCTCGATGATCCTGCTCACAATAATTAATCTAGATTAGAAAGAGAAATATGCAATTAATTTAAGTAAATTAGTGGAAGCAGTCTCATTGGTAATCTACCTTGGAAAGAAAATGTCATGTTTAACAATGATAAACCATATTCATAATGTTAAACATGGAACATATTCATAGAAGATATATTAGTTCAAGAAAATTCTGCTAAAAGGGCCATTGAAAGGGCTGCTAAAATGTTTGTTGTGGGTCAAATGACTTTCAATGATGACACGGATTACCTCGGGTCTCCAGAAAGGTCCTTATTTGCATCGCTCTAAATGGATTGCACCATCGAATGGAACTACCAAGCTGAAAGCAATGCCTTCTGGTGTTTGGAGGCTTATCCAAAGTGAATACCAATGGACTCCTGGACTTGCATTCCCCGAGTTTAAAATGAACAATGAGGCCAATAAAGAATCAGCCAAATTACAAGCAATCTGGGTGGATATTAGACATATTAAGATCATATGATCAAAACTAACTTTAAACAACAAATCTTTACTACCTCAAAACCCAAATGACAACCAGTCTGTTTGGACACCAAAAATGCAAGAGGGCCAATACCTCCAGACAGACCAGAACAAACATTTAGTCAACCCAGGCAGTATAAGAGGGAGTATTTGTGTTTTGCATTAAAAGACTCACATCTCAGGAAACAAGGCCATAAACTTGTCAGGAAATCCAGAAACCAACAACTTCCATTTAACCAAAACATAACCAGGAACAACAACCAATCCAGCATGAAGCCTGTGCACTTTAAAGGACTGGAATCTGTATAGGTTATTCGTTTATTGTATTTTTGGAATTAATGTAAATGTGTGCTGTGTCCTTAGAATCCAACATTGCTTATAGGAGGCTGCCTGTGAGCTTGGAGAAGGAGTATGCTTCAATGCGTTTACATTTCAGCGTGTTCGTCCACTTCCTGAAATGTTGAGTATTTCATCGGCTGGATGTCAGCACCTGGTCCATTTTCATTTTTCCTGTCATCAACCTGTTCAGAAATGTTTTTGCACCTCTGGAGCATGCACCTACAAGAACTCTCTAACATAGTCAATCTTACCACCTACTGCCAATTGATACCATTAAGCAGCCAATTAATGACCACCTAAGGTCTGATCCTGTTACAGCTGGTATGAACCCAGCTGCAGGCCAGCCACCGGCACTGCAGCTGGAACTGCATAGCAAGCTTTTCATCTCTGGGCAGGATGGAGGGTGGGTGGTTGTCCCTCAATCAACGGCACTCGGTACTTGATAGAACTCAATATCTAGAGGAAGGGGTGGGCCTGTTGAGAGCCATCCCCCTTCCTTTGGTACAGATCCCCTGAGCCCTCTCCTGACAACTCCCACCTCATAAAACTCCACACACTGCCAACACTACTTACATGTTTCTGGGTCACTCCAATGGGTGATTTTGTTGTGTCAGCCATGACCCTCCCTTGTGGCAATGCTGCTAGCCTCTGATAGACTGACAGTTCTCATAGGCAAGACCATTACCTGATTGATTTGTGATTCAATGAGCCTAATGGAAACAAAACCAGGAGAGGGATGATAGGATGATGATCCTTCTATTTTATAATCACGCTATAATTCCAATTATTAACTCGATATAGTTATCCTGTATGGAACACAGTGTGAGATACTGTTACGCACCTGTGTCATTTTGGAATGACAACAGATGTTTGTGAAACTGTTATGCAGTTATATTGAAACTGATAAAACACAAAGCAGTATAAATTGTCCAGTGGAATTCATGCTTTGCAGGCATTTAAAACAGAATCACAATTTCAGGGATCCATTTCTCACACCCCAAGGACTCCTAAAGACATGCAGTTTAAAATCACCTTGGGATATATTGCAGACTGCTTTAACAGATATGAAGTCCCCTATTTAAGAAACCTGCCACCGATTTCAGGATCGTGATGTTTGGGGCAGGTGTCATGCCAGCAAGGGGCACCATTCTTAAGCTCATTCAAGGAAAAAGAAACTCCATTCACAAAAAAATGCAAGGGCCTCTCAATTAAAAGAAATGCACCCCTTTTTAAAATTTCTCTTCCCTATCACCTAACTGCTCCTTTGTCATTAATCTTCCTTTTCCTCCTCTGCACACCTGTCTACTTCCCCCTTTCATTTGTTTCCCTTCTAATTTATCCTTGAATCCCTTCTCCTCCTCCCCCTCATTTATCTTTCTCCTTTCTATACCACCCTGCAGGCCCATAACCTGCAAACATGGAAGCCACCACGTAATAAAATTGCCAAATTAAGACGTTTAGCAAAGATTTAGTCTTCACTCATTAAAATTCACAAAAAAACGAGCAGGAATGTGTGAAAATTGCAAATGGTTGGCCATTTTTGATTTGCTCTCAAATACGCTCAGAGAAAGGGCTGCACTTTCCACCTGAAGCTGATTTCAAGAGGCACAAATCATGATTACATTTTTAGGCCTTATTGTAGCTGGCAACCTGAAGGCACCAAACAGGCATTTTTGTTGCAGCTAGCCCTTTGCATTCTCTCTCATTGGTGTGGGATCAAACCAGTTTACATCAACAAGCTCCCTTCAAATTAGCCAAGATCTCCTCCATCCATTTGCCAATCCACCTGAAACTTACATGCAAGGACCTAGTCTTCAGCCTTTTTGTTGCCAGCTGTCCACCTTTCAGCCACTGTGTTTTTGGTGTTGGGAAAGCACTCAGTTGTGTGTGACAACACTTCTGGGGAGGAAAAGAGAGAGAAAAAAAATGAAGGGACACCTCACCACTGCCTTCTCCAGGGAAAATATCTTCTAGCCTAACAGTAACATTTGCAGCCCACAACTGAAAACAAAAGAGTTGGAAACATCCAATCTCTGTTGCCAAGTCCTGAGCTTCTCTCAGCTGGAAACAGTTGGCACTGATTTTGACTAGTCAGCTACTACTGAGGGGAACAGTTAACATCGCTCATAACTGTCATTACTCATTGGAAACAATCAACATTGGTTGTGACTGTTTAGTAGCTGGAAACATTTGACACTGGTGAGCTTCTCCTGGCCAAAAAAAGCCATTGTCTCTTACTTTTTAAAAAATATAATCCCAATCAAATACAACTTATGTGAAAGAGGAACAGAGACAGAGGTCCTTTTGTGGTACAGTGATAGTGTTCCCTAATCCTGGATTGGAAGCTTGGGTTCTAGTCCCACCTGCTCCAGAAGTATGTAGTCACATCTCTAAACTGATTGATTAGAAAATAGGATTAAAAAGGAGCCAGAAGGCTCTTGTGGTAGTGTCCCTACCTCAAAGCCAGAAGACCTGTGTTCAAGTCCCACTCGTTCCAGAGCATTTCTGAATGGGTTAAGTAAAATAATTAAGGGCTGTAACCAAGAGGTAGTATCCCTTCCTTTGAATGAGGAGGCCCAGGTTCATGTTCCAGAGGTGTACAATAACATCACTGTGTAGGTTAATTAGAAATTAGATGTAAAAACAGTGAACCCATCATGAGCAAATTAAAGTCTTGCGTATCAACATGATGGAGGTAATCCTGAAAGTCTGGTTAAGAAACTGAAACACTAACTGCAGCTGCAAGCTTCAAACTTATTGGGAAAACATAACTAAATTAAATGAACAAACATACCTAAATTAATCATTACATACATCTTTCAAAAGCACACTTTCTTCACAAAGTTTTCATCCAACCAAAATATTTCCAGAAAACGTTTCTTGTTGCAATCTGATACTTTATTAAAAACAGAGGTTTTATAACTTTGCCCCTTATGACACATTTGGTCTTGTATGCAGATGTGTTGCAATGAAGATTGCTGATGAGAGAGAATAAAAGTGAGTTCCACAAAATTTCACCAGCAAAGTAAAAAGGATGTTTCAATAAAATTACAAAATAATTTCAATTGAGTGTAAGTAAATCAAGGAGCATGAACACAGACCAGTTTTCCGGTTAAAGACAGATTTCATATTGTCTCAGTTTTCATATAAATTCAATTAATCTTTCCCTCTGTGGAGGAATATAGGAACAGATAGCAGCAGGGCAGACTGACATGTAGAAAGAAAGAATTGCATTCATTATGCATCTTTTGCAACCTCAGTACATTCAAAGCACTTTACAGCTAATTTCTGCACAGCACAGTTCCACAGATACTAATATGATAGTAGTTGGACAAATTGTTGTAGTGATGTTGATTGAGATATGCATATTGACCAGAACACCAAGGATAACTCCCCTGCTCATCTTCAACATAGAAGCAATCCCATGACACTATCTCATTCAAAGGTCTGCCAGTGTGATACTCCCTCACTGCACTGGAGTGTCAGTCACAGTCAAGGGCCAGTTGTCTGGACTGGACATCCCACAGAGACGTATTTCAGGGACACGGTCACCCAGTGAGAAAACACAAGGCTAGGACAGATGTTGGAGAAATAAAGAGAGAGAAAGGGATGGAAGATAGCATACCACCCAGAATGAGTGTAACACAAATGTACACAAAGCAAGAAAGGGGAAAAAATTCACCAGATATAAGACATAAGCTATAAGATACGGAAGTTGCCAGCTGGTACCAATTCAGCTGACCCTACACTCAGCCCAAGTGCTCAACTCACTGGCATTGTTTAAAATTGTCATTTCGATTAAATTGCCAGTCAGTACCACCCGCTAACTCTATGAACAGCTGTTTCATGTTGAAATTGCCTTCACAGAAGCAAGAGGAGAGATACAGAATATCATAACACTGATTAAAGTTTCATGGCATTAAGTAACTCATGCTGTTATAAAGCAGCAGTATCTCTGACTTCCTATTTATAATACTTAACACAAAATATAATTGGCATGATAATAGAGGAATGATCATGATTTCTATTCATTTTAATGAATGGGAAGAAATTCAGCCTGATTCCTTTTTGGGTTAAAGACCATCCCAGCCACTCTCCTGAAATTTACTGCACTCAGGTGATCCAAAGTACCCAATCACTGAGCAGAAACATCTTTTAGAGTTTCTTTTGACCAATATCCAAACCTCATTGATACTAAGGAGGATAAAGTTGATTTTAGCTCAAACCATTGTTAACTAATTACTTCTGTCAGCATTTACAGCCAGCCATTCCAAGAAAAATAATATTGAAAAGTGAAGAGAAGACTCAGCCATGTTAACCTAATTGCCTAAGATTTCTTTGAGGCTTTGGTCCATCTTGTTAATGCTCTGTACCTGCAAACTGAAAAATAATAAAGCTTTTTATTAAAAGCTTCAGGCCAATCCACATCCAACAATCTGCTCAGAAAACCCTGCTGAAATGACAACAGTCACAGGTCCCTCACCCTGACCTGCAATATCATATGTTTCTAACACTCTCCCCTATCCCAACCCCACTCACAGGTCTTTTATTTTCTCCCACAAAAATCACAATTCCCCAACTCAGCTCCACTGTCACTGCTCTCTCATTTCAACCTCACCTTCTACCCACTGTTCTCACAGTCTCTGATTTCACTCCCTCCTATCCCACTCTCACAGGTCTGTCACCACTATCTCCCACCCATCCTTCTCTCAGAGATCTCTCTGAGAAATGTACCAGAAGGAAACCAAAACCAAGCCTAATATCTGTTATCAGGAAATGACTAAAATCCAGAATTAAAGATGGAAACCTAGGAATTTGGACTCAAGTGAGATAGCAGGACTTGGAAAATCCATCTGTACTGTTACAACATGGAGGTGAACCCCTCTGTTATTTGACCCAAACACTCAGAAAAGCTTGACTCGCCTTATAATTGGTTAAAATCTAAGTGACAGAGCACTCCCAAATTCCACTAATTAGAGAAAATAACATCAATTCATTTTTTAAAAGGTCTAAAAGTGAACATTAAACAACTATTCACAACTCTAAGCCCCACTTTGTCTGAACTGCTTACCATTTGCCTCCATATCTATAACAGTAAGCATTTTCAATAAGACACTTATTAAAATTACATTAACTTAATTTCAGAACTACACAGTCACTGTCTTCTTCTCTATCTTCACTCTTCTGGCTGATGATCTCCCTGGGTTGTCTTCTTTCTTTTTATTGTAGTATGTTTCACATGAAAAGTTTCCTTTGGCAGTGAGTGTTTTCTAATTTCTTAGAGAGCAAGCTGTTAAGATGGTTAGTTAGCTCTCCGGGAGTTTCTCTCTCTACAGAAGTTGCTCTCTTAAAGGTACAGTACTCACTTTCAACCTCATAACAGTAACCAATGCTGCCTTAAGAGACATTCACCAGGGGTGTGGATTGGGGATAGAGCTGGGTGCACTGTTCCCAAGCACAGATTGGAGATGGCCACTGGAGCTGCCAAGTGCTGAGGCAGGATGGTCACAATTTGTCAATACTTTGTTGAATATTAGCCTTCACTCCTCACACCTCCTCAATGCCCCCCCCCCCCCCCATTATACCCCATCCACAGCAACCCATAGTAACAACCCCCAACCCAATGACACTTCATACCTGCCATTGCCAACTCATGTCCCTCACTTCCATGACTCCTTATAACCCACATCAAGGTATTGCTGGCTGATGCCAATCCATCCTCCACTTTTGCCTTTTCACTGTCCATGGCAACTCCTCAGTATCCAGTATGGGCATACTATATACCAGATTAAGATGAAATAAAATATAAGTTTAAATATCTGTTTTAACTTTTACTATGGTATGGAAAACTCAGATTCATGGAAGTCTTTCAAAACATTCAAAACCATGCAAGGGAAGTCCATAATATCACATCAAAGACAGCTAATCCATTACCAACCTTGTTGAGCTATGAATCTAGTGTCAATTTAGGAAGCCCTACTTTGATAATGATAGGTTTGTTGAAAGCAACCAAGCATTGATGATGATAATAATAGGCTTTGGGAAATGTTACCAAACAGTATCCAAAATATGTCTTTTTAGCATTTATTAACACATTTATCTGACAGTTCTTAAATTTTAAAAGGCTGGGTTTAACCTCTCCCTGGTACAGGGAAGCTATTACCCAAGAGGCCAGGGCAGCATGGTGGTTCAAGTTGTTAGCACTCACAGCGCAAGAGACCCAAGTTCGATTCCATCATCAGGCAACTATCTGTGTGGAGGTTGCACATTCTCCCATTGTCTCTGTGGGTTTCTTCTGGGTGCCCTGGTTTCCTCCCACAGTTCAAAGATGTGCAGGTTAGGTAGATTGACCATGCTAAATTGCCCATAATGTCCAGGGACATTTGGGTTAGATGGATTAGTCATGGGAAAAGCAGGGTTACAGGATTGCTACCACACTGTAAGGATTCTATGATTTTTCTTTAATTTTCAAAGAACTAGTTATTTAAATAACTTTATATCATGGCATTTCTACAGATCCTCTCTGTCATTCAAGATTATTTATGACCAAACTAAAGATTTGTAATTCCCATGCTGTGGATTAATGTGTTAATAATTTAGCAAAAATACATGATTTATGACATTGTTTATTTCAGCGGGGTGTGTGTCACAAACTTCCCCCCTTTTCCCCTCCCAGCCTCCTGCTTGTCTACCTTGGATTTCAGCATCTGCAGATTTTTTTGTCCCTTTCCCCTCCTGACATGTAGGGGTCCTTGGGAAGTGAAGCAAGACTTCCAGATCCAACAAATCCCACCCACCATATCGGAATTCCACAGAGTCTCCACAACTCTGCAAAGATCCAAGCGAGATGACAGAGCATCTTATAAATTTTTGGCTGATCGGAAAGAACCTGACAAACCTAAGTGATTTTCTTTTGAATTGGTGACTAGTAAGATGTTTATGGATGTTATTTGTATGGAATTCAATGAAATCTCTCTCAGAAAACTGTTAGTTAAATGTGAAGCTACTCGAATTGAAGGCAAATTATTGACCTTGTTAGGAAATGCTCTGTGCAGCAGGAGATAGAGAGTGGAGATATTGACAAAGTACTCTAATTGACTGAATGTGGCTAGTAGTGGTGTGCAAAGATGTGCATTCTCACCATCTTTGTAAGTGACTTAGATAATGGGATTGTAAGCAACATATTCAAGTTTGTTGATGACTTAATGATCAGTTCTATTGTAAACATTGGAAGGAATAAATTATAAAGAGGCACTTATAGACTGAGTGAATGGACAAAACTGCTACAAATGGATTTCCTGGTGAGTAAATGTGAGATCATTTGCTTAGGATCTATAAATGTTAGATCAATGTTACTTTCCAGTGGTGAAAGAAACAAGCATTAAGATCTAAAGAAACTTTAACTCCCAAGGAACAATAGGCCATTCAATCCTTCAATCCTGCAGAGAGGATACAGACCTAAACTTTCTTTCCTAGACAGTCCATCCTGAAAGGAGTCCAGACCATCACACAGTCATGTCTAATCAAATTCTGATACAACTGAAGCAAGTCTTCACTATTCCTGTATTGAAATCCTCTTGTAATAAAGTCTAACTTTTTATAAGTAGTCCTCATGGCTTGCTACACCTGTATGTCAGCCTTCAGTGACTTACTCACATGGGCACCCAAGTTCCTTTGTTCATCTACACTTTCCAACCAGTTAGCATTTAAGAAATACTTTGTGCACCTGCTCATCCTACCAAAGTGAATGACCACATGTCTCCACATTATGTTCCACTGGCCATGTTTTTGCCCACACACAAAGTCTGTTCAAATCCTCCCAAAAGTACTTTACATCTTCTTCACCGCACACATTCCCATTAAGTTGTGCATCATCCATAAATCTGGGAATATTACATTTGGTTCCCACATGCAAATCATTGGTGTTCTACATATTAGTTCATAGATCATTCTAACATCATTAGGAGATGCAGAAAGTAATCAAATATCTGATGATTTGTTGGACTTTATATCCAGAGTACTAGAAACCATCAAAATAGATGTTATTCTTAACCAATCCAAAGTCTTGGTTAATCAAAAGGTTTATCATGTTCAATTCTGAGTAGAACACATCAGGAAGGATATAAGTATAGTTTGAACTTCTGAAAATCACAATTAGTGCTAAACTTGTTCATTTTGAATAAATGGAAAGTAATGAAGAAACTCAGCAGGTCTGGCAGCATCTGTGGAGAGAAAGCAGAGTAATCTTTTTGAATCCAGTGACCCTTAACATTCTGGGAAGATAAAGCTCTTAATGTACCAAATGATAACTTGTGGACTAAATTAAAACAAAATATGATAGAGTTTTACATATACTTTAGTTCCAACAGATATATTGTCAGAGAAATGGCAAGATTCAATAATCTCAGTGATTGAGACATTGATTTGGGCATTTCTAACAGATTTTAAAATTTTGGAGAATGTTGCAGGTACTGAGCTTTGAGGGATGAATTAATTTGAGACTATATGGTAGTCAGTATGTGGGATGGGAAATTATCCAAATAGAACAGACATTGGAATAGGCAATCCAATTTGCTAAGCAGAGATCAGAGCCCAAAAGCCATTCAGTTCTGCTGGGAAACATCAAGAATTCTTTTGACATGGTCAGAAGGGTAAATCCAAGATCACAATATCAACTTCTGAAAAATTGCCAAACAGCAACAAAGTGGGAATCAACATCATTAATCAATCGTAATGGGTTTTACTTGACATCGCTCCAAACAGAATTACAAACACAACAATCACCCAGCAGAGGGAGCTGAATGCTGTAGCTGTGGTCAACTGGGACATGTTAAAAAATACAGTGAGCATTTTGATCATCCACAGAAACAAATCAGAAATGCAAGAGAAATGGTGACCATGCAACAAGGACAACATTCAAAAAATTAAAGATGAAGAACAAGAAGTTAAACAACAGTTCCAGGCAAGATGAAAGAGTCAACACCGACTTTGGTTCATCAATTTTAAAGGACAAGGGTTTGAAAAAGATGTTTGGACAGATCCAGGAAAATTGTTCGTTCTCTGTGGCCAAGCTTAAATCTTAATGACACGTGATCAAAAGCAGGGTCACATCATTAATGACAGAACCAACACAATGGTGTTTAGGCTAGCAATTGTTCCCAAGACAAATGAAGAAACAAGATTGTGTGGATCTCACTCAGTAAAGCAAATAAGGCAAAAAGAAATTAACAATTTTGTTAGTTAACGATAGTCCAGCCAAACTGACAACAAGCTAGCTTTGCACAAAATTGGATGCAAACAGTGTGTTCTGGTAGATTTCCCTCCATCAAGAGTCATGATTTCTGACTCTATTCAAAAATTTTGGAAGTGAAGTGAGGAACAATTTGCCATATAAATGACATCCCAATGTCATTTTGTAAAATAAAAAAGGAACCTGCCTGAGGGGAAGTATTAAGAGCACCACAGAATGCAGGCTTCCCAAAAAATTGAGAAATGTTAATCACATTTCCAGGCCACATTGTCCAAGACCAAGACATCACAGCAAATCAGAAGAAGACAAGCACCATTAGTGAATCTTCAGCACTGAAATGCATGAATTATATTCAGTACTTTTTAGGAATGGTAAGTCAAATGAAAAAGGTTATCTTTAACTTAGCCAGTCACCCTGAATCAATAGAGAGCTTTAGAAAAGAAGACCAACAATGAGACCAACAGGAGTCAGAAAGGGGAGGCAGCTTTTCAGAAAATTAAAATAAAGTTACTCTCCACTGATGCTCTTACTCATTACAATGCAGATTTATTTACTATGGTAGTTATGAGTGTATCATCCAGAGGATGAGAAATTGTATCTGAATATGAACTATCTGATAGAACAAGAAGACCTGACCTGTACTTTAAAGTTGAGAGCTTCAACAGATACTGAACAGACTGATGTAACAATAGGAAATAAAGTACTAATTGTAACAGACTGAGAAATTTCAGGTTGAGTTGGATCATAAACTTTGAGTAATGATATTAAGATCACAGGAGATCACGAAGGAGTGATTGCACATACAAAGATTCTGGCTTGGATTTATGAAATGGGACTTGTAATATTCTGTACTCCAGAGAAGGCACACAAAAGGATTAATAAAACCATAAGAAACCAGAACAAGACTGGTCCCCCAAGGAGAAAGCTTGACAGATCAAGCTCCAGCCAGGTAGTTAAGGGCAGAACACATTGCCAATCTCCAAGGAAAATCCTAGCAGGGGGTTTGCTCTGGTTTCCCAGCCAGAAAGTGGACTAACTCACCCAGTGCTTAATCACTGAGCTGTCAAGAATGTACCTTATGCATCTTCAGGGCCAACTTGCCAAATCATTTGCCCTTCTTACCATCTTCTTTGCCATATCCATGAGGGAGGATTTGAGAAGATTGTGTCTGTGCTGGCTCCTTTTTGAAGGAGTCTTCCAATCGTCTCACCTGATTGCCCTTCGAATTCCTAGTTTTTGTTACTCATTGATAGGCTGAGGGCATCACTGGTGAGGCCAGCATTTATTGCCAGTCCCAGAGAGCAGTTACAAGACAAATATATTGCTGTGGATCTGGAGCCACACATAATCCAGACCAGGTAAGGACAACAGTTTCCTTCCTGAACAACATTAGTGAACCAGATGGATTTTTTCCGACAAGTGACAATCATGGTCATCATAAAATCTTAATTCCAATTTTTTTGTTTGCATTGCATTCAATTTACATCATCTGCTATGGTGGTATTCAAATCCCAGTTTCAAGAACATTCCTAGTTCTCTGGATTAACAGTCCAGTGATAATACCGCCAGGCCATTGCATCCCCTTTTAAAATTTGATAATTAGTATGAAGTCCACTTCGAACACCATTTCAGGCAGTACAGTCTAGATCATTATCACAATTTCTCCCTTTTCATTTCCTCTCTTGTTCTTTAGCCAATTACCTGAAGTCCTGATCTGATTACTGGCACTTCTAATGCAGGACCAACACATCCTTATTTTGCTATCTAAATATTTAATGGTTTTGAATAGCTCTAACAAATCCACAACCTTTTAAGGAAACAATCCCAGTTTCTTTAGGCTACCCAACTAAGTGAAGTTTTTTATCTCTGTACCCATTCCCAATGATCTCCTATATAACTTCCCTCAACCTTTGACATCCATTCAAAAGCATGCTACATAGAATTGAATGCAGTACTCCAACTGGAGTTTAAGCAACATTTCCTAAGTGTTCAGCATATTTCATGCTTTGGTACTTTATACTTCTTTTCTTATCATTTTTTGAACAGATTTCATAACTTGTTTTGACACATTCAAAGACTTGTGCGCATACGTCCTATTACTGTATGCCTTTTGCTATCATGTTATTCAGCTTATTTTGGTCTTTCCTCATCCTTCCTTACAAAAATCACCACAATTACCTACACAAATTACTGGTCTATCAATAACTCCTGAAGTTTATTTCTTTCCTCCTCAGTGCTTTCTAAATTTCTGAGTTCTATATCGTTACAAACTTTGACATTGTTGCCTTGCCAATCCAATAATTCATTATTAAAATATAGCAAAAAAAGAGCAGCCGTCCAAATTTTGACCTCTAGAAGATGTCATGGTGTACTTTCATCCAATCCAAAAACACAATGAGGGACAAGAGATTTGGTTCATGGAACATTGACCCCAAAGTTCACTGAAGGAAGAGGGAGCTGTTCTGTTGAAACTGCACCATTTAAAATGGGCTGGGACCGATGTCCAGCTGAATTGAGTAGCTGGGGCTGGAGGTACACCTGAGACATGATAAGGAGCTAGGAGCATCAACTGAACAATGAGCAGTCAGATAATCAGGTATATCCAATGTGTACCTACCATCTGCAACCGAGATTTTGTGTTTAGTTCTTGGGAATGGGAAATGAGCACTACCTAGATCTACCGCTAAACCATAGCTAACACTACGTTCTTGAATTGAACATTGTTATTGCATTTTTAAATATATTTTTATTTAAGAAACTGATTTTTTAAATATTACAACAAATACAAAACAATGCAATTCAAAACAACACAAAAAAACACCAAAAAATGTTAAAATCCCAAACTGCCCTCTTGTACAAATATGTATATAAAAAAGATTTTAAAAAGCCCCAACTATTTAAGTAAGTGGATAACAAATAATGGCACGGTGGCTCAGTGGTTAGCACTGCTGCCTCATAGCACCAGGATCCCAGGTTTGATTCCAGCCTTAGATGACTGTTTGTGTGGAGTTTGCACATTGTCTGTGTGGGTTTCCTCCCACAGTCCAAAGATGTGCAGGTCAGGTGGATTGGCCATGCTAAATTGCCCATTGCATTAGTCAGAGGGAAGTGGGTCTTGGGTGGGTTACTCTTTAGAGGGTAGGGTTGGGCTGAAGGGCCTGTTTCCACACTAGTAATAATACAGCTCAGTTAAACAAAACACTAACTCCCACCTATTCATATGTTTACAGTTCCCCCTCTCTGGATATTGGACTCATAAAACACAATTGTTACAGCTAATTAAAAACCCTCATTAGTGTGGCAGACAAATCTGTGTTCAGGCATTCCAAAAAGGGCCACCATGTCTTATAGATATTAGGGGATATGCTTACGGATAAAAGGGATCCATTCACTAGTGCCTCGGGCCCACTATAGTATCCTTAATCTTAACCAACAGGTACATGGAGCTGATAAAATTGGTAATATTACCAATTTTACAAGATGCCACCAAGTCCAAGGTTGCCACGGGGGTCAGAAAACAAAATCTATCCTGGTGTGATATCTGTGCAGATTGGAAAAAAGCATAAAATCCCTGCCTATATGGCAGAGACACCTCCAGACGTCCACCAACCCTAACTCCATACACACATCCACTAATTGTTTAGTTTGTACAGACAGTATCGGTGAGCCTTTGGGCAACCTGTCTACCATGGGATCCATTAGACAATTAAAATCTCCCCATATAATAATATACCAGAACTTGAGACTGATCAATTTAAAGAATGCATCGACCAGAAATTTGAGGGAATGGGTCAGATGGCAATAAACATTTAAAACGTTATATTCTTCACCATTTATCAGGGCTTTGAGGATTACAAACTTCCTATGTCTGTCTTTAACACACTTCAGTAACTTAAATGGGAGATTCCTCCTGACCAATATAGCCACTCCCCTACTTCTGGTATTAACAGATGAAAAGCAAACCCAATCAAAACCATTCTGCTGTAGTTTCAAATGCTCCCTATCATTCAAGTGTGTATTCTGTAATAAAGCAATATCCACCTTTTCCTTTCTAAGACTCAAGAGTACCTTTTTCCTCTTAATTGATGATGGCTCCCCTTGATATTCCAGGGACACCATTTAATCAAGTCACTAGCCATAACTTTCTGCAGTAACATTTAAATTCCAGTGATGAGGAACTTGAATTACAAATCACCGAGCCTTAGTGTTGCAAGATTCATCAAACATACAAACTAGATAAAACTAAACCCATTACAGTTAACAAACCTACAAGGCGATCAATGATTACATACAACAAAAGCCAAAAGAAAAAACAACATATAAAGCGCCAGTGGCACTGAATAGGGGAACTCACCCCCTGACCTACACATCTATACCCAACTTCTCAGCCCACTGACAATCCTGCAGCCGGGGCATTTAAATACCTGAGCAGGGCATGAACTGTCCGTAAGTAGGCATCTAGCCATCCCAATCACATTCCCTCCTCCTAGCTGGAGCCGCACCACAAACACAAGCAGAAAAGGAAGAAAATACACTATGAAATAACAATGTGAACAAAGAAATTTTGAAAAAAAAGATAGGTACCCCACCCATCCTTTAGTGCAACTTAACTCAGAAATTGAAAGTACACATCCCAACCACCCCTGAGGATAGATTAGACCAGATTATTACCAATAAAAAAGGAAAAGAAAGCCCCGACTGAACTTTCTCTTTTTTTTAAAAAAGACAAACAGAGACATACTCAAACAACACCACTATTTGCACATACTAAATTGTTCAGATGAAATTAATTTGTCCACAAAGTTTCTTGCCTTCTCCGACGTGTCAAAGAGATGTACTGATTCATCTAAGGTGAACCGGAGCATCGCCGAATACCTCAGAAAGTACTGGATCCCAAGCTCCCTCAATTTTCTCTTGACACCTTCATAGGAATTTCTTTTCCAGATCACTGCCGCGGAGAAGTCCTGGAAGAACATGATCTTAGAGTCCTCGTAAACTAGGGCCTTCAGATCTTTCCTCTGGATTCTGGAAGCTTCCACAATTCTCTCCTTATCTCTATAGTGATGAAACCGCATCAAGATAAGACGAGGACGTTTTTCCAGACCTGACCTCCGTGCTGTGACCCAGTGAGTTCTCTCAACCTTCAAACTTCTCATTCCAGCCTCCAGGTTACAGAATTTCGGCAATAAATTCCACTGGCCACTCACTTTCTTTACCCTTCGGCAGACCGACGATCTGGATACTTTTTCTCCTGTCCCTGTTCTTGAGGTCATCAACCTGGTCAAGCAAATTACGGACCTGTGTCTCCAGGACCTCAACCTGCTTGCAATGCGGTGAGGAGCACTGCAATGTGATCTTCCTAGATCGCCGCTATCTTGGATCCCCGTTATTGGATTTCTTTAATATTGAAGTTTATCTAAAGTGGATCCTATTTAGATGAATGCAAAAAGAGTCTGTCCATTTGGTTAAGCTATAACTAGTCATTTGGAGAACCATGCCTTCTCCCGCTGCCTTTCTTGATCAAATTTGGGTCAAGTCTTCAGATTTGAAAACTAGGTTTTAACATGTAGCTCAGCACAATTCAGGACAAAACAGACATCACCTTCAGGGTTAATCCCCTCCTCCATTATTATCTACAAAATACATTGCTGCAACAAACCACGGCTCCTTCAAATCCAGGACCCCTACCATCTAGAACAAAAGCAGTAGACAATGTAAAGACCACCAACTGCTAGTTCCCTTCTAGATCAGGCATCACCTTGACCTGGAAATATGTCACAGTCCTGGAACTCCCTTTCTAAAGTGCTGTGGGTGTATCTATACTAGTTGGCATTCTATACAGAATAAGCAGAGTTGTCACCATCTCCTCATGAGCAATCAGGAATCAGCAATAAAAGCAGGCTTTACCACTTCCCCTGAATAAATTAAAAAAATGATTGTGCCTTCAGCTTAGACTTGAAGACCAAATTCAAAGAGACAGAGCTCTTAAATCATCTGATTGATTGAGCAATTTAGGGAAGTTAAAATCCTATTAATTCACTGCAAGCCTTAATGCACTTGTTCAGGCTCTTATGCCAGAGAAGCATTAATCACTGAGCTATGAGTAAAATATTGAACTTGTTCTTATTTAGAATCTTTCAGTTTTACTGGTATTCACTTTGCATTGATCATTCAAATTTGTCAAATTTCTACACTTTGACAATTGTATTCATTTTCTGGGATTCAATTGTGTGTAAGGGCTGTGTTTTAAAAGAAAACTAATTTGCAGACAATGATTGCTTGTGGAATTCATAAATGCTTCGTGAGGCCCAATTGTATTAGGCTAGACTCATTAGTCAGGTTGCTCATCATTCATCTTCGAGCAAGTAGATCTCCATTTTAAGTTTACACCTGAAAAGGGGAGCAAAGTGAGCTAGTTTCCAAGTGCTGGCAAGGTAGATGTCTGTGCTTAAGACTTCCTTGGCCACAGACAAAGGGATGCATGGGCTTTTAAGGAGGTAAAAGCAAAACATTACAAGATCCAGGACTATGTACTGAGGAGCATTTTGAAGCTTAATGCAGCCACAGCAAAGGTTTAATAGTGAAAGACCACAGTTTGGGGCCCCTCTCATCATCGTACAATTAAGGGTCAGGATCTGGGCTGTGTTTACAATAATGTAACCATTCATCTGTTTTCACCATTTGAAGCAGTAATGTCTGAATTTTACGACAACTTTTTTTGCAAAATTAAAGAACAAAGTTTTGAATATATTCCAAATAGAAAAAGTAGCAAAATATTTAAATTAAAACGAGACAATTGGAAACGTTCATCCAGCAACATCTGTGGAGTTGCAGGTTGATAGGCTTTTTATTACAATCTTTCAGGTTTTGAAGAGAGCCTTATCTGAAACATTGCCTTTGACCTGCATCTGGAGGAGAAAACTTAAAAAGAAGCCAGTTTTTTTTTCACAATGAATATGAAAGAAACCTTGGTACAGTATCCAGGGATAAGTGAAATCCCTACAATGAGAATGCCGAGGTCTGAGGCTCCCTGGACATAGTGCCACAGAGTTTATCTAGTTAGAAGCAGTACAGTTTAATAAACAATGAAAAGTGGTGAAAATGTTGTGATGCCACCCCCCCCCTCCCACCACCACCCTCTCCATCACCTTCCCAGTTCACAGTTGAGGTTGCTATCAGGAGCCTGAGGGTCTGGAGGTCTTCAAGGAGTATGTTGGCAAAACCCAAAGTAAGGCTCAGCAAGGAGTCCAGGA
Organism: Hemiscyllium ocellatum; assembly: GCF_020745735.1. Lineage (NCBI taxonomy): Eukaryota > Metazoa > Chordata > Chondrichthyes > Orectolobiformes > Hemiscylliidae > Hemiscyllium > Hemiscyllium ocellatum. The sequence continues at coordinate 116,327,437 of NC_083403.1, forward strand.
TTGAGACTACCGCAACAGGGGTTTGGGTAAGACAATTGAGGAGAGGTGGAGACAAGATGGTGCCAAAGAGTAACTGAGGAGATGGTAGAGGGTGGGAAAGCTGCAGTTGAGCACTGATCAGATGTGTAGGTTGGGAGCTCTGATTGATGCTGTACATGGTTTTCTGTAATGCATATACCTCAGAAAGATGGGTTCTTGTTGAGACAGTTACCTTCAAGTTTACTTCCAAAAATAAGTGATCTTGATGTTTACTTTGATTTATTTATTGTCACGTGGTTTGGTACAAACTACAGTGAAAAGAGTTGTGTGCTCTCCAGTGCCATCTTGAAACACAGAAAAGTAAATCAAACACTGAATATAAAGGTAGAAAATAAAGAAAAGGTATCTAACTTTACAGTCCTCCTTGTTAAGTGCCCTGCCATGGGCCCGGTTTCCAGGCAGGAGTCTCAACTGCCACATCACCGTCGCTGGAACAAAAGTTACCACTCTTCCGCACCATTTTGCCTCCACCAATACAGTCACCATTATGAGTCCTTGATGGACCTCACCAGTGCAGATGCCACCATTGCTGCTGGGTACTGCACCAGCCCAAACTTGGCTTCGCTGCTGTCACTGCCATGAGTTTGTTTCAGGCTCACTCCACTTATTGATTACTTCAGGGGGGACAATGCCCTAGTGGTATTATCACTGGATTGTTAATTCAAGGACCTAGGTATTGTTCTGAGGACGTGGGTTCAAATCCTGTCATGGTGGAATTTAAATTTTAAAAATACACCTGGAATTAAGAGCCTAAATGATGAACATAAATCCATTGTTGATTATCAGAAAAACCAATCTGGTTCATTAATGCCCGTTTGGGAAGAAAACTGTCATCCTTATGTGGTCTAGACTACATGTGACTTCAGACCCATGACAGTGTGTTAACTCTTAACTGCTCTCTGGGCAATTAGGGATGGGCACTAAATGCAGGCCTAGCCAACAATGCCCACATACCATGAATGAATTTTTAAAAAAACAAATGAACCCTGGGCTCACAACGCCTACTCCGCTGCTATTTTACTGGAAATAGTCATAAGATTACAATATCACAGACATACACACATAGTCAGGGTTCTGTGCTTACTGAGGCTACTGCACATTATGCATACATAACTAACTGATTATACTAACTGCATTGCAGAGAGACAGAGACTGAAGCTGAGGTGAGTACCAAACATCATGTGATGTGATGTCATGCAACTATCTTAAAGGTACAGAAATGTCTGATCTGGAATTCATACTGGAATATAACATTCCCCCTTTTCCCTTGAAAGACTGGAACCCTTTACCAGTAACATGTACAAGGATAAAAGCAGATATTGTATTTCTCCCTTATATGGCACAACCCCCAGATCTGGTCCTTAGATCATTTCTATGGCTTGGGGTGTAGCTTCTTTCTGGTGAGACTTTAAGTTTCTTGTAAACCTGCTCTTTTCAATGAGAGACTGCAAGGGATGGAAATGTCTTGGCCAACGTCCAAGGAACAATTTTTAAGTAGGATTTATAGAAAGGAATTCTGATTTTTGGTCAGAATGGTCATTTTTATACCTACATTGGATGACTGAAATTTATTTTGTGCATGTTATTTGTAGTTTGTAATGAAGTTTCACACTTGGCCCTTTTTTGGGGAACCACCTTGCTTTCTCAAAAGAAGTTGCTGAGTTCTGTTTGCTGCAAATTCGGTGGTACTTTTTTGAATAGGGTCCATTGAAATTCTGTTTGCTGAGGAAATCATGGTAAACCATGTCACAAATTCTGCTTCATATACCTCCAACTCATTTGAATGACAAGGTAATGACAAAATAAAAGCCAAACAGAGTGATGAATTGGAGGTATCCAGTGAAAAATCAATGCCAAATCATTGTTTCCTGTCTTCCCAAAGGCCTGAGGCCTGTAACAGCCTGAAAATAATGGATCCTGTGTAGGTTAATCTCCGTGTGCAAGGTCACAATAACACAAATGTAAAATAACACATCTGGATATAAATAGCAAGAATATGACTTCAAGTAGGCGGTTTAATTGAATTTAGTGAAAATGGCTGCTGTACATACTCAGCTGTCTCATTTATATTTTTAGCATCCAGTGAACACGTGGATTCAATAGGGATTTACATATTCATCTGAGATTTTATTCACTAGGAAAAATGTCCAAGGAATTAAAACGTTGCACAACAATAATTAGTTGAAATTAGCCCCCACAAATCTACATTATTTTACTGATATCTTAAAGCAATGTGAAATCAATTTCTATTTTGCATTTTTTTCAGTTCTCAGTCCTATTATCCCATACAAAATATGTTCCTCATCATTACTGTACAATCAAGCAGGAAGCAAAAATCCAGAGGAGATTTTGCGAATGATCATGACAGCTCTTGAATTGTGATGCACTGACAATAATATCTATTTAGAAATAATTAAAATACCCATGTAGCTTAAGGTGCTGACTCCACTCAGTAAATTTTAGATCGTTCAGTTTTTCATTTGCACAGTTGTTCAATGAGATAGTTGGAAAATGTGTTGTTATGAAGTGGCTTTCCTTAGGAAGTGTTATGAAGGGCAGCAAGGCGGTTCAGTGCTTAGTACTGCTACCTCACAATCCCAGTGACCTGGGTTCAATTCCAATCATAGATGACTTGTAGAGTTTGCATGTTCTCCCTGGGTCTATGTGGATTTCCTTTGAGTGCTCCACAGGTTGGATAGATTAGCCATGCTAAATTGTGCAGGCTTGGTGGATTAGCTGTGGGAAATGCAGGGGTCTGGGTGAGATTCTTTTTGAAGGGTTAGTGTGGCATTACTGGGCCAAATGGCTTTCTTCCACATTGTAGGGTTTCTTTGTTGACCTGTGTACTGTTGTGCTTTGTATTTTGGGATATAAAACTAGAAGCAACAGTGAGATTGGATTTGAAACAGGTTGAGAACAGGACTCATATTTGAGCATTAGAAATCAAATGAAAGGCAGTACACAATGAAAGTTCTGGGACCTAAAATCTCAGAAGAGTTTAATTAGCATCAAGTTACTATACTCTCTAGTGTACCACTAAATTAAATAAGTCTCTTTAAGAATATTCCACCTATTTGATTGTTATCTGTCTGTGCCTGGATTTCACACTGATTTACCACATTAATTAAGAAATAAGCTTTTGGAATCAGCAAGGCTGCCCCAAAAACAGAAGCCTCTGAGATCACAATTTAACTGACAATAATCCAGATGTAATTCATCAACTGATGCAAAGGATTAACATTGACTGACATAGTATAATTGAAGAAATAATTTGTAATAAACTTCATAATCCATTTCATTGTCCTTTTTTTCTAAATTTGTACTTCAATTTAAAGGCAACTAACTGAAGTTTCCTTTTTCAGGTCTGCTCACCAACCCTGGGGCTCCTTGTCTTAGAGCCCTGAAACCAGTCCCACAACTTATCTACCGATATCTGTAGCGTTAGATTTTATGATGTAGACCTCAAATAGATTGAAACTGTTCTTTGTTGTGATTATAGTCTCAGTCCCAATTCATGCTGAAAGTGTCCCTCCTACAACATAACGGGTTAATGAATATAAAATGTCTTCTTAAAATATCATCGATCTGCACTTTGGATGATGTTTGGTGAGACCAACATTGAAAATGTAGACAAAACAAGCAGGTCTCTGTAATGTTGTCCACAGTCAGCAAATATACATACTGTTTAATGACAACAGTGCCTTAAAGAAAATTTTGGGATGTATATGGCACAATTTTAAAAAAAAAGGTCCTACCATTTTAAGGCCACAAAGTATTTGAAAACACACCAGAAATCTCAAATGTGCATTTGAACTATACCAAAGTGAAATGGGCTCATAACAAATGGAGTGGGCTTACTATTACAATAGTAACACTTACTGAGAGAAAGTGAGAACTGCAAATGTTGGAGTATCAGAGTCAAAACGTGTGACACTGTAAAAGCACAGCAGCACATTCCTGATGAAGGGTTTATGCCCAAAATGTCGACTCTCCATCTCCTCAGATGCTGCCTGACCTGCTGTGCTTTTCCAGCACCGCACTTTTCAACATAGTTTTATGATCCCAATTAATGATATTGCTGACAAGTCAGATTCTAGAATTCCTGAAAAGTTATATTTATTTTACTTAACTTGATGGTCATACACTGAAACCTAGTTGCACAATGCTGCAGAGTTTCTTTAACAACTGACTGGAAGTTTGTTACATAAAAAATAAAAACAAAAAATGTCATATAATTATAGAATACAGTCACAAAGCTGGTCCTTTTTTTCTAAAAGCCGTTCCTTTTCTCAAGGATACTGTATCCTTAATTTTTTTTCTGAGGGGTCATAAACCAGGCCGGGCTCCAATCAGACTGGTTTGGGACAGAGATGAAAAGGACCTTTTATTTATATGTAAACAGATGAAACTTCAGGCCAAAGTGGTCAGGTTTTAGAAGTGACCTGTATAATCAAGGGGAGTAGTCAGCTCTCTAGCAGTTCAATTGAGTCCAGAATTAATTGGGAGATAAACAGTGAGCTGTGTGAAGATTCTCTCTCTCCTTCTGCCCTTCTAACTTCAACCCTGTAAACATCTGTTCCATTTGTATTGGTTTTTAAGGGGTTTGCTCAAGAACTATTGTGTATATTTGGAACAGCATAATTAAGTCCAGTTTGAATAGACTGAGTTCTGTGGAGGTTCTTTATTCTGTTCTTTGTGTTTCATTGTGTAATCCTGTGAATTAAATTCTGTCTATTAGTCAACCTAGCTAGCCTACACCAGGTAATTTTCACTGTTCACTTACCGAAACAAATTGCAAAGTTATGGTCTGGGTTGCCTGCTCGAGAATGTTTTGAGTATTCTGGCCTAGTCTGTAACAACACGGCTTAGAAAAAATTTACAGTTTTGCATCTAAACTCGCCCCAAATCTTTAAGTTTGACTCAACTGATTCTTTTCTGTGAATTGTGAAGCCTTCTTGTGTGAATACTTACAAAACTGAGCACTTAGACTTTCTCAATTTTCTAATAACTTACAGGTTTCTAGCTGAACTCTTCTGATCTGGAAGTTACACAAATTAACTTTCCACCAAGGTAAATTATTCCCCAAACTGTTACCACACTCTCAGAGAGAAATTATATTGTGCTTCTGAACCCAGTCAGGTCTCTTCTGAACTATTCAGAAATTTAAAATCTCTGTGTTTCCTAAGCTAAAACCAATCATTAATTATCCAAAACTAAAGGCAAGCTAATAGCTTTCAATGTTTATACTCCGAGGCATAAACCTGGTACAATACATATGATCTTCCATTCATACTTCAGGGGCCCTGTTCTTTGATACATATTGCATTAAGTCACTGTTCTGCAAAGAACTCTCCATGACCTTACTTTTTTTCAAACCATTCACAACTGTAACGAATGTCCTTATGCGATTCGATTCCCTACAGTATGGAAACAGGCCATTCGGCCCAACAAGTCCACACCTACTCTCCAAAGAGTAACCCACCCATACATTTACCTCTAATAAATGCACCTAACACTATGGGCAATTTTGCATGCCCAATTCATCTGACCTGCACATCTTTGGATTGTGGGAGGAAGCCAGAGTGCTCGGTGGAAACCCACACAGACACAGGGAGAACATGCAAACTCCGCACAGGCAGTCGCCCGAGGTGGGAACTGAACTCAGGTCCTTGGAGGTTTGAGGCAGCAATGCTAACCATTGAGCCAATTTGCCACCCTAAAGCTGTGAGGGGGAAATGGGGTGGATGAGGGTCATGGATTGACATTAAGGGTCAGTGCAGCAGGAGATGAGAGAAGAAGAATGGTGAGGGCTGGAAGATGTAATGACTTCTAAATAAAAACTGTGATAAAGTCCCAGAAAACTGAGGCAGCCTTTTTAATCAAGCACTCATAGCCACCAACACTTTGCTTCTGGGGTCAACAATTCCAACACTACCCAACCCTACCTCCCGGAATGCAGAAACCAAGAGTTTCATTGAGGTGGGTCTAGTGATTTTGGAGATTTCCTTACTTTGAGCTATTTATCTCAGTTGTTGAAATCTGGCTTACAGAGATATAGAGTGGAATCTTGTGCCATACCCCCAGTTTGATGACAAGGTTTTAGTCAAGCAGAAAGATGGAAGATAGGGACTCCATTATTTTGTCACCTCCAATGTGATTTGGTGCATGTTGGGAAGGCCTGTGAATGGCCTCATTCCACCATCACTGATATCATTCTAGCAGCAGGTAGGAGTCTCACCATGTGGTTAGCATAAAGAATAAATACATGTGGGGTTGCTTGGGGATTTCCAGGAGGTATCCAATGTTCAAAGATACTTAAAACCTGATTGCAATATGCATTATTAGGAAACGTGAGCTTGCTGAAAGCCAATCCCATGTCCTTGTTGTTGATTCCATGTATCTGTTGGTTGCACAACATCCCCACCACTGCCAACACCCACTTGTGGCCTAGGATTCAGAGATGATACTATGTTTTGGGTGCATGTGTCATCCCAGTCATAGTCATTGCCTCCCTGGCGATGCTGCCATTCAATACAGATGTTGCCTATGTGGATGTTAAATGTTTGCAGTGGGGCTTGTAACCCCATGGTCTTTGATCCTGGGAAGGTCCACTGCTGGCTTATCAAATGTCTAAGTGCCCAAAAAGAGTTTAGGCAGGATCTTAATACGCTCTCCATCCAACACACATGATCCCCATTGCCACCTACCGTGCCCATTTATGGCACAGAGGAGGTCATTCAGCCCGTCAAACCTATGGAGGAATCTATTCGGTCCCATTCTGACACTGTATCCTTCTAACCCTGTTTGATTATTTCCTTCAAGTACCCTCCAAATTTATTTTGAAATTATTAATTATTTCTGATTCTGCCACTCTTGTGGGTCATGAGTTCCTGATCATTATCATTCTCTGGGTAAATAAGTTCTCCCTCACACTATTTCTGCATCTCTTGCTCAAGACTTTACAATCAATGTCCCTCAACCTTGTATCAGCTGAAGGGAACAAATTTCTTTACCTACCTAACCCAAACTTGTAAAACTTCATACATCTTAATCTAATCTTCAAATGGATGTGCAAATGCTATCGAAATGATGTGTACTACAAAAATCTCTTAGAACATAACATTATTGCAAAATGTTAGTTGTTTTATTTCAAAAACATTCACTCTTAACAATATTTAATTTATTGCCTTTGGGTTTTAAAATCCCTTTTCAGATTTAATTGTTTCCTTTGTTTTGGTGAATTTCCAGGTGTTTTGCATGTATTGCTATACATTTCATTCAACTGCTTCTCACTCTACCCACGCTGGTGTTAGTGCCAAAGTGAATGAAATACAAGATAAAAACAATTTTAATTTAGTTTCTCTATTGAAATGTATGATATTGTATCAACAGATTAAGTTAAGTGTGCGGTTGCTTACACAAAATAAATGTGTTACTCATGATGTATGTAGTCAGCATCATTGGTGGCTAATTAATTATAAGCACTTGCTATCTGACAGGTGCAGTCCACATAGATACAGTAATGTATGCTGTTTTCTTAAAGCCAATATTTTCTGTAAAGCATAAATCTTGGAAAAATACCAAAAGACAGAGATGAAGGATTGCTGGTTTGATTCCCCATTCATATGATTCTTGATGTCAGCTTTGGTCAGCTGGGCAACACTGAATGTAAGGTTTGAGGCTCCAGATCAAGTTGGCAGGTAGTGTGGGAAAGGAGAAATTGGTGACGTTTAGAAATTCTTCTAAAAGGCACTATTATTGGTAGTGACCTATGGAAGAATAAATTATTTAACCTTTTATTAACAATTTATGAAAAACAAGAGAAATTCATATGTCTAACGATTAAATATGTTCATTATTGATTAGAGCATACATTTAAGACAACAGGGTAGAACATTTGGTCCGACATGTTAAACATACAATGATGGTGGTGATGTGTCAAATGGTTATGTACAGAGATGGAAGGTAGCAGACGCTCTGCCAAATCCAAACAGAATGTATCTGCTATTGCTGTAGTTGAGAGTTTTAAGGAAATCACTGCTGTGGAAGGATTTGAAATGGTTAATGCCACGGAGTGCAGAAAGGACTGTCCAATACTATAATGTCACACTGACTTGGGTGGGGGAATAGCTTTGAATCTTAAAGGACAAAGGCCAATATCAATGTCTTTGTCATTGTCTCTAATAATGTTGATCAGAAAATGCAACCTATATTTTGTTGCCACCATGCAATAAACCACACTTTATTGAAAACAAAATGCTCTTCCTATTGAACAACCAGGTTTTTTTTCCCCACTATACCAGACCCAGTCAAACCTGTAGATCCCTACCAAGAAAGAGAGTAGAGGCAGCAGATCTATGAGATGATTTTACACCATCTTGAGCTGTGGAAAGGATTTCCCATGTGATTTTTCTCCAGCAGTGTTCTGAATTTGATCTTCAATTCCTGCAGCCTCCAGACCAATGTTTAAGGTTTGACAACCTGAACAAATAAATAAGTCAAACAAGTTGTTATTTACTTGTGTGGTTTCACATATACTCCACTCATTTGTACTTGGGTCTGTTTCAACAGTAAAATTTCAAATGGATTTGGTAAGTTCAGGTTTCCTGCCTGTCTGATTCATGTCTTGTCCCATGCTCTGCTGGAAAAAGTGGGATCTGTTGGTAATGGAAGTTGGACTTCTGCATCCGGTTCCTTCCTTCTATTCACAATGGTCCCAAGCTGACTTATGAGGACAGTCATGAAGACAGACACGACAATGAAATTGTGGAGGTTGAGCAATGATGTGGAATCCCTGTTGAAGTAATTTTTTTAGGGATCAGATAGTGGCTTCAAAAAGAGGAAATATTATTAAGAGCAAGCAAGTGAAGGGACTAAGTGGCTTGTGGAGAAAGTCACAAATGGCTCAGTAGTTAGCACTGCAGCATCACAGTACCAGGGTTCAATTCCAGCCTTCGATGACTATCTGTGTGGGGTTTGCATATCCTCCCCATGCATATGCGGGATTTCTCCAGCTGCACTGGTTTTAGTCCCATAATTCAAAGATGTGCTGATTAGGTGGATTGACCAGGGATGTGCAGGTTAGGTGGGCTAGCCATGGTAAATAGGGGGTCATGGGGATATGGTGGGATGCTGTTCACTGGGTTGGTGCAGACTTGATGGGTCAAATAGCCTATTTATGCACTGTAGGCTTTCTATGATTCTATCAGCATAGCCTCAATGAATAGAATGCTATTGTAGTGCCAAATATTGTTTAAAAAGTTCTACAAGGGGAGATGCTAAAGCAGATTTCTGAGTGCTCTAATTTTATCATTGTGGTATTGTGTTAACTTCAGAATTGGAATTCTCATGTGAGCTTTTGTAAATCATTCAATCTTTGCATTGTTACCTCATATTGGCTTTTTAATTTTCATTCTCAGCTCCATATTGTAATTGGCTGGCAATTTTCTGTTCTATTCTCCACTGACCATCCCACAGTTTATATGAAATTCTTTGGTCCACTTCTAACTTACATGATTTTTCTGAAGGAAAACTTGACCATTTATTTCTGTGTCATTGTGGTCTGTGAAACTTTTTTTATTTATATCTGGTTCTGGTAAAGAAGAAAGTTGACTATTGCAATAGTGAATGTGTTTTTAACTACTAATGTGATCGTGGTTGATCTAATTTTGGAACATACGCAGCACGTTGGGCATCTAACAAGATTTGTTTTTCGATAAACTGAGTTGCTCTATTGAAGATTTTGAATTAGTTAGTACACAGTCACATCATTGAGTTGGTAGTTCTACAAAAAATTCCTATCTGTATACCTCAGCTCCTTAATAAATCCTCAAAACAACATTGCACTGCATTACAGTTCAGTTTTCTCCCCAGGGAGAGTTCCCAATCTCAGTTGGCCCTGTTGGTGAAGGTGATGAGCAGAAGCACATAACAAGTTAGGCAGCCAGTTAATTGACAAGCCAACAGTCCCTGTAGTCAAATATGTCTCTCATAAACAGTATTGTTATTATACCATATCCACTTTAATGTATACACTTGTGAATAATTCATGATTGTGAAACAGGAGCTTAGCTATGTTGTGACTTGTATACCTTACACGCAAATGTATTATCAAGCCTGCAACTTAATGTGTGCAGATCCTGAGTGTATTAAATTTTATTTCTCTGTTAATATTTTGTACATAACTCTTAATTTTGATTTTATATATATGAATTTGAATTTATTTGCAATCTGGTAGATACAAGCAGGTTAGCCTTGCACTTTCAATTACCCGTGACTCGTGTTCTAATTTGTGTTTAAATAGTAACTCAAAGCACATTGTAGATGAGTCTGTAAAGTCCTCATATTTGACACATTACTACATCTTATAAAAATCTGAGCAAATTTAATGTGCTAAACTGTCAATTAACTTAAATGCCAGACTGAAAAGAGAGAGAATGTAATAGGAAGCAAAAGCAGAGTTAAAAGAAAGATAGGAATCGGTAAAACAAGACCTGAATAGAGATAGAGAAGCGAGGACAATCTGAGCATGGGCAGCCAGGAGTTCCAGAGCACAGTGACATCCACACTACTACATTCTGCTGAGCTATTGAGTTCAAATATTTTTTGTGGAATAATGCCAGATTAAGGAAGGACACTCAGTTGCATGAAAATCTCATAATTTAGTAAATTCTATTGAACTTGCAATACATGTTTAATGAAAAAATAGGATGAGGGAGATACCTGGCCGCTTCTAGACAATACAAGTAACAGGCTCAAGTATGACATAGGCATTGATAGATACCTTGTTTACCCTAAGCTGCACGCAATTCTGCTGAGGCAGTTGGGAAAAGGTAGAGAATGTATCTTTGAAAATAAATGACTAAACGTGTCCATGGACTGACATTGGCTGCTGATCTGGTTTAAACTTCTTATGCTTGCCTTCATACTTTAATTTGTCCCAATGCACTTATGTATCTGCAATTCTGCAATATGGCTTCACCTGCATTTGCCTTTAATTGCTCCATTATTGGCAGTGATGTTTTTAGCTGCCTGGGTCTTAAGCTTAGGAATTTCCTTCCAAAAGCTCTCTAGCTCTACCTCTCCCACCACTTAATATGCTCCTTAGCTCTCCTTGCTACTTTAATGAAACATTTGAACGTCTGACCTAATACATGCAACTTATCTCAGTTTTAAAAATCACACAACACCAGGTTATAGTCCAACAGGTTTAATTGGAAGCACACTAGCTTTCGGAGCGACATTCCTTCATCAGGTGGTAGTGGAGGGCTCAATCCTAACACACAGAATTTATAGCAAAAAATTTAGTGTGATGTAACTGAAAAATTGATTGTCTGGTAAGCCTTTCATCTGTTAGAATACAGTGATAGTTTCACTTCTTTCATGTGTAAATCACAAAACCTTTTTATAAAAAAGTTGCATTCTCAGGTTAGCTGTTAACAATGGTGATAGCTAGACAATATGTTGAAGGTGTTGGTCCTCTGTGTTCTCTGTCTATGCCATGATGTTTAGATTGATTATAATCTAAAAAGTGAGATAACAGAGTTTTACATGAATTCATGCAGTTTTTGAGCAAAGTATAATGTAACCCTGCAAGTATAAATTCACCCCACAAAATATATGTGTGCATGTGTGTGTGTGTGTGTGTGTGTCTGTCTGTCTCACAACCCCCAACCCAAACACACACACACACACACACACATTTTGTAGAGTGAATTTATACTTGCAGCTGAAAATGTGTTGCTGGTCAAAGCACAGCAGGCCAGGCAGCATCTCAGGAATAGAGAATTTGACGTTTCGAGCATAAGCCCTTCATCAGGAATAAGAGAGAGAGAGAGCCAAGCAGGCTAAGATAAAGTGTAGGGAGGAGGGACTAGGGGGAGGGGCGATGGAGGTGGGATAGGTGGAAGGAGGTCAAGGTGAGGGTGATAGGCCGGAGTGGGGTGGGGGCGGAGAGGTCAGGAAGAGGATTGCAGGTTAGGAGGGCGGTGCTGAGTTGAGGGAACCGACTGAGACAAGGTGGGGGGAGGGGAAATGAGGAAACTGGAGAAATCTGAATTCATACCTTGTGGTTGGAGGGTTCCCAGGCGGAAGATGAGGCGCTCCTCCTCCAGCCGTCGTGTTGTTGTGTTCTGCCGGTGGAGGAGTCCAAGGACCTGCATGTCCTCGGTGGAGTGGGAGGGAGAGTTAAAGTGTTGAGCCACGGGGTGATTGGGTTGGTTGGTTCGGGCGGCCCGGAGGTGTTCTCTGAAGCGTTCCGCAAGTAAGCGGCCTGTCTCCCCAATATAGAGGAGGCCACATCGGGTGCAGCGGATGCAATAGATGATGTGTGTGGAGGTACAGGTGAACTTGCAGGGCTACATTATGCTTTGCTCAAAAACTGCATGCATTAATGTAGAACTCTGAGCTCAAAAACTGCATGAATTCATGTAGAACTCCGTTACCTCACTTTTTAAATTAGAATCAATCTAAACATCACGGCATAGACAGAGAACACAGGGGGCCAACACCTTCAACATATTGTTTAGCTATCACCATTGTTAACAGCTAACCCGTGAAGGCAACGTTTTAGAAAAATGTTTTGTGATTTACACATGAAAGAAGTGAAACTATCACTGCATTCTAACAGATGAAAGGCTTACCAGACAATCAATTTTTCAATGTGTAATTTCAGTTACATCACACTGTAAATTTTTGCTATAAATTCTGTGTGTTAGGATTGAGCCCTCCACCACCACCTGATGAAGAAGCGACACTCCAAAAGCTAGTGTGCTTCCACTTAAACCTGTTGGACTTTCACCTGGTGTTGTGTGATTTTTAACTATGAAATGACTTGGGATGTTTTGCTACGACTACGACATTATACAAACATTTTTGTTGTGTATTTCAGCAGCTGTGCTTGCCTGGATCCTAAAATCTAGACTGAAAGAAAACTTGTTCTCCTTCCTTCTATCTGATATTGACGGGAATGCACATTATTCAAATTTGAAATGCAGATTTGTGGTTATAGATAAAAGGATGTTACTTAAAATTTCAACCATGCTATATTTAATTTGGATTCTTCCTTTAAAGTATTCACAGTGGAATGGAAATTTAGGAAGTTTTAGGAACGATACAAGACCACGGCTTGGAAAACACATCTCATTTTGATTGATCTCAACCCATACTCATTAGCTTATTCATCAAACCCCCATATCCAAGAAAATTATCCAGTTATCCCCTGTATTAATTTATTTTACTTCCTTCAAATTTTCTTTCCTAGTAATTTGTTCTGTATATATCTAAGGCTCTCTGTATGTGGAACAATTTTCCAGTATTCCCTTGTTACTCTTAATTTCCTAACTGAAAGATGACACGTTTTGGAAGAGTTTATCTCTTTACTTCGCTACCCAATTTGCTTTTACTTATCACTTAATTACTTAATATAAAATAAAATAGAATTCCTATGGTTATTGCTATCAGTAAGCTTGACATTCATTTAATGGACAGGAACTTTTCTGAGGAAGGGTCACTTGACCCAAAACGCTAACTCTGATTCCTCTCCACAGACAGTGCTAGACCTGCTGAGCTTTAAAAGCAATTTCTGATTTCTAATATATCTGAAGTTTTTTTGGTTTTATTTATAAACTACTCAATGATTTGTACTTTCCTTAACTTATTGCTTAAAGGAGAAGTTAATAAGAGAATTTCTCTACAAATGTTATCATTTTCTAGCTGTAAATATTTTTATGCATAAATCTTCAAGTTCAGTAACTTCAGCAGGTTTTTTATGAGATTCTTTTCATGGGGTATGGACGTTGATGGTTAGGCTGAATATAAAATCCCTAACTGCCCTTGAGAAAGCAATGGCAGTCACTTTCTTGAACTGCTGCACTTCAGATGGTATGGGTACCCCACCAACGCTGTTAGGGAGTTACAGGACTTTGACCCTGTGATGGTGAAGGAAGGGAAATATAGTTCCAAGTCAGGATTGTGTTTGGCTTGGATGGGAATTTGCAGGTGATGGTATTCCAATGAGCTTTCTGCTCTTGTCCTTTGTTGAAATTTTGGAAGGTGCTTTTCAAGGCCATGGTGAGTTGTTTCAGTGCACCTTATAGAAGATACACATTGCCGCCACAGCGCATGGGTGAAGAGAGTGAATTCTTAAAATGATGGATAGGGTACCAGTCAAGTGGACTGATTTATTCTAGTGACAAATGTCTTGAGTGTTTTTGAATCTGCCCTTATCTAGGCAGTTGGAGAGTATTGCACCACACTTCTTGTGACTGTGAACATGTTTTGGGAAGTCAGGAGGAGAGTTACTGGCTACATAATTCTAGCCTCCAACCTGTTCTCGAGTCCATTATATTTAAAATGTTGGTTCAATTCAGTTTCTGGTCAATGTAAACTGCAGAATATTGATCCTTGGGCAGTGGGATTCATCAATGCTAATGATACTGAAGGTCAGTAAGAGATGAATGGATTCTCCCTTGTGGAAGGAGGTCATTACCTGGCACTTGTGTGATTTAAATCTTCGGGTAAAAAATGAGGTCTGCAGATGCTGGAGATCACAGCTGAAAATGTGTTGCTGGTTAAAGCACAGCAGGTCAGGCAGCATCCAAGGAATAGGAAATTCGACGTTTCGGGCATAAACCCTTCATCAGGAAGGGCTCTCCTCATTCCTGATGAAGGGCTTATGCCCGAAACGTCGAATTTCCTATTCCTTGGATGCTGCCTGACCTGCTGTGCCTTAACCAGCAACACTTTTTCACTTGTGTGATTTAACTTGCCACTTCTCAATCTAAGCCAGAATTTTGTCCAGGTCTTAATGTAGATGGACAAGGAGTATATGAACATTTGCAAAGAGTGCTAACTATTGTGGAATCATTATCTATTTGTGGTCTTTTGATAGTCATACTGAAGCAGCTCATAATGGTTGGGCCTAGGACACTACCCTGAGGAACTCCTGTAGTGATGTCCTGAAAATAAAATAATCTCAATCATCAACAAATACATCCATCCTCCTTTGTAGTAGGTATCATTCCAACCAGTGGAGACCTTCCTCTAATTCTTATTAACTCTTATTGTGATAAGGCCACATTTGGTCAAATGCTGCCTTGATGTCAAGGACAGTTATTCTACCTGACCACTGGAATGTGTTTTTTTTAGTCCATGTTTGTACCAAGCATGCATTGATCTCAGGAACTAAGAGGTCAGGCCAGAACACAAACTGGTGATTGTCGAGAAGATTATTGCTTTTTAAGTTCTGCTTGATGGCTTTGTGAACGTAAACTTTCATCCTTTTGCTAATAATTAGGAATACACTAATGAGTCAGAATTGATTGGATTGGATGTGTTTTGGCCATGATATATCTGCAATTTCCATCTGTCAGGTAGAAGACAGTGTTATAACTGTACTGAAACAAATTGGCTAAGGAATGTTGTTAGTTCTGGAGGACAAGTTTTCAGCACTAAAATTAGAAAGTTGTTTGGGGCCCATAACTTTCGCAGTATCCAATATACTCAGCTATTACCTGATTACATGCAGAATGAATTGAGTTACCCGAGGATACTTTCTGTGATGTGAAAACTGCCTGAGATGGTTGACACTTCTGGCCAATGATTGTTGCCTCCCATTTTCCACCATCCATAGACATAGAGTCAATCATATCTCTGCTATCCATAGATAGATTGCCACCAAGTTCCATTTATCCATTACTTCTTTGTTCACTTATCTTGACCGACTCCTGGTCTGGATATGTCTTAACTTGTAAGTATTCATCCTTATTTTCAAATCCCTCTGTAGCCCCTCCACGTGCTTGTAGTCTCTGTCCACTTTCTTAACATCAGAGTTTATTGTGTCATTATAATCTTCGCATAGAGATGTACAGCGCGGAAATAGACCCTTCGGTCCAACCTGTCCATGCCAACCAGATATCCCAACCCAATCTAGTCCCACCTGCCAGCACCCAGCCCATATCCCTTCAAACCCTTCCTATTCATATACCCAACCAAATGCCTCTTAAATGTCTTGGGCATCTTCAGTTTTCAGTTACTTCTCCACTGATATCTGTGCTTTCAGTGCTTATGCAGGACTGCCCATCTCCATGTCTGTAACATTCCTGACTCTATTCCCTGTCTCAGTTGCTGCTGAAACCCTCATCCATAGTTTTGTTATCTCAGGACATGACTGTTTCAATGCACTCTTGCTTAGACTCTCATGATTTCCCTCTGTAAACCTGAGTTCATTCCAAAACTTGTTTACGTGCATCAAGTCCAGTTCACTCATCACCCCTGTTTGGGCTCAAGGAATTACTCAATTTTAAAATTCTCATCTTTGTCTTCAATCAATCAAAAGGTATGCCCTTCCCCATCGAAGGAATGTCTTTCAACCCCAAATGGCGTCGAGAGACCCTTATTCATTTAATTCAAGCCTCTTAAGTAGCACTGATTTTAATCATTCCATTGTGAGAACATTTGTATCTCAGGTGCTCGTTGTTGTGGTTCTGTTCGCCGAGCTGGGAATTTGTGTTGCAGATGTTTCGTATCCCAGAAACGGATACCCATGCAATTTCATCAACAGATGCCTAAGGGAAAGACAACGAGGACGTGCCACAACCCAAAGGACTAGCCACACTACCATACATCAAGAGCATTTCTGAACTGACAGCCAGACTACTGCGACCACTAGGACTCATAACAGCACACAAACCAACAGCCATTCTCCGACAACAACTCACCAGAGCGAAGGACCCGATACCCAGCATGAGCAAAACCAATGTAGTGTAAGAAATCCCATGCAAGGACTGCACAAAACACTACATAGGACAAACAGGAAGACAGCTAACGGTCTGCATCCATAAACACCAACTAGCCACGAAACGACATGACCAGCTATCCTTAGTAGCCACACATGCAGATGACAAGCAACATGAAATCGACTGGGACAACACTACTATTATAGGACAAGCCAAACAGAGAACAGCCAGGGAATTCCTAGAGGCATGGCACTCAACCACAGATTAAATCAATAAGCACATCGACCTGGACCCAATATACCAACCACGGCAACGGACAGCTGGAACTGACAACCGGAAGTGGCAGATTCAAATCACCACAAATGCCGGAGGAAAGATCACAGAAGCGCTTCACAGGAGGCTCCCAAGCACTGAGGATGTCACCGAGACAGGGGACGAAACACAAATTCCAGCTTGGCGAACAGAACCACAACAATCATTCCATTATTGAAGGAGTTCCCATTCCTCCACAGAGTCAGAGAGTCATAAAGTTGTACAGTAGGGCAAGTGACTCCATGGTCCAACTCGTCCTTGCCGACCAGATATCCTAAATTAATTGAGTCCCATTTGCCAGCACTTGGCCCATATCCCTCTAAACTCTTCCTATTCATATACCCATACAGATGCCTTTTAAATCTTGTCATTGTACCAGCCTCCATCACTTCCTCTGGCAGCTCATTCCATACATGCACTACCCTCTGCATGAAAAAGTTGCTCCTTATATCTCTTTCAAATCTTTCCTCTCTCACCCTAAACCTATGCCATCTAGTTCTGTACTTCCCCATTCAAGGAAAATAGCCTTGTCTACTTACCCTATCCATACCCCTCATGGTTTTATAAACCTTTATAAGGTCACCCACCAGACTCTTATGCACCAGATAAAACAGCCCCGCCTATTCTGCCTCTCCCTGTAGTTCAAACCCTCCAGCCTTGGCAACATTCTTGTCAATCTTTTCTGCACCCTTTCAAGTTTCACAACATTCTTTCTAGTGGAGGGAGATCTGAATTGCACACAATATTCCAAACGTGGCCTAACCAATGTCCTGTACAGCCAGAACATGACTTGCCAGCTCCTATACTCAATGCCCTGACTATTAAAAGAAAGTATACCAAAAGCCTTCTTCGCTATCCTATATACCTGTGACTCCACCTTCAAGAAACTATGAACCTGCACTCCAAATTCTCTTTGTAAAGCAATAATCCCCAGGACTTTATCATTAAATGCGTATGTCCTGCCCTGATTTACCTTTCCAAAATGCAGCGCCTTGTATTTATCTTAACTAAACTCCATCTACCACTCCTCGGCCCATTAGCCCATCTGTTCAAGATCCCTTTATACTCTGAGGTAACCTTCTTCGCTGTCCACTACACCTCCAACTTTGGTGTGATCTGCAAACTTATGAACTATACCTCCTATGTTCACATCCAAATCATTTAGTTAAATGAGGAAAAGCAGTGGACCCAACATTGATCCTTGTGGCACACCATTGGTCACAGGCCTCAGTCTGAAAAGCAACGCTCCACTACCATCCTCTGTCTTCTAGCTTCAAGCCAGTTCTGTATCCAGAAGGCTAGTTGTCCCTGTATTGCATGAGATTTAATCTTGCTAACCCGCCTTCCATGAAGAACCTTGTTGAATGCCTTACTGAAGTCAATATAGATCAAGTCTACTGCTCTTCCCTCATCAATCCTCTTCGTTACATCTTCAAAAAACTTAATCAAGTTCATGAGATATCATTTCCCATGCACAAAGCCATGTTGACTATCCCTAATCAGTTCTTGCCTTTCCAAATACATGTCAATTCTGTCCCTCCGGATTCTTTCCAACAACTTGCCGACTACTGATGTCAGGCTCACCGGTCTACAGTTCCCTGGATTTTCCTTCCCACTTTTCTTAAATAGCGGCAAATCATTAGCCAACCTCCGGTCTTCTGACGATTCACCTGTGTCAATCAATGAAACAAGCATCTCAGCAAGGAATTCAGCAATCACTTCCCTAGCTTCTATGGTATACCTGATCGGGTCCTGGGAATTTATCCACCTTTATGCAGTTGAACACATTCAGAACCCCCTCCTCTGTAAATGTACATTTTTCAAGATGTCACATTCCATATCTTCCATGTCCTTCTCCACATGGAACACTGATGCAAAATACTCATTTAGTCTCTCCCACATCCCCTGCAGTTCCACACATAGGCAGTGTTGTTGATCTATTCTCTCCCTAGTTACCCTTTTGTCGTTCATGTATTATAAAAATCCCTTTGATTTTCCTTAACCCTATTTGCCAAAGCTATCTCACGCCCCCTTTTTGTCCTCCTGATTTCCTTCTTAAGTATACTCCTGCTGCCTTTACACTCTCCTCAGGATTTACTGCTGTGTATCCCTTACAAATGTTTCTCTCTTTTTTTTGTTGACCAGCACCAGGAGTTTGAATGGAACTCATTTTGACCTGTTAAACTCTAAATCGGGTCCAGGCAGGAGTGAGCGAGTGCTGAGATCACTGACAGCAGCAACAAGATTGAAAAGCAGAAGTGTGTAGTTCTTGATGAAGCCTGTGAAAAGGGATTGATTTCTGAGCCACATGGATACCTTGCACTGATTCTTTCTCCAGGGACTGACTCCAGACCCCGCCTCCCCCGTTGCTAGGGGAGGGGGCGCCAGCGCCAATGAGCGGGCGCGATGTTGGGGGGTGGAGGCAGGAAGGAGGCGCCGTTCGCTCTCTCGCTCTCTCTCAACATGGTGGAAGCGTGAGGCCGTGAGATCGCTGCCGTTGCCCAGGAAGGATTCTGCCCACCTTTTACTCCCACCCCCGAGCCTGGCCTCCTCTCCACTGTCCTCCTCCCCCCGGCTCCCACCTTCTCCTCCCCCTCCTCGGCCACGATGCTGCTGTCCCTGGTTGTCCACACTCACTCGCTCCGCTACTGGCTGCCGGCCGCGGTGATGATGGGCACGGCCCCGGTTTACCTCCTCACCTGGGCGGCCTGGCGCCTCCTCTCCATGCTGCTGCCCGCCCGCCTCTACCACATCATGGACGACCGGCTCTACACCATCTACCAGAGTGTCGTCCTCTTCTTCTTCGAGAGCTACACCGGGGTGGAGGTGAGAGAGCTTTTTACCCACAGACTGACATGGATGGGAGGTGACCCACCTGCTCCAGCCCCAGTTGCAACTCTAGCTTTCCTAAATACTCCCAATACTTCCCTCCCTCACCTTCCTCAGCCACCCCCTCTTCCCATTGCCAGCCTGCAAACGTTTGTAGTAACAAGTCTGCAGTCTGACATTTAACACAACGCAAGGATGTATAATCGAGTTGTTCAAGATCAACTGGACACCCTCACGTATTCTTTTCGAATAATTTCACATTTCTGCTGAATTATAGTTTGACAGTAGTCAATGAAATCTTCCCAGAGTGAGCTTTGGGAGGGTAAGATAATGTCAGGTATTAGGCAAACATGCCGGCCTCTGCTGACATCCGCACACCCTCACTTGGATAGCTGTCAGGTATCAAAAGTCATTCTGAGTTCAACTAGTCCAGATTACTGCGGTCTATCACAGCAAACATGGCACCTTTTTGTCTTCAGTCAGTGCCATAGTGTAGACATATCCCTGGAATTTAAAGGGCTTACAAAAAGATCTTTCATTTTGAATTATGAAATTTGAGTTGGGTTTTGATCTCATTCCAATTTTAGTGCAGATGTGCGGACTACTTACCTGTGAGTTTGCTGCCAACAGTCCATGCTGTCAGTAGCATGGAGGAATGTAACCTATGTGCTGTATTAAAGAATAGCTATGTTGTGTCAAGGCAAACACCCTGTTCCATTTTTCACTGTGCAGCATTCCACACTGTTCCAATCCGAAAAGTAAACACCTATCAGAAAGGCTACTTTTCTGAAGGTACAGTTGACACTTTCACTGCAGCTATCATATTTATTGAGTTATGGATGGCAAAATAACGAAAATCCTAAGTATTGAATTCTCAGATGAGGTTCATTTGTGAGTTCACAAGTTATGCATAATTATCTGTCATATTCCAGAAATTATCTTAGAACACAAGTAATTTATGTACCAAAGAAAAATGGTCTTGCATTAATTATTTCAGAAGCAAATAGTATATATTTGCTTGCCTTAGCTTTTCATAATCTGCTCATTTGCGGCAGAAATTAATTGTATTCTGATCATTTGGATGTTTTAAAAAAATGAACTTTGAATTTCAGAACTCTTATTTTCTTGTAATGTGGAGGAGGTTTTGGTTATGCTTGTAAAATGACAGACTATTTATTTGCAGAAGAGTCAGGAAGTCACTTTAAATATTTAGCAGATGGCAACACTACACTTGACTTTAATATCATCTCTTTCAATCCCTTTTCGGCTTGTGATTTTTCACTGTGTTTTTCCAACATTCCCTGTTAGGTGGGCAGAAATTTTCTCGAACAAACGATTAAAGGATCAAAATTATTGCCTTTGGTTCTGCTAGAAGTTCTGTGTCTGAGTTGAATATGTATTCTGTTAGCATCACTGATTCACATTGATGCCGAAGGAGACTGTTGACAACCTTATCTGTTTGAATGAACTTTCTCAACCCTATATTAGAGTTATTGTTTCCAAATTAGTTCATCATTCCAATTCAGGGATAACATCAATGCTGCCTACTTTTGCATCTGAAATATCCCATTTGCTGCTGAGACACTCCTCCATCCTTTTCCTCAGCTATATTGACGATTGTATTGTTGCCACCTTGTGCTCCCACGAGGAGGTTGAACAGTTCATTAACTTCAACACCTTGCACCCTGACCTCAAGTTCACATGGACCATCCCGACACCTCCCTCCTCTTTCTGGATGTCTCTGTTGCCGGTAACTGACTCACCCCGGATGGCCTCCAATTTCAAGGACCACAATTTCCTGTTCCATATGATCAACAATGACCTCCAACACATCATCTCCAACTTCTGCACCTCTGCCCTCTAACTCCACCTGTCTGACCACAACAAGGAAAGACCCCCCCCCCCCCCCCCCCATTCCTCACCTTCCACACCACGAATTTCCAGATGCAGCGCACTATCCTCTGCCACTTCTGCCGTCTACAGTCGGGTCCCTCTGTGTTCCAAGGAGAGCATTTCCTCCGCAACTCCCTCATTTAGTTCACACCCTCGACACCGGCACCTTCCTTTGCCACTGCATGAGGTGTAAAACCTCTGCCGACACCTCCCGTTCACTTCCGTCCAAGGCCTTAAAGGATCATTTCAAATCTGATGAAGGCTTTCCTGCACATTCACCTACCTCATCTCCTGCATCCATTGCTCTCAATGTGGTCTCCTTTACGTCGGGCAGACAGGATGGCAACTTGCAGAGTAGGTCAGGGAACATCTCTGGGATGCATGCGCCAAACAACCCCACCGCCCTGTGACCAACCACTTCAACTCCCCCAAGGGCATGCAAGTCCTGGGCCACCTCCACTGCCAAACCAAACTGGAGGAAGAATGTCTCATCTTCCACCTCTGATCCTCCAATGACACGGCATCAACATCGACTTCACCAGTTTCCAAATCTCCCTCTATTCCCCCTCCCCCACCCCGAATCCCAGAGCCACCCTTCTAATCGAACCACTATCTTGACCTGTCCACCTTTCTTCTCACCTATTCACTCCACCCTTTCCATCGATCTACCACAATTAGCTCTTACCTGCATCCACCTATTGTCTTCCCACCTACCTTTTCCAGCGCCACACTTTTTGACTCATACTTTTCTCGTCTCAACTATTCCTGTACTTTCCCAGTCAATAATCCACCCTGTATAAACATTAACCCATCTAAAACTTGATTACCTTTGCTCTCGTTCACACAAATTCTTCTTCAAGCATCAGCCGTCTGTTTCTCCATCGAATTCTGGGCTCTTTATTATCCACCTCTCTCACTCTAACCATGCCTTCCTCTACCAAGGAAATTTGAGTTCTGGAATTTGCTTCCAGTTTATTTAATTCTCTCCTTGAAGTTCCTCTTTAGATTCACCTGTTTTGGTCCCTTTTTTGAATATCTTTGTGGCTCAGTGACACATGTTGACATCCAATGCAACTAGAAGCGCAATGGTGGTCTTTCCAATGTTAGGCTTGATTTATAATCCAAATTGTTGCTGCTTTCTTAAGTTGCAGGAAAAACATATTATGTCCATTGCATAAAATATAACTTCAACAATACTGAAGAATAATTCCTCATTATTAAGACTTTTTTTGTTTGGATGTCTTTTCTTACTCAGTTTGTTGTTTTCTGCTCATTTGCTGTAAAATTGTCAGGAGTAATGAATATAATCATATGGGCATTGATCAGACATGTAAGATGTGATGCATTGTGTCCCAGAAGAATTTATTTTGTCCGAGATATTCATGTAGGCGAAGCAACTTCTTGTTTTACTTTTTCCTCAGAGAATAGTTAACTTTGTAATTGTGATGAATTCACTTTTGTATTTAATGTTGCTCTTAACTGTTTTGTGTCCATTAAGTCTGTATTTTGCATGTATATAATTTTATAATGTCTGTTCTTCCACATGTGAAGTTGAGTAGGTCATATGGTACAATGTAATAATGAGGCTTGCTCAATACCACATTGCTGTCTCTCAGAGACTTTTATCTTTTATACCTAGTTTTTTTTGCTGTTGAACCTTTCCTCCTGATCCATTGGTTTCTCGCTGGAGTGTATTTCCACAGGATTCTCTAGGGCTTCACCCACGTGGCCAGTCTTTATGAATCTGATCAGTGAATTTCAGTCGGCTACTCGTACATACTCGTAACTTTACAAACTTTACAAACCTTACGTCTTGCTCGTAGATTACATATGTATCTCTGGCAAATGTCAGTTGATAAGAGTCATGAGGGGTAAAACTGGCTAGTTTTCCTCTTGCTCACTTTACTATCACAACAAATACATGATGTGGAGCAGGCTAGGATATAGTCCAACAGGTTTATTTGGAAGCACTAGCTTTCAGAGCACTGCTCCTTCAGCAGGTAGTTGTGGAGAAGGACCATAAGACTCAGAATTTGAAGCAGAAGATTATAGTGTCTCGCAATTAAAATGATATATTGAACAAACCTAGATTGCTGTTAAGTCTTTGATCTTTTAGAACGGATTGCATGTTTCAGTTCATTATTCTGTAAATCTCAGAACTACTTTTAAGTCACATTCTTGAGATGACTTAAGGTTTTATAAGTAAAGTTGACATCTCAGCTCAGACAGTGCATTAAAGGTGTGAGGTTAGAGTCTGTCTGTATCCCAATCTTGAGTCAGACTGATTCTATTTCCAAAGTCTGTTTAAGGTTTGGTGGGTGTTTAAAGGCAAGAAGTGGAGGTGTAGGGAAGGTTTTGGCGAGGTGCTCATCCTCATCGATAATGTGTTGCAGGCTGCAAAAAACATGGCAGAGCTTCTCCACTCCTGGGAAGTACTGGACAATGAAGGGTACCCTATTGGTTGCATCCTGTGTTTGTCTCCTCAGGAGGATATTACCGTTTATTGCTGTGGCACGTCAGAACTGGCGATAGATGAGTCAAGCATTGTACCCTGTTCTTATGAGGGCATCCTTGAGCACCTTCAGGTGTTTGTCCTTATCTGAACCGATCCTGTGTATGTGTAGGGCTTGTCCGTAGGGGATGGCTGTATTGATATGTTTAGGGTGGAAGCTAGAGAAGTGCAGCATCATGAGGTTATCCATGGATTTGCAGTAGAGTGAGGTACTGAGGTGCCTGCTCTTGCAGGCAAGGATGCCCTGAGGTATGGTACATTGGTGACACTAGGCAGACACAACAACCCAACTGATAAATGGACACCAGGTAACAATCGCCAGCCAGGGGTGTTCCCTTCCAGTTGGGGAACACTTCAGCAGTCAGAGACATTTGACCTTGGATCTTCAGGTGACCATCCTTCAAGGCGGACTTTGGGATGTGCAACAACACAGAGTGGCCAAGCAGAAGCTGATAGCCAAGTTCGGTACTCATGGGAATGGCCTCAGCTGGGACCTTGGGTTTATGTCACACTACAAGTGACTCCACTACACTACACACCTCCTCCCACCCTCTCTCACCCTCCCTCCTTCATAAAATGTGCCCCATGCCTTGATAAGTCTTGCATCTTTGTGAACTATCACAGGGAATCATAATGTTTTGTTGAATTTGTGTCCTTTTGTCATTACCCTTTCTCTTCAGAAAATCATTTCTCACCTAGTTTTGCTGTGGTATTTGCAGAACAATTAAACTCTCAATATTTTTCTCATCATTCATAACTATAAATGAAAAAACATTGACAGTACAAATAGATGCAAATATTGATCATCTGGAAATGTCTGAATGTATTGATCTGTGTCCTAATGAATTGTATTGATTTGAATACTTCTAGCTCTTTTACTTTACCATGGAGGTGTGGCAAATGATATCAAAATATTTATATTTGTGCTCCATTTATAGTATTTGCTCAGTTTCTTTATTCAAACAACTTTTTGTTGAAGTGTATTACTTATGAAGTTGCCTACAGTTATCACATTGATGTGCATAGCATGAGTTAACAGTATGAGCCAAGAATAATAACATAATGCCAGTGTGAATTTGTGTGTGTGTTCAGGCTGGGCTGGACTTGTAATGTCATAAGTGGTAAGCGATTTGGATGTTACAAGTCACACAGCAAGACTGAGAGTTGGATGCATTGAATTATCTCTGCTCATTTAGCAAGTCACACAAAGTTGATCTAATACTATATGCAGTAGCAATAAACAAAATGACTTCCAGGCCCAATGGGGATCAGCAGAGATGAATAATTTAGCAAGTAAGTGTGAAGTTAAAGCCCACATTTTGTTTATTTATGTTGTCTTTCCAGTGTGCTAAGTGATTATATCCCAAACATTCCTTTTAACATAGTCCGGTTATTTCTGTAACAGCTGTGTCAATGTTGTGAATAGTTTCTCTATTAAGTATACAGATCTTCAAACTATCGAGAACAGCATTTACAGTGAGAGAATGTCAGCCATATATGGTAAAAGTGCCTATAAAAAGCAAAATAATCTGGATCTGACTGGAAACCTGAAATAAGAACAGAAAATATTGGAAATACTCAGCAGGCCTAGCAGCATCTATGCAAAGAGAAACAGTTCACTTTGCAGATCTGTGGCATGTATTCTGATGAGAATTCACAGACCTGAAATATCAATTCTGTTTCCCTCTCCATAGATACTGTTGAATATTTCCAGCATTTTCTGTTTTTATTTTGGAAAGCAAGTAAGATATAAAGTAACAATTTTTTTTCAGCAATACCTTTTTTGCCGTTTTCTCCAAGGAGCTAATTAGGTTGAAGTGGGAAAAGGTGAACCTCCCAGAATCTAGTTTTGCCATGTCTGTAATATGATGGATTGATTATTTCCATTTAAGAGTTAACATTTTCCTCAAACTTATCTGGAATCCTAGTGTGTAACCTGCTGATTTTTCTTTGCATAGCAGCTAGTTGTAGAGTTGTGAACTTTGAATTTTGACAAACTGCATGACTCTGAAGTTGAATGAATCAATCATAAAAAGAAATTCATGTCTAGTTAGCCCTATTGCAATCATCAGCTCTCCACACTGTAAACGTGATCAAATAAGATTTACATGGTCATCATTAATTCACTCAAATGAATCAGGGACTCTGGGTGAATATGTTGGCAGAAATCTCATCCACAATCATGGGAGCAAGAAACTATAGCATTTATAGACTCTAAGTTTCAATTAAATATGACAACCATTGACATCACAAATATGCTTGCATGTGCACATTTATTGACTTAGCCTCAACTTCCAGCAATTTAGTTTGGCTACAATTTGTTTTTCAGATATTAAGCAGATGACCACTATAAATGTTAAACAACATGCTACATTTGGTATCTGAAATTACCATTTCATTAGATACTTTTATTTCCTCCTTCCAGAGGAGAAAGTAAATTTAACTGCCAACTCCAGTTATCATTTTGTTTTTATATTATTGGTTTCAGAGACCTTCCTGAACGTTAGGAGTGGGCTGCAGGCAAAATGCTAAAGACTTGTATGTGGCTATAGAGGGCTATGTAACATTGAGAGTCAGACATAGATTATGATGGAAAAAGGGTTTCACATTGGCTGGTGCTTTGAGGTTTGTAGAAAATTGATTTATCCAAAGGATGTTGGAAGCTGAGAGACTTGTGTGAAGGGATGGGTCCATACAGGTCTTTGTAAAATTGACAACTCCCCTACGAGGTAAAAGAGTGAGACTCTTCGTTTAAATTTACCGTTCATGCAGGAGCTTTTTCATCTCAAAATAGTTTGAGGTTGTTATATTAATTTTGACAATTCCCTTAAATTAGCTGAATTAATGACTGTCACCTTAAATCTTGTTATTTGTTATGTTCACATTGATTGGAGATGCTTCTCATAATTTGCCTGAAAATCTAATACAGTTGCCAACATTTTGAAAAAAAATCTCCTTACTAGTGTGAAGATATTTTCAATTCACTTGATAATTCCAAACCCTATGGAAATCCACAATCTCAGGCTCTTTTTGTGTGATAAGGCAGCTTCACAGTGAATTCTTAGGATCGGCATTTGTAGAGTATTAAATGTGAACGAATTAAAATTTCAGCTGAAAATCTTAGTGCTGACCTTTGTGCAGGATTTGGATACTAACTTTTAAGTGCTTACAATTGCTCCCTGTTTGAAAATTATTTATTTTGAGCTGCTTCCTAATACGAATTTGAAGGAGCATGAAATCTTGTAATACTGAAAATCAATTCCACTGGATGTAATTTTACTTATAGGCACTCATCATATTCTATGAACAAATATTTAAAGATGTAAGGTCTAGCCTGTGTATTTACTATCAATTTCCTACAGCTTAGGTTAACATTAGGACATAGTGCTGTTGCTTTCATACCACGTCCCTGATATTATTTTAGTGGGCTGCTTTCCAGCACTTTTTAAGACCAAATTTACTATGCTCATGATGCATAAGGTAGAATCTGCTCCTCAGGTATTGAAAGGTCTTGATCCATCATTTGGCGAATGTGCCAATTTTTCTTCACCTGTTTATGTGAAGCTTTGAATCATGAACACTAAACTGCATGTTGATAATGCTTTACCTCAAAGTCCAAAATGAACGCGCATACTTCAATTTTATTTTCATTTCTGTATTTGTACAGGAATTGTTTATGTAAGTTTTATGCCTGTCCTCTGGAAACTTGCTTTCTTACTCTTCTTGTCAAATTGGCAGTTTATCCAATAGTTTTGAAATAGTTCCAGAACATTTATTCATCTTGTTTCTATTGGCAATGCCTTCCAATGCCACCAATCTTTTAATTATTACACAACATGACATGGTCTGGTCCCATTGGTGACTTCTAAAGTTAGCTTCAACTCCTTTGAAATTGATTCTTGTGCCCCTTCTGCTGATCTGTTTGGCTAGCTATTTTGATTGACTACAGTGCGACATTGCCAATATTGCATATCTTTATTCACTATTCAATTTGTTGAAATCTGATGTACCCTTTATTGTGTAATCAAGCTAACCATTAATGTTGCAACCTTATCCATCGCTTCAGCTTTAAATTATACATTTTGTTCTTAAATGATATTTGTCATTAACTTGCCATTTTAGTAATTATCTTGATTTGTGGATGACATTTGCCTTGGAGCTACTATGCCATTGAATGAATGTGAAATTGTTTGAAATATGTTTCCAGAGAACAGTGATTAAAATACAACAATTTAGCTCTGATGTGGAGTGAGATGGTCAATTTTGCTAAATCCTGATGAAGGCAGGCTTGTTAATAGCTGAAAAACATGGTTGATTCCAACTTGCAATAATTTCCAATATTATACTTAATTTTCTTCTCTTTGTTTTTAGAAAGGTCTGAAATGGATTTTCTTATGTTAAAATCTCTTCAAATATAGTTATCATGATTGAAAAAGTGCAAAAAATTAACCTGACAACAATCCAATCTGTTTTATGCCACCAGTGAGGAAACTTGGAATAAATAATCTGGGATTTGTTGATTGGAACTTGAAAGTATGGGTCAGTAAGTGTAAGCCAGCAGAGATTTGGTCAAGGCAATAATACAATTAGAAAATTCTGGAAATAAGCTACAGTTTGGCACCATCTAAAATGTTTTGTATAAAACTTATGGCATTCACAGTATTTTGCTTCTGTGGTAGAGGTTTCTTTTAAAGAGCTACAACTTGATTTTCAGGGTTTCCTTTGAAGGTAGAGTTGCTCTAAATCAAGATTTACTTAAAGCCACGATTTACAAACTTGCTCCACACCTTCGTTAAAGAATATTGAAGCAATGAGAAATTTTGCACTGGGCAGATGGCCAAACATTCAACAGTAATTAAAATAGTTTTCATCATCTGCCCTACCCCTCCCTGCAAGAAAACAACTTGCCATCCTCCAGTAACTTTCAGTCGAGCAATCTCAAAGCCTGGAAGGTTAGCTCTTTTGGATCAACTAGAATCCCAACTTGTTCTACACCTCAACATTTTAAAACAATACAGAAAGCTGGATTTTGCCCACCTGATTTTGTATTCAAAATCTCTCTAGGTTTTACTCACCAGAGAATTGATTGATAGAATAGAGGAAAGAGCCAGTGGAAAAAATTCAGAATTTCCTTTTCTAGCTTTGTTTAGTTAGTGGTATTTGAATTGTTTGTAAATCTTGAAGCAAGGTCCTGGAAGACAGTTTCTAAACTTAAAAAGTAAAGATTTTTTAACAAGTAAAAGTTGTGAAATCATTTCATCGTCATATGCACTTTATTGGAGGGCAGGTCCTTGGTACATAGTTTTTTTCATATCTCTCTCTTGTCAGTCATCCAAATTGCCTGAAAGTTCCTTCAGTTGATTCCAACTTGCAATAATTTCCAACATTTGTATTTAATTTACTTCCCTTTGTTTTTAGAAAGGTCTGAAATGGATTTTCATATTCTCCCCTTCCATCTCCCTTTTTTTAATCCCTTGAAATCTCTCTCTAATTTCTTCACAAATCTGTGAAATCGTAAAATGTGCTGCGCCTGGAATCTGTGTCTGTTCCATTCTTTCAATCTGCTTTTTGTGTTTATTCAGCTTTCTGGTTTGCAATTTCTTTTACTAAATATGGCCCTTCTCATGGCTATCCTTGCTGTTATTTCTTTGTTGTTCCTTCCAGTTGCAGACATGCTTCTTCATAGCTCTTCTCCATGCTTAATCATAGCTCCTATCTGTTGAGGAACATCAAAGTGAGAGGAAGGGAACCTGTGATTGAAAGGCACGCACTCAAATATGTTCCTCCTGTAGGTAATTAGAGCCAGCGCTGAACAGTATAGTGTCCTTTTTAATATAGTCGTAGAGATGTACAGCACATAAACAGACCCTTCAGTCCAACCCGTCCATGCCATCCAGTTATCCCAACCCAATCTAGTCCCACCTGCCAGCACCCAGCCCATGTCCCTCCAAACGCTTCCTATTCATATACCCATCCACATGCCTTTTAAATGTTGCAATTGTACCAGCCTTCACCATTCCTCTGGCAACTCATTCCATACACGTACCACCCTCTGTGTGGAAAAAGTTACCCCTTTGGTCTCTCTTATATCTTTCCCCTCTCACCATAAACCTATGCCCTCTAGTTCTGGACTCCCCCACTTCAGGGAAAACATTTTGTCTATTTATCCTATCCATGCCCCTCATGATTTTGTAAACCTCCATAAGGTCACCCCTCAGCTTCCGATGCTCCAGGAAAATAGCCCCAGCCTATTCAGCCTTTTTTTTATACCTCAAACCCTTCAATCTTGGCAGCATTCTTGTAAATCTTTTCTGAACCCTTTTAAGTTTCACAATTTTGTGACAGGAGGGAGACCAGAATTGCACGCAACATTCCAACAGTGGCCTAACCAATACCCTGTACAGCCACAATGTGACCTCCCAATTCTTTTACTCAATACTCTGACCAATAAAGGAAAGCATACCAAGCGCCGCCTTGACTATCCTATCTACCTGCGACTCCACTTTCAAGGACCTATGAATCTGCACTCCAAGGTCTCTTTATTGAGCAACACTCCCTCGGACCTTACCATTAAGTGTATAAGTCCTGCTAAGATTTGCTTTCCCAAAATGCAGCACCTCGCATTTATCTGAATTAAACTCCATCTGCCACTCGAGGTAAAAACAATGACTGCAGATGCTGGAAACCAGATTCTGGATCAGTGGTGCTGGAAGAGCACAACAGTTTAGGCTGCATCCAAAGTGCAGCAAAATCGACGTTTCGGGCAAAAGCCCTTCATCAGGAATAAAGGCAGTGAGCCTGAAGTGTGGAGTGATAAGTTAGAGGAGGGTGGGGGTGGGGAGAAAGTAGCATAGAGTACAATGGGTGAGTGGGGGAGGGGATGAAGGTGATAGGTCAGGGAGGAGAGAGTGCAGTGGATAGGTGGAAAAGGAGCTAGGCAGGTCGGACAAGTCATGGGGACAGCCTAGCCACTCCACCTCTCCTCCCTGACCTATCACCTTCATCCCCTCCCCCACTCACCCATTGTACTCTATGCTACTTTCTCCCCACCCCCACCCTCCTCTAGCTTATCTCTCCAAGCTTCAGGCTCACTGCCTTTATTCCTGATGAAGGGTTTTTGCCCGAAACATCGATTTCGCTGCACTTTGGATGCAGCCTGAACTGCTGTGCTCTTCCAGTACCACTGATCCAGAATCCATCTGCCACTCCTCAGCCCATTGACCCATCTGATCACGATCCCATTGTAATCTGAGGTAACGTACTTCACTGTCCAATACACTCCAGTGTTGGTGTGATGAAATTTATTTTCCTGTCATATCATGCAACTTATAGGACTCAGAAAGAGAACAGTTTAAAACCCTGAAACCTTATTCCTAATTGAAGTAAAATGTGATATTCTTAAAATTGTACATTTAAAATTTTAAGTTGCTCTTTCTGTACCTGATGTCACTCAGAAGTGCCCAATGTAATTCTCTATTTCTTCCTCAATCCTTAAATCTCATTCTTTAAGCTGACAGACTGTCAGTCGTGCATTGAAGTCCCAAATGTGTCAATATCAGCTCACACTTTCAACAACTTGCAGGACAAAATCCTTCAAGCTGAAGAGTGAGAGCAAAAGTCTGAATGACAATCTGAGACATCCAGCCAAATCTGGGCCATTACTTCTCAAGCACTTCTTGTTCACCAATTAGTGCAAAGAATCTTTCATTACTTACCTTTTGAAATATTGCTGTGCTCTTGTAGCAGAAGAAGACTTTTTTTTTAAAAACAAAATCATAATTACAATGGTATGTTTCTATTTTAATAGGTCTTCATTACATGCTTTCCAATTAGATTTTTTGACTATTACATTACTTCAGATTTGTAAACCAATATTAGTAGAAAAAGCATAAATACATTTGTAAAATCCAGTGCATTTCACTATTTGTGAACTGAGTAAGTAAAGCAGTCTGACCAAATAACACTTGCATATTCTACATATTGTCTTCCTGTTGAATTTTCATTGTATGAAAAGCAAGCCTACTCCTGCCTACAATATGAAAATCCTCAGTTTAAAGGAGATGTGTGAAGCAAGTTTTTTTACACATAGGGTAGTAAATGTCTGGAGCGCAACGTCAGGGAAGGTGGTAGAAGCAGATACGATAGCAACATTTACGAGGTATTTAAACAGACACATGAGAACGTAGGGAATCGAGAGGTACAGACCAAAAGCAGGCAGATGTGATTAATTTAAAATAACATCATAGTTGATATGGATATGGTGAGCCAGAGGGTCTTTACCTGTACTATGCTGTTCTATAATACCAAATGACTATTTTGATGGTTCCCTTAAGATTTGTTCCTTTTTTAATGTCCTGTGCACAACAAATTTAATTAATGCAATCAATCATGGGAGGGGCAAAAGAGGAAGAAAAGTAGCAACTCAGATTTTACTGCTGAAGTTACTGCAAGCTTAGAAGTTGCATTTTGATTTTGAGCAGTTTGAGGAAAGGACAGCTAGCAGATTGTTAATTCTCCACTGCTTACTGTAGGATTTCGAAAGCTCTGCTGATAGCTTCATGAAAAGTGCAGGATCTTGTCAGCTTTCCTGTGAATTTCACAGAACTATTGAATATGCACATTAATTGCCAAGTACAATTACTGCACAAATTGTCTGTTGTGCAAGTGTAAAATATTTATTGTAGAAAGAGGTTAATGTGCAAATTCCATCAGGCACATGGTGGTTGAGTGGTAATGTCAACTACCCAAGTTAATGTGAGAGTGGATCCTGTACCCCTGAGCCAGATGATCCATCTGCCCAGAGACATGTCACAGCATGTCCAAGCAGGTTGACTTAAAATAACTACAAACTTTGCTAAATGAAAAATGTCTACACAGGCTCAGGCATGTTCATCAGATGCATGATGGTCATCTACTCAAAGACCTTCAGTACTGTGAACTGGCTACTGGTTCAAACCTTCTGTTATATACCTCTACAAGATGTTAAGATGGTGAATATTGTTCCTTACAGCCATAACCTGTACAGATGACTGTTTGGATGAGCTTTGGAAGAGATGATCAAAAAACAAAAGGTGGCTGAGAAGAGGCCCCAGATTAAACACACTAGAAAATTGTGCAGCTTCTTGGTCTACTGTCTTCATAGTTAATGTAGCAGAGATTCTTGTACCAATGTGGAGCTCCTGAGCCACAACAGATGATGCTTAGCATGTAGTTGACCACTATGGCAAAAATTATTCTCCTGCAAGGCAAGAGCTGCTGTTATGTGCTTCCATCAACATGCAGTCTCTCTGACCCAGAAAGTAAACCATTTAATAAATGCAATTCTGTTCTAACTGTGAATTGTGGTTGAATGTTTTATTTCTGTTTTTTTCTCTTCATTTATCTCTCCATTTCACATGTGGTAGAAATATGAAACAATTTAGTATACTCTTTCTTTCCCAGTTCAATTTTTTACCTGAATCTTTGGATCTCATTGGTTAAGGTCATCTCACAAGTCATTGATGACCCATTTCCTTCACTGTGCTGTTATCAGCTCTCATCTCCAGCAACTTCAGAATTTTTTGGAGTTGATGGATAAGGGAAAATGTGTAAATCAGAGTATGCTAGGAGATAAACCTGCAAATTCTGGACCAAAACTGCAGTTATTTTTAAACGAATGCACTTCTCCTCGAGGTTTAATATCACCAGGAGAAGAAACAAATGGCATTTGGAAACCAAGTACTATATTAAGGTGTGAACATATTGATTTATGATTTTTGGATGTAGGTTTGCTTGCTGAGCTAGAAGGTTCATTTTCAGATGTTTTGTCATCATACTAGATACATCTTCAGTGAGCCTCTGGAAGAAGCTTTATGATTTTTATTAGAAACCCTTGTTTTTATTTGAGTGGAAAAGAAAATGAATCTGCAACAATCACATTGTTGAGTAATGAGCATAAAATTAATTCTTCTCTCATAGTGAAATTTAGTGACAATATATATTCCCTACTTAGTCACTTTTGAGAATGTATGGCATCATTGTTTAAAGAATAATGTTTTGTTAAATTTAATTAATTTGGTAGAAACTCAATGAAAACTAAGTGCAAAATATGTTGTGTGGTTATTTGACTGAGTGAATATAATGAATTCGATAAAGCAGCATTTTAAAATTTCAATTGTCTGTTCTCAGTTGAGTTAATTCATTGCAATAATAAAAAAATGTTCCTGGAATTATTAGGTTTAAATGCATTAAGCAGAGAGTATTACATTACAATTCAGACCATGTTGAGGCATATAGTGTGTTGATATTGATTCTGGAAGTATATGAGTTCTGATTTATTTGTTGTGGACATTTCAAAAACTGGATTTTGTATACATTTGAATGAATAGTGAAAGAACAACAAGTCCTTATAACCAAAGCTCACTATAAACAGCGCATAACAGAAGAATGTTTAAAGGCTCTTGATGATGCTGCACATTACATGTGCATGCCCAGGCATGAAAAGGAGTCATTGGTAAACAAGGGTTGACAGTTGAAACAGCACTGATCTCTCACTGAAGATGTGCCCTTGGCATAAGCACTTAATCACCAACACAGTTTTCCATCTGCCTAATCATAGCAAGATGTATTGGATGCACTCTCCATTCTATATAATGACATGGAATTGACAGTCATCAACAGGCAGAGGCACAGGCAAGATGTGTGTGTGGCATCGACTGCTCTTACCATTTCAAAACTAAACATCAAGATCCAACCCTTCAAGTATCCAGAGCATGAAAGCCTTGAAAGTCAAGAGTAAAACAGGCAGTCATGAAGGCATCTCTTTCAAACATTTGTCTTTATGCTGCAAAGTTAATAACTGGATTGCATCAGTAGTGACTGGGTGAGTTTCTGGCATGGAATGTAGTCCATCACTCCAGAGGTTGTTGATGCTATTTCTGATAAGCTTCAAGATTGTTTTAATTGAAACAGTGATGTAATCAAGAAATTACCAAAGGAACAACACTGCCTCTGCAGGATTTATTTCAGTGCTGAATCATCATAATCCAAGCACTATGCATAACAAAAGGTCTGCAGGACTATCCAAAGATGCAAGACATAAGGCTAAATCAAAACATAGATAAACTTCAATTTTATGCAGATCATAAAGCTTGGAAAATATTATATGATTATCTGAAATTTGTCTAAAGATCTGTTATGCTGGTTTATCCCATTTTATCAGTGCTGATGGGTCGACACTGCTAACAGAAAAAGCAAAAATTCTAGAAAGTTGGGCAGAGTACTTTCTTGTTAAAGCGCAGCAGGTCAGGCAGCATCCAAGGAACAGGAAATTTGACATTTCAGGCATAAGCCCTTCATCAGGATGAAGGGCTTATGCCCGAAACGTCGAATTTCCTGTTCCTTGGATGCTGCCTGACCTGCTGCGCTTTAACCAGCAACATATTTTCAGCTCTGATCTCCAGCATCTGCAGACCTCACTTTTTACTCAGAGTACTTTCTTTGCACTTAATTTGTCGTCATCTATCATTGAAGAAGCAGATTACAAGCTGCCACAAATTGCTCCTCTTAATAATGATTGCACACTGTTAGAAATGCCAAACACAATCAAACTTCTGACTAGTGACAAATCTCCCAGAGGTTGATGCTGTCCCAGATGTAGTCTGCCCGACACTGAAGGTCAAAGCTGCTCCCAGGCAACCACCTGATGAAGGAGCAGCACTCCGAAAGCTAGTGCTTCCAATTAAACCTGTTGGACTATAGCCTGGTGTCGTGTGATTTTTAATTTTGTACACCCCAGTCCAACACTGGCATCTCCAAAACAAGGAAACTTCACTGATAAAAATCTTTGCCAGAATTGTTTTGAAACACTTAATTTAATATCTCAGCTAAGCTCGACCATAAAACCAGATACACTGATTGCAGTCACTCAACTTGCAGAAATGCCAAGGACAGAACATAAACCTGTACGTAATGTAGGTTTTCCTGATCAAGGCCTCTGATTCATTCAGTCATGAGGCCCTTTGGAAGAAAATGGAGAACTTTACCTGCCCTGAGGAATTCATCACGACAAACAGTTACAAGACGTCATGCTTACATTTCTTCTGGATGATGGTATGTCTCCTCACATGTTCACAGTCACAAATAGAGTTCAATATTTCCAGCATTCTTTTCAACCAGGCCTTCCAGTCTTCTCACAGTGATCCTGGCTTTCAAATCAGATATTGCATGGATAAGCTGCAACAATCGATCTGAGATGACTGCAGTCGATAAACAGGGTATCGACAGACATAACTTACTGTTTCTGGATTAGTGGTACTGGAAGAGCACAGCAGTTCAGGCAGCATCCAAGGAGCAGCGAAATCGACGTTTCGGGCAAAAGCCCTTCATTAGGAATAAAAGGAGCTTACTGTTTGCCCATCGCTCTGTATGGGCTGCCTGTTCAGAAGTGTGCATGCACTGTTATACTCATGCAAATGTTGGCTTTGACCATATATTCGACACAAAGAAGACTTAAGTAATGTATTAGGCTGCTCCAGCAAAGTCCTACCTCAACCCAAAGTTTGTAACCAGAACTTGTCCACAATGTGAGCATTTATTTCAGCTGCACACACTCACTCAAGCAGTCCATTACTTTTGCATGTGTAGCCTTTTGCATGCTTTATACATCAGTCTGGATACAAAGTAAGTCTGAAGATCTGTCCTGGCCACCCTGATGCATGTATGTGAGATTTGGACTGTGCTCGACAACACCATACCAAGGAGTGCAACCATTTGACTTAAGCTGCCTTCACATGCTTTTCAAAATCAGGTGACAGGTCAAAATGCCAGATACTGAGGTGCTTACCTGAGCTGGCACACCAAAAGCAAACACCATATTGAAAGTGAGTTAGACTAGTGTCACTGTCTGAAAGTCTTGGACGAAGCAAATAGAATGTCACTTGTAAGTTGCCAGGGAAAAATCAAAGGGGGAGAAAGTTACAAAACATAATAAGGGGGCTGTCCAACTCTTACCTCTAGGCAGGAAGCCAGCTGTCGCTGAGTTGTCTGGTTTGCCCATCAGGAATACAGAAGGTCAGAGGTTAAGTCAATTTCATCTCTACTAGAGAGGACTAGTGGTACTGAATGTGTGTACCAACCCACATTCAAGTGTTTTTGTGTTGTGAATGTCACAGTCAATGAAATATCCTCTAGTTTCTCCATATTGCAGGTAAAAGAGCACCCCCTCTTACTGAGATTTAAAAAAAGAAAATCAAAGAAACTTCCATTGGCCTATAAAAGCAGAAAGTACCCAATTGGTGAAACCCAATAACGGCAGTAAAATTACATCATTTGCTCTACACAAACAAATCAGAGACTCATTCACATACATGACTGTCGGACTTGAAGCATTAACATTGTTTCTTCCTCCATAGATACTGTCAGACATGCTAATTTTCCCCAATTCTTTGTTTTTCTGTCAGCTCGGCATCTACAATATTTTGTTCCCTGGGTGCATGTGTTGCATCAGTGTTTCCTCTCACTCGTAGTAATGAATAAATATTTTGTGTTCATTCAAAAAAATTGAGCTAAATTCATTCCTTTTAACACAAGTCCAGTTTGGTCTGGATGAAATGTATCCACAAGGAAAGAGAACCTTTCTAAATTACCCTTGTTAAAACCAGTTGAGTGAAATGGATGATTAAAGAAGGGGAGCCAATACATCCTTCTTAACCTGGGACCTCGACAGTTTTGTGTATCCCATCTGGTACACTAACTATTGGGAAGCCACATCTGGGTCTGATCGCAACACAGGCCATGCAGCCAGCACTCCTGACACTCTCATGGTGATTAAAGGAGGGGCTATGAGTAGAGTCTCGAGGCTTCCCTTGGGAGTTTTAAGGACTTTGAGAGAAGCTCGTCCAGGATCATTGTACAGC
Source organism: Hemiscyllium ocellatum (assembly GCF_020745735.1). Taxonomy (NCBI): domain Eukaryota; kingdom Metazoa; phylum Chordata; class Chondrichthyes; order Orectolobiformes; family Hemiscylliidae; genus Hemiscyllium; species Hemiscyllium ocellatum. Next base: position 116,365,653 of record NC_083403.1, read on the forward strand.
CTCATTTGAAAGTAAGCACTTAACAGATAGAAAACACCAAGGGAGAGAAAGCCAAACTAGTAATCTGTCCAAAATTCAATTCTAGAGTCTTTTGTCTACAGATTAGCTTTGACAATCGCCTACTTATTTGTTGGAACCTTACTTAATACTCCAGGTGATGAAAATGGTGGTCATCACCTGAAAGGATGAGCAATATTATATTAGTCTAGTTTAGAACGATTGAAAGTTCAAGTCCTTTCTCAGCATGGGTGCTGTAATTCTGTAGCAGCATGGAAAGAATGGAATGTTAGTTAAGTTGTAAGGAAGAGTTTTTGCTGTATTTGGTAGTGTGCATCCAGACCACAGTTGTCGTGCTGCAAGGTTATGAACTGGGCGCCTAAAAGAATATGACAGGAAGCAAAATGCTTTTAACTTTTGCCAGCTATAATATCGAACAATGAATGAATTGATTTCTACAAAGAGAAAATAAAACTTGATGTGTTACCGATTTTTCAATTTATTTTAAATTTTCTGTCTGAAGAAAGTCTCCGTCAGGACCTGTTGTCAGTTTGTCCAGAAAAAGCATTATTCTTTTGCAGCAGCTTAAATTACATTTCAATAAGGATCAATAATCACTTGAGATAAAGAGTTTCTCATTGTTGCTGACTGTTTGCCAAACTGAAAATATTGAAGAGGCATTGGTCTGGACAGCATGTATTGACTTATGAGATTCCATTATTTCATTACACACATCTGCTTCTTTGTCATCTGCCCCATTGGGACAACGCATTGCCAGGTCTTTGAGAGTCTGTTGTAGAATGCTGTTTTCAATGTCTCTTTGTTTCTTAAAAGGTAATGTGGATCTGAACAGGTAGTTCAACTTGACTGTGTCAATCCAGTGACACCTTTTTGAACAAGGGCAGCGTGGTGGCTTGGTGGTTAGCACTGCTGCCTCATAGTGCCAGAGACCTGGGTTCAATTCCAGCCTCCGGCAACTGTCTGTGGAGTTTGCACGTTCTCCCTGTGTCTGCGTGCATTTCTTCCGGGTGCTCTGGTTTCCTTCCGTAGTCCAAAGATATGCATTTTAGGTGAATTGACCATGCTAACTTGCCCATTGTGTTCAGGCATTAGTCAGGGGTAAATGTAGAATAATAGGGGAATGGACCTGGGTGGGATACTCTTTTTGGGAGTTGAAAAATGTGGTGCTGGAAAAACAAAGCAGGCCAGGCAGTATCCAAGGAGCAGGAGAATCAATGTTTCGGGCATACGCCCTTCTTCAGGAATGAGGCTGGTGTGCCAAGTGGGCTGAGATAAAAGTTAGAGGGGGGAGGGAATTTGGAGGAGGGGCGCTGAGAATACAATAGGTGGAAGGGGGTGGGGGCGGAGAGGTCGGGAAGAAGATTGCAGGTCAAGAGGGCGGTGCTGTATCCAAGGGTTGGGACTGAGATAAGGTAGGGGGAGGGGAAATGAGGAAGCTGGAGAAATCTGCATTCATCCTGTGTGGTTGGAGGGTTCCTAGGTGGAAGATGAGGTGCTCTTCCTCCAGGTGTCGTGTAGCCAGGGTCTGGCGATGGAGGAGGCCAAGGACCGGCATATCATTGGCGGAGTGGGAGGGGGTGCTAAAGTGTTCAGCCACGGGGCAGTTGGGTTGGTTGGTGCGGGTGTCCCAGAGGTGTTTTCTGAAACGTTCCGCAAGTAGGCGGCCTGTCTCCCCAATGTAGAGGAGACCACATCAGGTGAAGCGGATACAGTAAATGATGTGTGTGGAGGTGCAGGCGAATTTGCAACGGATATAGAAGGGTCCATTAGGGCCTTGGAAGGAGGTTTGGTGCAAGTTTTGCACTTCTTGCGGTTGCAGGGGAAGGTGCTGGGAGTGGAGATTGGGTTGGTGGGGGGTGTGGACCTGACGGAGTCGCAGAGGGAGTGGTCACTCCTGAATACTGATAGGGGTGGAGAGGGAAATATATCCCTGGTGGTGGGTCTGTCTGGAGATGGCGGAAAAGACGGAGGATGATACGATATATCCGGAGGTTGGTGGGGTGGAAGGTGAGGACCAGTGGGATTCTGCGCTGGTGGCGATTGGAGGGGCGGGATTCAAGGGTGGAGCTGCGGGAAGTGGAGGAGATGTGGTGGAGAGAGCATCGTCGATCACATCGGAGGGGAAATTGCAGTCTTTGAAGAAGGAGGTCATTTGAGTTGTTCGGTAGTGGAATTGGTCCTCGTGGGAGCAGATGTGACTGAGGCGGAGGAATTGGGAATATGGGTGGCATTTTTACAGGGGTAGGGTGGGAGGAGATGTAATCTAGGTAGCTGTGGGTCGGTTTGTAGTAAGTGTCTGTGTTGAGTCGGTTGCCCGAGATAGAAATAGAAGTGTTTAGGAAGGGGAGGGATGAGTCTGAGACACTCTCCACTGCATCTCCTCCACTTACCGCACCTCCGCCCTTGAACCCCGCCCCCTCCAATTGCCACCAGGACAGAACACCACTGGTCCTCACCTTCCACCCCACCAACCTCCGGAATACTTGCGGAATGTTCCAGGGAACACCTCTGGGACACCCGCACCAACCAACCCAACAACCCCGTGGCTGAACACTTTAGCTCCCCCTCCTACTCCGCCAATGACGTGCAGGCCCTTGGCCTCCTCCATGGCCAGACCCTGTCCCCACGACGCCTGGAGGAAGAGCGCCTCAACTTCCGCCTAGGTATCCTCCAACCACACGGGATGAATGCAGATTTCTCCAGCTTCCTCATTTCCCCTCCTCCCACCTTATCTCAGTCCCAACCCTCGGATTCAGCACCGCCCTCTTGACCTGCAATCTTCTTCCCGACCTCTCCGCGCCCCACCCCATCTCTGGCCTATCACCCTCCCCCTCATCTCCTTCCACCTATCATATTCCTATCGCCCCTCCTTCAAATTTCCTCCCCCCTACCTTTTGTCTCAGCCCGCTTGGCACGCCAACCTCATTCCTGAAGAAGGGCTTCTTCCCGAAACGTCGATTCTCCTGCTCCTCGGATGCTGCCTGGCCTGCTGTGTTTTTCCAGCAGCACATTTTTCAACTCTGGTACTCCAGCATCTGCAGTCCTCACTTTCTCCTACTCTGGGAGGGTTGGTATGGACTTATTGGGCTAAAGAACCTGTTTCCACACTACAGGGATTCTATGATTCAATGAAGATATGTTTTATTGATGGGGGACCCAGGTGGAATGCAATAAAAGAAGTAAATTTGAATCAATTAAATATTACTTTTTTATGATCATTAAGAGTAGAGCTATGAGCTTCTTTGCAATCATGATCAAGCTCTGCTGAAAATCCACTGAAATCTTTTACTTGTGTACTTCAGACCAATCAGTTTTTCTTATTTTGGTAACGCTGTCTCAAAATTGAAGCTACTCCTTTTTGTTATAATGCAAGCTATTGTTTAAAGTATGACTTCACATCTCAACAGTTTAGTGACAGGATTTATAGTTTGCTGCTCAAATGCTCCTTGCCAACAGCTCTTTTTTTTTGTTATGGTGTAACTATCTCCTGGACTGAGAAAAACTTGCAAAGCTAAGATGGGAAGTAGCAGGGTTTTTCTAAAAAAAAGAGGGAAAGTAAAGAAAACCTGCTGTCAGAGCATATAGCAGCATCATCATCTGGATGTTTCTCTGGAACTGCGAGCATTCACTATCATTCCCTCGTCGAAACTGACAGCAACTTGCCAAGTCTGGACGTGCAAAATACCACCAACCACCAACTGCATTGTCAGTGAATCTGAATTCCTCCACTTGGTGCATTTCTCTGAGTTCCTGCTGTGAACTTGCAGTAAGACTAACAGTGTTAGAATGATAAAAATTGAAAAGGATACACCTTGTTGAATTAGTATAGCTACATTTCTAATGGTCTAACAAATTTAGAATTACTCTGACCTTACTAGGATGTTATTCTCTACAACGATAAATTTTGCATTTTTAAAAGTTTTGTTTTCCTTCCTTGTGAATCGTCATTTCAGCTTCTATCTTAATGCAGTCATACATTTATTTTTCTAAGCGGAAGTTTAAATTGAAGTCGTAGGATTTTAATTTATTTTAATTTCTCGATTTGCTGAGTATGAGCATTTCAATTTGCTTGCCTATCAGATGTAATCACTTTTGCTGCATACAAGTAGTTTCTCTTGGATTTTGTGACAGATTTGAATTGCCACTAGAAAAGGTAAAATTTCCACCTTGACGATCGCTAGATCTTTGTGTGTGACAATATTCAAGGTCAACAGTGAGCTTCAAAATCCAAGTTAATTTTTTATAGATATGTAAATATCTTAACTGCTAACATTACCCATTGCGCATTTTACAAATTTGGAGAATTTTTTTTCATCAGCGTTGCCCTCAAATACTGAAGAAATCGTGTTTCTAGCACTGGTGCAACTTCCCTGCAGAATGTCTTCAGTTTACCACATTGTAGAGAACGTCTAAAGGACAAGCACAAAAATGTTAAGTGTAAACAATCTAATGTATTCAGAGGAAATTTGAATTAAAATTCATCAAAGTAGAGGCAAGAAGCAACCTGGATTAATTATGCAAATTTATATTCCTAACAAGTAAGGACATCGCTTGCCAATAATTTCCTGTATTTTTATTTACGCATCCCAAACTCAAGATTTGTCTTAAGATTGGAAATTTGAAGGAAAAACATAGAATCAGTAAGTAAATAGAGTCTTAGAGATGTACAGCATGGAAACAGACTCTTTGTTCCAACTCGTTCTTGTTGACCAGATATCCTAAATTAATCTAGTCCCATTTGCCAGCACTTGGCCCGTAACCCTGTAAACCCTTCCTATTCTTGTACCCATCCAGTTGCCTTTTAAATGATGTAATCATATCAGCTTCCATCACTTCCTCTGGCAACCCTTTTAAATCGTTCCCCTCTCACCCTTTACCTATGCCCTCTAGTTCCGGACTCCCCAACACAGGGAAAAGATCTTGCCTGTTTACCCTTTCCATGCCCCTCGTGATTTTACAAACCTCCATAAGGTCCCCTCTCAACCTCTGACACTCCAGGGAAAATAGCACCAGCCTATTCAGCCACTCCCTCTCGCTCAAACACTCCAACTTTGGCAACATTCTTGTAAATCTTTTCTGAACCCTTTCAAGTTTTATTGCACACAGTATTCCAAAAAACATTCTTATCTGCCACTTCTCAGCCCATTGATTTATCTGATCAAGATCCCAAAATGACACAGAAGGGAAGCATATCCAAGCTATGACGTACAAGTTGCTTAGTAGAAAACTATTACATAATGTAACATTCGAGAACTCCCTTCTCAAGCAAGGAAAAACCCAAAAACCCTATCAGCATTCCGCAAAGACCACTCCCTTCGTGACTCCCTCATCAGGTCCACACCCCCCACCAACCCAACCTCCACTCCCGGCACCTTCCCCTGCAACTGCAGGAAATGCAAAACTTGCGCCCATACCTCCTCCCTTACTTCTCTCCAAGGCCCTAAGGGGATCCTTCCATATCCGCCACAAATTCACCTGCACCTCCACACACACCATCTATTGCATCCGCTGCACCCGATGTGGCCTCCTCTATATTGGGGAGACGGGCCGCCTACTTGCAGAACACCTCTGGGACGCCTGGACCAACCAACCCAACCACCCCGTGGCTCAACACTTTAACTCTCCCTCCCACTCCACTGAAGACATGCAGGTCCTTGGACTCCTCCATCGCCAGAACATAACAACACAACGGTTGGAGGAAGAGCGCCCCATCTTCCGTCTGGGAACCCTCCAACCACAAGGGATGAACTCAGATTTCTTCAGTTTCCTCATTTCCCCTCCCCCCACCTTGTCTCAGTCGATTCCCTTGAACTCAGCACCGCCCTCCTAACCTGCAATCCTCTTCCTGACCTCTCCGTCCCCACTCCACTCCGGCCTATCACCCTCACCTTGACCTCCTTCCACCTATCACATCTCCATCACCCCTCCCCCAAGTCCCTCCTCCCTACCTTTTATCTTAGCCTGCCTGGCACCCTCTCCTCATTCCTGATGAAGGGCTCTGGCCCGAAACGTCGAATTTCCTGTTCCTTGGATGCTGCCTGACCTGCTGTGCTTTAACCAGCAACACATTTTCAGCCAAAACCCAAAATATACAGTTTGTTCTAATATAACGCGATAGTTTAGTCCCTGTACGATCCCTCATTCGAAGAAAATTACAAATCAGTTAAACCAATAAGACCAGAATCACGTTATAGCAAATACTGGTAAAGAAAGTTTGCGTTCTACACATAATGGTCTAGATTCTTCAGTCGCATTACAGCCAATTTGCGTTAAGGGAATGTGCGTTAAAGCAGAATCAATGGTATGTGGTGAAAAGTGACACCTTTAGAAATAGAAAAGCTTGAGAGAAAATCTAAGTTTGAGAAAGCTCTACTCGTGCCTCAGAGTGTTACCTATTTTAACTTTCGTTCAATATCTCAACACCAGGTCCAACAGGTTTATGGAATGCTGCTCCTTTGTCAGGTAACTAGTGGAGCAGGACCATACGACATAGAATTTATAATAAAAGGTCAAATTGTCATAAAACTGATGTGATATATTGAAAAAACACATTGCAGTTAAATCTTAAATCACTTAGAATGAGGATGCAAGTATTGATTGATTAATATGTAAATCCCAGAACTACTATGGAGTCACACTCCTGAGACAACTTGAGGTTGTATCAGTATATTTAAAAAAAGACATGAATGGTGACATCAATGGCCTCCTTTGGTGAATTTCAAAATCTGCTTATTCATTGTTTTGCTTTGAAAAAACAAATCCTACTTTTCCATTTAGTCCTCACTTAACATAAGTCTCCCGTTTAAAATCTTTCACTAAAGTGAATAATTTGCTTCTGACCTCTCCTTGATGGGAATATAATCTATTAATTCCATCTACATTGCTATTTCAATAAACTGTGCCCTTCTACTCCTCTTTATATTTAAATCTTTTGTAATTAGCAAAAATGGTGCACAAAATTGTTAGAGTAAAGAAAATATTCATTCAGCCCATCATATCCATACTTGCTTTCTGCAGTAACAGCTTGACTCCATCCAATCATGTATTTTCCAAATGGCTGTTCAGTAAAGAGAGCACTCTTAAACACAGAGTTCATTTCTGTATGCTTGTCTGATTGCTGAAGTTTGCTGCACATAGAGTTGTAGTGAACGTTAACATTTTAAATCGCAGATATCTGATGAAGGAGGAGCGCTCTGAAAGCAAGTGTTTTCCTAATAAACCAGTTGCCCTGTAACCTAGTGTTGTGTGATTTTTAACCTTGTCCACCCCAGTCCAACACTGGCTCCTCTACATCATATGTTTGTCATCACACTTAATCATGCTTCTACCTACTGACGAGGAATTTGAAAAATATATACAATGTTTCCCTGAGGTGTTTTCAGCTGATATACAGAGAATGCACATTTGTTGGGAGTGTTAAATGTTAAAAGAAAGGTTTGTAGTATATTGACTTCATCTTTGAAATTCATTATTGTTTGTAAAACTGGCTAGTTGCGTGCACTGGGTTTGCCACAATGCATTCTTTGGATCACAGTTTGCAATGTCGCAACATACTTCTTAGGCTCTATGCCTTATTTGTAACATCCTGTTTGGGTACAGAAATTGTATTTACACATATATTCATAATCAGAAGATGAATGGAGAAAACCCTTCTCGTGCAGCACGTATTTTTCACATAGTTCCTGAGGAAGTAAATGAGAACAAGAATTACTGATTTCCTCCAGGATGCCAAAACCTTGTTAATTTAACTATATTTATACTTGGTATTAGTAAATAAAAACAGTAAGAGGGGTGTGGTGTGCAAGTATTCGGAATTTTCACAAACTTTCTTACCTGTTGAGTGAAAAATAAATCAACCCTGCTCTGTGTATACATTTCTCTATTGCTTCTGATTCTTAGCTTCAGTAGTGGAGAGTTATTTGAATTTTATTATTCACAGTACCAACCCATATTTGGTGAATCAGAATAATGTAACAGACAGGGCTTTACTTAATTCATTATTTGCTTCTTCCAATTTGATATTCTGATATCCTCTGTGTGAATGAGATCAGCAATGCTTATTGCATGATTCCCAATTTTCATCAAGTAAAAAGTGAGGTCTGCAGATGATGGAGATCAAAGCTGAAAATGTGTTGCTGGTTAAAGCACAGCAGGTCAGGCAGCATCCAAGGAACAGGAAATTCGACGTTTCGGGCCAGAGCCCTTCATCAGGAATGAGCATTCCTGATGAAGGGCTCTGGCCCGAAACGTCGAATTTCCTGTTCCTTGGATGCTGCCTGACCTGCTGTGCTTTAACCAGCAACACATTTTCAGCTCCCAATTTTCATCACCTTTAATTACTAAGTTAGGTATTATGCTAACTTGCTATTATGTGTCTTGAATTCCAATCTGATTAAATGAGTAAATACATCTTTTTGATTTTGTAGGATCACATGCATTGCTTCAAGTCAGATGTATCTTTGCACACAATTTTGCTTGTGATGAACCATCTGCAGCTTGCAAAGTTTGTTTTTCAGCTCTGAAGTTTAAATTTATTAGTCTGCTGCTTTTACCTTTTTGACTTCTAGGCAATAGATTCTCTGCATTGTTTCCTCATCTGAAGATAGATCTTCAATCCAGACTCTGGCTTTAGAAATTTGAGATGCTAAGTAGTGGGAAAAGACACTTAAACTTTATCTGTGATCTGTGGCGCTTGTTGATGTACATTTTGCAAATCCATTAAGTTATATGTAAATAACTGTTTCCAGTACAAGAATATCCCTCCTGAAGTAAGCAAGACAAAAATGTACACAGAATTATATTTGAGGCTTTGCTGACTTATGTACTCCAGCTCCCCTATTATAAAGGCCAATATTCTGTTTGTCATCTTAATTGTTTGCTGTGCATACACACTCACGTTGTGTATGTCTTGAACGAAGTGACACAGATTGTGTTTGTTCCGCACCACTTCTGCATCATCTTTCTATATAAATAGTATATTGCTTTTCTTTTCTTCTTGCCAGAGTGGAAAATCTCACTTCCTCTACACTACTCCATCAGCCAATTTTTTTACCCACTTGTCAAATCTACCTATATCCCTGAGCAGCTTTGGTTCCCTTTTTAAAGAAAATATGTTATTTCATTGGAGGCAGTTTAGAAAAGGTTCACTAGAATTATCCCTCGTATGAAAGGGTTGTTTTCTGAGCAAAGGCGAAACCATTTGAGACTCTACTCATTGAAGAATGAGAGGTGACCTCATTGAAACATCTAGGATTTTTAAGGAACTTGACAGGATAAATGCTGGGAGGATGTTTCCCCTCATGGGAAAGTCTTGGGCCAGACTGTATTGTCTATGAACTAAGGACTGCTAATTTAAGACTGTTATGAAAAGAAATTTCTTCTGTGTGTTCAGTGTTTTTGGAACTTCTTGCCACAGAGGGCTGGTGAAGTGGGGCAGAAACCTTGCATACATTAAAAGGCTGGGATAGATTCTTAATAATTATGGTTCCAAGGATTGTGGGGAAAGAGCAGGAATGTGAATTTAAGGAATATCGCAGTGCAGTCATCTTTGAAAGACCTTCAACTCTACTCCAGATCTTTGTAGGAGCGTTAATAGCTCCAAGCTAATACCCAATATCATTATTCTGAAACTCCTGCCACTACTGCATAGCTTTAAAAGCTGAGTTATTGAATCTGTTAATAAAGCGACAGCAAAGTGTTTGGGACAATTCTTGCACCAACAATTGGCTGATCGGTTTTAATAAGAATTTAAATTTCAACTGATTGTGTCACACCTTTGGCTTGAGTTCTTTTAAAATGTTTTCAAAACTCTATCTCACTTTCCTTGGAATTGGCAGGAGTAGTGAAGGAAGACAATGTTAGAAACCTGTTTCCACAAAGTAAACTTATTTATTCTTTGTTTTTGAATAAAAAGGTAATGTAAAAGTAAATCAGTTTGATTGACAAGGAGACTGATGAGGTTCTGGAGATTTTCTTTGAGCATATATGATCATCCGCCCTGAGCATGCCAAGTGCAAGCTGATCATTACTATGAATATCAGACAACTTGTTATTGCGTTAAGAGGGTGACATCTTCATGAAAATGGAGAGGAAGAATTTTCTGAGGAATTGTTGATCTTGTTTTTAATCAAAACATCACTAGCCAAGTGGTGCAGTGTATGAGTTAAATAGTTGAAGTGTGTTTTTAAGCTTAAATGTTTGCTGGGTGTTCCTGTGAAGCCGGTACCATTTTTTAGAAGAAAACTGAATCATCTGCAATAAACAAACCCTTTCTATGGCAAGAAACAAAGTTGCTAAGAATTTAAAGCAATATACATTGTTTGGAATTTTGTGCAAGATTTTGATAAGTAAATATTCTGGCTTTACCATATTTTTGCACTCCATGCAAAGTTGTCAAAACAAAGTGTATGGTAAATTGATAGACTCATAAGATTTGTGTTGGGTGGGGACAACCTGATCAATACTATGGTGTTCATAATATTGAGTATTTGTAAATGCATTATAATGAACTGTAAAACTTTTTACAGGTTGTTATATATGGAAACCTGCCAGAGAAAAAGGAAAACATAGTTTATTTATCTAACCATCAGTGCACAGGTAAGGGAGCTTATTTTCATGTTGAAGATTTACTTAAATATACTGTTTTCTGTTCTGAATCTTAAATTGTTTCTATTGTATTGTTGAGTTTACGATTACAATTGAAAGAATTAAAAAGCTTATTTTAATATGCTTTTGGCTTATTGTTTCCTATGTTTAATTGTATGCCTAGGTTTAAATTGGAATGACCTATTATAATTCTATGAAGTTTCAGCACTTTATCAAAGTTGAAGGGTTAAGTGCAAGAATCCTGCCTCTGCTGAGCAATTCCAGCATTTTCAGTTTTTATTTCAAGTTTCCCGGATCCATAGTATTATGCTTTTATATGGGAACTTTAAATTGAGATATTACTGGGACAGGAGCACATATATATAAGGAAGCACAGGTTGTTGGAGAGATGAGAACTTGGTGCAGTTTAAGATGGGAGCAGTGGTTCTGGATATGTATGTTTACATGGAATTAGAAATGAAAAGCAGCTGGAATATAGTCAACTTCAGGAATCATATGAGTCAGGGTTCCATTAGCAGTTATGCAGGGATGTGGTCAAGTTATGTTGAAAGGTAATAGTGGGTAATCTTGATAACAGAGTCAATATGTGGGCAGAAGAATCTTGTCAGGGTAAAACACACATCATATGCTGCAAGTGGACTGGTTCCGTTTCGTGTCTGGGAAAAAATTTGAATATATGTTGAAGAACCGAGCTTGTGGTGGGAAGCAAAGCCAATAGCTCTGTCTTCTCAGTTTATTTTTGGAGAAAATTTCTAATCCTACCAAATTTGGACATTTGGCCAAGCAGTGTGACATATCAGAAACTGTAGAAAGTTCAAGAATTGATACAGCAATAGAGCTGAGTGTTATGGGCTTAATATTTGGCCTTCACATGCTTGTAGGTGATGTCAAAAATCACCCTGCAAATGAAAATTTGGAGAAGGCCAGAGTTTGGTGTGTGTGCACCTCCAGATGGTAACAATGTATGAGTAGGAAGAGTGGTCTTTGAAGTCCTCTGACTATGTTTGGATAAATAGGACCAGATCCAGGTGAGTTTAATTGTAACCACCTGGCAATTGAAGGAGGGTAAGTGACCAGCTGTGTTTAAAGTTGCTGGCTGGTCATGAAGGATCAAGAGGGATAATTTACCATGCTGACAGAAATGACTGACTGATATCTTGGTTGAGACTTGCATGTAACAGTAATTGCAGACAAATTTTGAAAGGAGGAATGATGGACTCTTGCAAAATGAGGTACTCCAAGGTGTAGGAGGAGTAGAGTATACCAAGATCAGATTTTGCCTTTGCCTTAATTTGGAAGAGACAAATACCAATGATAGAAAGAAGAGTGAACCATTCAATCCGACAAATACATTCCATCATTTATCTTTGATAATGGATGATGTATATCTTACTGTAATCCAACAAAGCGTTTACAGGTATCCCCCGCTTTTTGAACGTGCGCTTTGTTATTTCACTTTTACGAAAGACTTGCATTAGTACCTGTTGTTGCGAATCCAAAGAGGATTTTTGTTTTTACGAAAAACGGCGGTACTTTTTCCCATATAAATCGTGCACTTTCACTTTACACTATTTCTGGCTTAGGAAAGGTTCCTGAGAATGCTGTAGTTTCAGATAGCGGTGGCTACCTAGAATATTCTTGAGTTTAAAAAAAAATTCTTGATAATTGACTGATTCTTGGCAGGTTTTGGAGCAGATAGTGGAGTTAAGGAGTAACATTCAGGATGCTCGTTACCTTTTGTGAAGAAATGCTTCCTGGAATTTTCTCTTGAACATTTAGATATTATATTATCTTTATTTACTATGAACAAATACCATATCATTTGAAAGAAGGTAGTCATCCTTTATCTATCTAATTTCAAATGAGTGTGAAATCTGCCATTGTGATGTAACTCCATTAAGCCTTCTATAATTCTGGGGAACTTGTGCTGTTTTTTCTACAAGAAAAATCATTTTTGAGAATACATTAAGGCCAAAAGGGTAACTGGGGAGAGAATAGGGCACCGCAAAGATCTGTTCGGCAGAAAATGGGGGCGATACTAAATGAGTATTTTGCATCAGTATTTACTGTCGAAAAGGACAAGGAAGATATAGACTGTAGGGAAATAGATGGTGATATCTTGCAAAATGTCCATATTAGAGGAGGAAGTGCTGGATGTCTTGGAAACACATAAAAGTGGATAAATCTCCAGGACCTGATCAGGTGTACCTAGAACTCTGTGGGAAGCTAGAGAAGTGATTGCTGGGCCTCTTGCTGAGATATTTGTATCATTGATAGTCACAGGTGTGCCGGAAGACTGAAGGTTGGCTAACGTGGTGCCACTGTTTAAGAAGAGTGGTAAGGACAAGCCAGGGAACTATACACCAGTGAGCCTGACATCGGTGGTGAGCAAGTTGTTGGAGGGAATCCTGAGGGACAGGATGTACATGTATTTGGAAAGGCAAGGACAGATTAGGGATACTCAACATGGTTTTGTGCGTGGGAAATCATGTCTCACAAACTTGATTCACTTTTATTGAGGATGTAACAAAGAGGATTGATGAGGGCAGAGTGGTAGATATGATCTATATGGACTTCAGTAAGGCGTTCGACAAGGTTCCCCATGGGAGACTGATTAACAAGGTTAGATCTCACAGAAAGCAGGGAGAACTAGCCATTTGGATGCAGAACTGGCTCAAAGGTAGAAGACAGAGGGTGGTAGTGGAGGGTTGTTTTTGAGACTGGAGGCCTGTGACCAGTGGAGTGCCACAAGGATCGGTGCTGGGTCCTCTACTTTTTGTCATTTACATAAATGATTTGGATGTGAGCATAAAAGGTACAGTTAGTGAGTTTGCAGAACTCATCAATATTGGAGGTGTTGTGGACAGCCAAGTAGGTTACCTCCGATTACAACAAGATCTCGACCAGATGGGCCAATAGGCTGAGAAGTGGTAGATGGAGTTTAATTCAGATAAATGCGAGGTGCTGCCTTTTGGGAAAGCAAATATTAGCAGGATTTATATACTTAATGGTAAGGTCCTAGAGAGTGTTGCTGAACAAAGAGACATTGGAGTGCAGGTTCATAGCTCCTTGAAAGTGGAGTCGCAGGTAGATAGGATAGTGATGAAGGCATTTGGCATGCTTTCCTTTATTGGTCAGAGCATTGAGTACAGGAGTTGGGAGGTCCTGGTGCAGCTGTACAGGACATTGGTTTGGCCACTGTTGGAATATTGTGTGCAATTCTGGTCTCCTTCCTATCAGAAAGAAGTTGTGAAACTTGAAAGGTTTCAGAAACGATTTACAAGGATGTTGCCAGGGTTCGAGGATTTAAGTGGTAGGGAGCGGCTGAATAGGCTGGGGCTGTTTTCCCTGGAGCGTCGGAAGCTGAGGGGTGACCTTATAGAGGTTTACAAAATTGTGAGGGGCATGGATAGGGTGAATAGGCAAAGTCTTTTCCCTGGGGTGGTGGAGTCCAGAATGAGAGGGTATAGGTAGGGTGAGAGGGGAAAGGTCTAAAAGAGGCCAATGGGACAACTTCTTCATGCAGAGGGTGGAATGTGTATGGAATGAGCTGCCAGAGGAAGTGGTGGAGGCTGGTACAATTGCAACATTTAAGAGGCATTTGGGTGGGTATATGAATAGGAAGGGTTTGGAGGGAATATGGGCTGGGTGCTGGCAGGTGGGACTTAGATTGGGTTGGGATATCTGGTCAGCATGGACGGGTTGGACCGATAGGTCTGTTTCCATGCTATACATCTATATGACTCTATTTGTTGCCTAAAGCTATACGTGATACTCCAGGAAAGCTTATTCAAGGTTCTGTAGAAAATAAATGTCTCTTTCTCTCTCTTAAGATAAAGGTCAGCGTTTCATTTAACTTTTGATAGATATGTAATAAATGAGTGCACACATCCTTTTGCTCACTTGCAGCTGCTAGTCTGTCACACAAACACGATGTTTTGTTTTGTCTTCCTTGAATTCAATAGTGGTGAACTAATTTTCCCCATACTTCTCACAGCTATCTTTACTCATTTAATTCTTTTTAATCTCCTGCTGTCATGTAATTTGATAGTAGTAGAAGAAGCATAGTTGTAATATACTGTTATCTGCCAACTTGCCTGTGCAAAAATCAGTTCTTTCCTTCATTGAGGCTTCAGTTGGTCTCAGTGAATCTTTTGGAAAATACCAATGGGCAGTTTGGCAACTTTGTTGCAATTTGAGTGATAGTGCGCTGCTCCATCCCTATTCAAAATTATCAGTGACGGGAGAAAAGGAAGGTCACATGGAAGAGACAGAAGACGAGGCTTGCGAGGTTCTGAACAAAAAATGTATATTGAATAGCCACAGGAAAGTGATCTAACAAATGTGAAATGGGGGCACCGACAACTTAGCATACGCCATCTATCTAAGTTTAATAACCTAATTAAGTTACAGAACCAAGATTTTACTTTTAAAAAGGCTCATTTTGCTATTGTTTTTGAATTCACCATTTTCTGTATGATACTGACTTCAACTGCAGTCAAATAATTGACATAAAAAGTAAGTTTACTACTAAACAGAAATCAGGCAATGTTATCTGATGGGCTTTTTATAAAGTCAACTTTTTAAAAAAGTTTAAATTTCAAGAATTGGATTGCATCATGCTCTAATAAGGCTTGTATGCCATTTTCATAGCTGTTCTGTTTCAGTGTAAATTGAGGTTGCAGGTCTTCTGAATGTTTATTTTCCCTTGCTTAATCTGATGTCGTGAGTACTTAGTCACAGGGGGCAAGTATTATTTATTTGTAAAAGCGCAAGGGCTTTCCAAAGATTTCGTTTGATAATTGTGACATCTAAGTTATCTCATAAATGGATTGGACTTATTTTTAAGGTTTGGAGCCACTTCTTAGATGATTAGGAGCTTCTATTTCCGTGAATCTTTGAGCATTTGTATAGTATTGCATTCCCTGCATATAAATCTATTCCACAGACAAATAAAAATGTTACAGCTTGTGAACTCTTGAATAGGCTGGTTCAAATACAGCCCTTTCTCAAACATAAAACAAATCTTCAACATGTTCTGTATATTAAAAGTATATACATATATATAAATGTCTATAAAATTCTGAGCAATGTATTTTTCTTGTTCAGTTGACTGGATTATTGCTGATATGTTAGCAATCCGGCAAAATGCACTTGGCCATGTGCGTTACGTTCTAAAGGATGGGTTGAAGTGGCTCCCCTTGTATGGATGGTATTTCTCTCAGGTATGGTACCTTGTTTAAATTTTGTGCGGAAGGCAAACAATTTGCAGTGGAAGCAATTTGAATTCAAAGAATTATGTAATTGGTTTACTCAGACATTTTCTGGTCAACCAGTTTCTGCCATGCCTTTCTGCTTATGAAAACAGACCTTCAATTGAACACCAACCTCATTTTGCACAATTCCTTTTAATGTAACAGCAAGTCAGCTGTTTAACATGCCATTTTGAATAATTGCCCTGTTGTTGTGGTTCTGTTCGCCGAGTTGGGAATTTGTGTTGCAGACGTTTCGTCCCCTGTCTAAGTGACATCCTCAGTGCTTGGGAACCTCCTGTGAAGCGCTTCTGTGATGTTTCCTCCGGCATTTATAGACCACTATAGATCACAGAAGTGCTTCACAGGAGGCTCCCAAGCACTGAGGATGTCACCTAGACAGGGGACGAAACGTCTGCAACACAAATTCCCAGCTCAGCGAACAGAACCACAACGAGCACCCGAGCTACAAATCTTCTCTCCAAACTTTGAATTGTCCTGTTATTGAATAACTGCTTTGAACTTATTACATTCAAGGAAAAGAATCAAAAAACCTCTAAGTCTGAAGCTGTCACAAGTTCTACTGCTTATGTCCTGACACATCAAGACTGGATCACCATCATGTCTGCTCTTTTTGACCTACATTAGCTCATAATTAAGCAGTTCTTGCATTCAAAAACTTCAAATTTTGTCCTTAAAGCCCTTCAAGATTTCATCCTTTTCTATTTCTACAATCACCTCCAGCTCTACAATCCTGTATGATAGCTACAGACCTTCAGTTCAGGCATCTTGAATATTCTTAAATTTATTTGTTCTTCTGTTGGCCGTTGTACTTTCATTTGTTAAGGCTGTTAGGTTTGCAATGGGTTTCCCATGTCCTTCTGCTTCTCGAGCAATTGAAGATGGACAGTAAATGCTAGTTTAACTAGTAAGCCTCACATCCTGTGAAAAATAATGAAAGCTATGCTTTTTCTCTGTTTACTACAGTCCAGTTGTCAGATGCAAACTTTGAAATTCTGCCATATATACATTCATATCTAGGTCATGAATATATGTTAAAGAAGGTGATGCTTCTAATAGTGATCCTTGGAGAACACTGCTGCAAACTTCCATCAGCTTGACACAAATGGTCACTACTCACTGATTTCTATTGCTTAATTAACAGTATTCGCAAGCGACAAGTAACAGTCTGTTATATGTCACTTTATCAAACACTTTTGAAAGTTTATATACATTATATCATTTGCAATACCTTAATCAATTGCCATTGTTTCAAATAATTTGAGAAAACAAGTCAAAGCATGAGTAGCCTTTAACAAATCCTGATGAAGGGCTTATGCTCGAAACGTCGAATTCTCTATTCCTGAGATGCTGCCTGGCCTGCTGTGCTTTGACCAGCAACACATTTGCAGCTTTAACAAATCCATACTGACCTAATTTGTTGAGTCTTAATTTTCTATGTGCCAATTGATTGTCTTTTTTATTGGGATGCAAATGTCACTGGCTAAGCCAGTCTTTAGTGCTGAACTTTAATTGTCCCCAAGGTGATAGTGAACTACCTTCTTGAGATGCTATAGCCACATGGTTTAAGCCTTTTCGTGGTGCTGTTCAGGAGGGAGTTTCAGTTTTGATCCAGTAACAGTGAAGGAATACTGGTTTAGCTCTAAGTCAGGATGAAATATGGCTTGGAGAAGAACTTGCAGGTGGTGGTGTTTCAGTGTGTATGCTGCATTTGTCTGTCATAGTGGGAGAGGTTACATGTTTCAGGGTAATTTTTAGAACCCTTGGTGAGGTGTTTCAGTGCATCTTGTAGATAGTACACACCTTGAAGGATGGGGAAAATGTTGGAAGTGTTAGATGTAATGATGTCAGAACAGATTTTGTTTTCCTGGATGGTGTCAAATCTCTTGAGTGCCGGCAGCCAGGCCAGTGGAGAGTTCCGTCACACTTCTAACTTGTGCTGAGTAGTTGGTGAATAGGCAATGAGCAGCCAAGAGGTGAATTATGTCCCATAGAACTCCTAACCATTGACCTGCTCTGACCGCCTCCATATTTAAATACAGGGTAAGGTTCAGTTTCTGGTTAATGGTAACCCAAAAGATGTAGATATTTGGAGATTCAGTAATGGTAATGCCATTGATCAATTCATTAATTAATGCTTCATTAATGCCATGCATTGGTGGTTGAATTCTCCTTTCTTGGAGGTTGTTTTTGCTTGGCACATGTATGATATGAATGTTACTTGCTGTTTATCAGCCCAAACTTGAATATTGACTGGGTCGTGCATTTGGACACGGACTGCTTCAGAATCTGAGGAGTCATAAATGGTGCTGAACATGATGAAATCATCAGTGAACATCCCAACTTCTGTTCTTATGATGAAACACCTTGCGCAGACTGCTACCCTAAAGAAATCTTGAAGTGACGACACGTGACGGAGGTGGTTGGCACCCCAATAACCCTTGCCATCTTCCTTTGTGCCAGGTTTGACTCTAGCCAGTAGCATGTATGCCCCTGATTTCCCTTGAAAATTTCCACCTTGGATTAATGTTTCCCCAAATTTGCTCACCACCAGACTGATTGCCCTATAGTTGACAGGTTTGTTCATCGGTGCAGTGTGCCACTTCTCACACTGTCATGAGCAGAACATCTGTGACAACTCAACTTATGTTTGTGTTTCTTATATCACTACCAGTTACAGTCTCAGTCTAATAGATACTGCCTTCAGGAGATGACAACTTGGTTGCTAGCCAACTACTCATTGAAGTCTTTCATCCAGATTATTTTCTGTATCCGCTGAGCCACTCTGTGCTTTTTTATTATGAACAAAAACTGCTTCCTTCGCTAACTCAGATTCGCTGTCGATTTACAAACAACTATGCAGCATTTTATGATCTCTTTACAGTGCACCTCTAGAAATGGTGGAGAGGTCGAGCCATTTGCTAAAATGTCTATCTCAAAGAGTCAGATTGTGTCAATCTGTCATTTGAATTGACTGTGGGACAGTTCTCTGAAATCTGCCACAGTGCTTAGATGAGGATGGTCAATTGGGCTGGGTGTGTTGTTGATTGAAGTGATGTACCTAGGTTTAATTGTGCACTCTGCAATAGTTCGGTCCAACTGAGTGGCTCAATAAGCCATTTTAGAAGCCAGTTAGAAATCAGCAGATTTGTGTTACTAGTTCTCAGATCAATTTAAGGATGACATATTTCCTTCTCTAAAGGGAATCAGTGAACCCAGTGAGTTTTTATGACAATCCCTGGTTTCATGGTCACTGACTGGTGGCTCTTTATTCCAGATTTATCAAATTACATTTTCTTTTGATCAATCATCAGAGCCTCTGGATCACTAGCACAGTAACACAAACACCATGATACTATATTCCACCTGTACAACATGTCTGGAGCTCTCAAAGTTTGCCTTCCTCTGGAGTTTTTGTACACATGCTTAAAATCCATTATCATCCTCCTTGCATATGCTTACCGTATCCCATCTATTTATGAGCTACTCTTTATTCAATGTACCATTCAACTCTCCTCTTTACTGCTTCATCTGGATTTCCCTTCTCCAGTTTAATTTATTTAATCCACCATCCACAGCACCAGTTGATCTCAGTGAAAGACCAGTAGCCCAAACCTGTTGTGTTGCAACCTGTATGTTTGGTACAGGGCTTATCTTTTCTAGGATGGAACTCAATGCCTCAGGAATCTGAAGCCTTTCCACCTGTGTCATGTCTCCAGCTATATATTAACTTCATATGTTTTACTGTTCTAATATAAATCATCATGTGACACTAGAAATAATGGCTGCAATTTGATATCCTACTCTTAACTTTCTCTCTAGATAGTTACACTTTGTCTCTAGAACTCCAACCCTTTATGATCCTGCATTGTTGATTCCTGCCAGGTTTGTGAAGGTTTGTAGCTCAGGTTGAGGTTTAGGGTGTAGGTTTGCTCGCTGAGCTGTAGGTTTGATATCCAGACCTTTCATTACCTGGCTAGGTAACATCATCAGTGGCGACCTCCAAGTGTAGCAAGCTGTTTACAAACCCCAGGAACCCCATCCAGGACAAACATATAAATAGAAAGCAGGAGACAACAGCTTTGCTTCACTTGGAGGTCACCACTGATGAGGTTACCTAGCCAGGTAATGAAATGTCTGGATATCAAACCTACAGCTCAGCGAGCAAACCTACACCCTAAATTGTTGATTCCAGTATGGGCCCACCCTCCCAACTGTTCTACTTATCCCCTGCAAAATGTTCTGCAAGTTTGAGTGATATTCTGTACTCTGACACTATGGAAGCAGCATATCAGACAGGACTCACGTCATCTGAACAGGAATAATCTTAGTTAGTTTCTGAATGTAAAGTGTATAAATTGTTGTATGCCTCTAGTATTTCTCAAAGCAAGTTAGATAAATTTTCTGTTCAAATCTTATAAAGACTAGTTTCAAAATTTGACCATAACCGAATGTAATTCTGTTATTTCATTATCTTCTGCATGAGTATCTAAACTGTAATCCAGACTAGCAAACCTTGGTGTTCCATGAATTGTAGACTGTATTTTTTTAAGAAACACAGCTTTTTCATTATTTAAAATCTGTAAACAAAAAAAAACTTTTTGTACATATCCAACATGGTAGTCACTATTGAAGAATCCCCATGTTCACTCTTACAGATAACAAACAAACTGAACAAGGTTTTTTTTTCCCCCAGTTACAATACCATAGAATCAGGGATGGGTTACAGCACAGAAAGAGGCTGTTTCGTCTGTGCTGTTCATGCTAGTCCTCTGAAAAAACAATTCACCTTGTGCCACTCTCAGGCCTTTTCCCCATATGTCAAATTATTTTCCAAAGCAAGCATATCGATTCCTACGGATTATGCTCTTGTGCTTTAAACTCAGGAAGTAGCCATTTGATAAATAAAAAATCCTTAAGGTGGAGACCTTTAAGCAATTTGATCACAAGTCGGCAACTTATAGGATTTAAGGCTGCAATGTTTGAAGCAAATTTCATTTGTGTATTTGAAAAATTAATTCAGTTGAACAATGTATTGTGTAAGATTTTTGAAAAGGCCAAACTGAAAAAAAGTAATAATTGCAGCATGGTACACATAGTAGACCTACAATGTACTGATTTTGCAGTGTGGTTCCTTTTGACAAAATACTGGAAAGCAGCCAGACCCTTAATTTATACCAATAAAAGTAGACGTGTGAGCAAGTGAGACTAGCAGCTGCAGTCACAGTTTGAGTAAAATGATGGAAGTTTTTAGTTTTCTGATCTGTTTTCAGCGCTATTAATTGGGATCTTGATAACAGCTCAACCAATTGTGTTGAAGTGGGAAGTATTTAAGGTTTGTCACTGAGAGTAATAACTTACTTAACATTAATTGTTTCATATTTGCATAGCAAAAAGTAACTTTTTGATTATAGCTTCTAAAGCGAACTCTTAAGTTTACCGTTGAAATGGAGATCTGTAATTTGGAGGAGCTGGTGTTGGACTGGCGTGGACAAAGTTAAAAATCACACAACACCAGGTTATAGTCCAACAGGTTCGTTTGGAGGCATTAACTTTCAAAGCACAGCTTCTTCAACTGATGGTGTTGTGTGATTTTTGACTATGGACACCTGTACGCCGTATTTAATGCTTTTTGTGCACATTTGATATGATATAAAGGACTATGGGTTTGTCCATTGTGGATATGCAGGACTGGTAAAGTTTATCCATCAACAGTTATCAATTTGAAAGCTAGCAATAATAATATAATCAGTTGTACAGTTTGCATTGTAATTTTAAAACTTCTCTGATGAAACTCAATGAACTTTGCAGTAAGATGTTATTCATAATATCTATATTTTAGCACGGAGGAATATATGTCAAGCGAAGTGCCAAATTCAACGAAAAAGCAATGGCAGATAAACTTGAGCAACAGATAATAGTGGGCACTCCAGTAAGTATTTCAATATTGTTTACGTTTGATGGCAATATTAGATAAATATTGCTTAAAGTTTAATTTTGTTTTTCTATTTTTGTAAACCGCGCTCTAATGGCAATTGATCTTGAAAGGCATTATATTTTTGAAATGGTTGCACCATTGGTTTATGACCTGATCTCAGAACTTCCAAAATGTTTAACCAGTTGCTAAGAATATTTTTTGGTGAACTCAAATATATTGTCTGTATATGCAGTATGTAACATAGCAGGACAAGAGGAAATTTAATTCTGTCACATGGGTGTAGATTTGATGCTGTTACCAAGAGTTAGAAGTCCTGTGAGTTGTAATGTTTTTGAGGATCAAATGCAATTATTATTCCACCCCTGTTTGAGATACTAAAGCAATGAAAAGAAAGGAATTTGACCAGAATTGTTTGTGTTTGGGATCATTAGATCATGAAATTCTCCTCAGTGGGTTCAATTTGGTGCTAGAGATGTAATACTTTAGTTATTTTAAATGTGGTGTGTTGCCAATGCCTGTGTACATTTCCCATTTTACCTGGAGAGCAGCAATTAGTGGAGGGAGATGAAATCTCCTAGGTGGACACCATTGCTTTGATATTACTGAGTTCCGATATTGTATTGCATGGAGCAAATTGAGGTTTTGGGGGATTATTGGACCTGGAGGTAGCATAATATGCACATGATAAATGATCTGAAGTTAGTCCACTGGCTGCTGGAATATATATATATATTAGCATTTAGGTATCTTGTCATTCTTGCATGCCCTTTTCAGGTGTCCATCACATTTTGAGGTACAGATTTGTTGGAATTGCAGTCCTTATTGGCGATCGTTGACATTTTCAGAACAATGCAATCCTTTTCTTGGTCCATCCTTCCAAACCTTGTGATTCTCACAGTCTAACCCTTCTCCAATAAGACCAAAAAACTGTATTGATTGCCTGAAGTATGTCATATTTCCTGAAAATGAGATTTAGTTCTAAGAGAAAATAGCACCATATTGGTGAAAATATTTTATTACTAGGTAGTAACATCAGTAGTACGCTGGTAAGTTGAGAAGTGAAAAAAAAAATCAGAATCTATCCCTCTGTTAGCCTTTCTGGACTCCTTAAAATCTTGGGACCCATGTTTCAAAACCAGTCTTTTCAACTGGTGGGCGGCACGGTGGCACAGTGGTCAGCACTGCTGCCTCACAGCGCCTGAAACCCGGGTTCAATTCCCGCCTCAGGCGACTGACTGTGTGGAGTTTGCACGTTCTCCCCGTGTCTGCGTGGGTTTCCTCCGGGTGCTCCGGTTTCCTCCCACAGTCCAAAGATGTGCGGGTCAGGTGAATTGGCCACGCTAAATTGCCCGTAGCGTTAGTTAAGGGGTAAATGTAGGGGTATGGGTGGGTTGCGCTTCGGCGGGTCGGTGTGGACTTGTTGGGCCGAAGGGCCTGTTTCCACACTGTAAGTAATCTAATCTAATCTAAACTAGTGAGGCTAACCAGTTTTGTGTGACTTGATTGGAAGAGACTCAATCTCAAGTCACTTTACCTGTATGGGCCTGCTCCAAACTTATTACATGATTTCAAATGTGAGATTAGAAAAGTTACTTTGTTTAACCAGTAGTTGATTGCAGTATGCTGGCAGTGTGTTTCAAAGCTGCATATGAAAACAACCTGCAATAGTCACTTTTAAATGAGCAAATTTTAACAGTTTTGTTTTTCCTCTGAAGGCATATCTTGTGATTTTCCCAGAAGGAACCCGTTACAACCCCGATAATCCAGAAGTGATTGCAGCAAGCCAGGCATATGCTCGTAAAGAAGGTGAGATTGCATTGTTCCTTCTTAAAAAAAAGACAAAAATGAAGCAGCATAGTGCTGTTAGCTCTTAGATTTGTATTCAGATTTAGTTCAGAGGAATGATAGCACACTCCGCTGGTCTTTTGTAATGTTTCTCAAAATTTCTCAAGACAAACTCATTGCTAGTTGCAGCAATTACTTGACCTTGACAACTGGATCTTTCTGCTTCCATTCTAAACCCTACTGTGGCAAAAAGGTGATGTCCTTGCATATAGTTGGACAACACAATCTTTGGAGTTCTGGGTTGTGACCGCAAAGGATCAGGATATGAAAGTGCATAGATCCTTAAAAATGGATAGAGATATGCAAAAAATATCAAAAATTGAAACTTGAAAATCCCATTGAGATAGTCTGGATACAAAGAAAAGGGTTTATAACAAGTAACTATAGTTCCAATACTTTTATTTAATGTAAGAGAGAGAATTAGAAAGATACAATACAAATTTGCAGACATACCATGAAGGTGATATCTCGTCAAGCTACAGAAAACTAACCGGCATCTTACGAATCGGTACTTCTGATAAACTGGCAAAATTATACACCTGAAATAAGGAAAATTTACTGTATTATCTTGATCTCAACGATGTCCGAGCAATCAGCTAAGGGTGCGATTGAGAAGGCTCTCTGCTGGAAGTTTTATTTAAAACGAAGTTGCATTATTATTTAAATATAATAGTGATACTAATACACCCTGCATAATGTTTCTACTACTTGGTGTGCATTTTTATATTGATTGTGTGGACTTCTTGATTAACCAGTGCAATCCTGGTCCCATTGATGCTGCTGGCTAATAAAATGTTTGCTTTATGTCACTCGACTGAGGCATTGAGACTAAATAGATTATTTCGTTGGGAGATGAATCCAAGGTAAGTACATGTTCTTAAGATAAATATATGGGCATAGGGTTTCCATTATTCATTTGAAAGCAGCAAATGAGCTTTAAGTTGAATGCTAATGGGAACCATAACTGGGTGAAAATGGGATGGCTATGATAAAAGCAGCCCGTGTAATGACAAGGTGTGGGGATGGGTAAAGGGTCTGGAAGAAGATGCTCAAGTTCTAAAATTATTGAACTTGATATTAAGTCCTGACAGCTGCACAGTCCTCAAGCAGGAAATGAGATGTTCTCCTTCAAGTTTGTGCTGAGCCTCACAGGAACACTTCAACAGGCTTGAGACACCCATGTTGTCCAGGGAGTACATATGTGTCTTAAAGTAGCAGGCAACTATAAGGTCAGGATCATTTTTGTGGACAGAACATTGTGACTGCTTTGTGTTTTCATACATTCATAAGTCCATGAGATATAGGAACAGAATTGGGCCATTTGCCTCATCACGTCTGCGCAGCCATATGATCAAGGC
This sequence comes from Hemiscyllium ocellatum, assembly GCF_020745735.1. Classification (NCBI taxonomy): domain Eukaryota; kingdom Metazoa; phylum Chordata; class Chondrichthyes; order Orectolobiformes; family Hemiscylliidae; genus Hemiscyllium; species Hemiscyllium ocellatum. The sequence goes on from NC_083403.1 coordinate 116,390,690, forward strand.
TGATGTGCTCCTCACCCCCATTTTCCTGCCTCCTGTCCGTATCCTTTCAATCCATTCCTAATTAAAAATCTGTCTAACTTCTCAAATTTACTCATATCCCAGCATCCACTGCACTTTGGGGTTGCAAATTCCACAGATACGCAACCCTTTAGGAGAAGTAGCTTCTCCTCAACTTGGTTTTAAACTTGCTATCCTTTATCCTAAGACTATGACCTCTCGTCCTAAAATGCCCCACAAGAGAAAGCATCCGCTCCACATCTATTTTATCCATATCTTTTTATCATCTTGAATACCTCAATTTGATCTCCCCTCATTCTTCTAAATTTGAGAGAGTATAGGCCCAAACTGTTCAATGTCTCTTCATATGATAAACCCCTCATCTTTGGGTTGAATCTAGTGAACCTTCTCTGGAATGCCTCCAGTACCACTATAATTCCCCCCCCCAGGGGATCAGAACTGTGTGCAATATTCCAGGTGTGTTCTCACCGATACCTTGGATAATTGCACCAATGCTTCTTCACCTTTATATTCTGTTTCTCCAGCTGCTAACATTCCAATCGCTTTCTATACTATCTGCTGTATCTGCATGCTAGTTTTCTGTGACTCATGAACAAATGTACCTAGATCTCTCTGCAATGGAGCAGCTGAAGTGACTCCCCATGAAGATAATAGGTTGTGTTCCCATTTTTTTGGATCCAAGTGCATGACCTTGCACTTATCCATATTAAACTCCCTCTGTCACATTTTGGCCTACATTCCTAACCTACCTATATCCTTTTTAAGGTTCTTATTTACTCATTGCCATTGACCGTCCTGTCTATTTTTGTGCAAATTTGGCTATAAAGCCTTCTATCACTGTATCCAAGTTGTTAATGTGGATGTTAAGTACCTGTGGTTCAAAGACTGAACCATCTGGCACCCCACTAGTTTTACCTTGCTATTCAGAAAAATACCCATTTACCTCGACTCTTGTCTTCTATCCATCAGCCAGTTCTCTATCCAGGCTAACAAATTACTCCTAATCCCATATGATCCAACCATGTGAATTAACCTTTTCTGTGATACTTTTATCAAATGCCATCCAGAAGTCCAGATAAATTGCATCTAGAACATTCCATTATCTACTTTGCTTGTTACATTTTCGAAGAACTCTGGCAAATTAGTCAAACATGATTTGCCCTTCATAATACCATGCTGACTTTAATGGATAACATTTTGACTTTCCAAATATCCTGATGTTGCTTCTTTGATTCTAAAACTTTCCCAACAACAGATGTTAAACTAACTGATCTCTAATTTCCCATATTTTGCCTCCCACCCTGTTTAATTAGCCATTTTCCAATTCACTGGAACCTTTCCCATGTCCAGGGAATTTTGGAATATTTTAACGAATGAATGTACTATTTTCGCTGCCACTTTCTTTAATACCCAAGGATATAGGCCAGCGGGCCTGGGGACCTTGTCTGTCCTCAATGCTAATAGTTTGCTTAGTGCCTTTATCCTGTCAATGTTGATTGTTGTAAGTTCTACAATACCTATTGCCTCTGACTTGCCCATTCCAACAGGAATGGTACTGTTGTCCACTGCCATGAAAACTGAGGCAAAGTATTGATTCAGTGTCTCTGCCATCTTAGTGTTCCTCACTATTAACTTTCTGGTTTCATCTTCCAAGGGACCAACATTATCATTAGTGATTCTCTTTTCTTTTCTATACCTATAGAAGCTTTTGCTGTCCTTTTTGATATTTTGTGCTTGTTTTCTTTCATAATTTACATTAGAGCTTATTAATTTTTTGTAGCCTTTCTTTATGTCTGAAAGTTTCCCAATCTTCCATCCTGCCACCAGCCTTTACAATATGGTATACTTCAGTTCTTGACTTTATAGTGTCCTTGACCACCTCATTTAGCCATGCATGTTTTTTTTAACCCCCCCCCTTAACCATCTTTCTTTCTCACCAGGATATACTTTTGTTGTGAGGAATTGAGTAGCTCCTTAAATGTCTGCCACTGTTGATCTGCTGTCTTACCATTTAGCCTTCCTGCTTATTCTACTCGGACCAAATGTGTCCTCGTGCCTCGATAATTTATTTTGTTTAATTTCAGAAGACTGCTGTGGGACTCCACTTTCTCACCCCTAAACTGAATTTTGAATTCAATCACGCTATGGTCACAATACCCCATAGGATCCTTAACTATGATGTCATCAATTAATCTCTCCTAATCACACAATACCAAATCCAGAGGAGCCTACTCCCTGGTTTTTCCTCCACTCTTTGGACAGGACACCTCATTCTGCATAGCACTAAGGAGATATCTTTTAAGTTCAAGGTTAGTTACACGTAAATTGAGTTTAGATTTTTCTTTTTTATATACTGACTTCAAAAACATTGAATTGGACATGAGCCCTGCCTATAAAACTGGCCACAATCCCAAATTTAAATAACGAGTCACTAATTTGACACCAATTGCATCCATTCGGAAAGGTTGTTAAAATACGCTTTCTTCCATGAAACGTGCACACTCTTCTTTCCACAGTTTTCTAATTATCAAAAATGAGACCAAATGCAGAGAGGCAAAGCCAAGAGTGAAGCATTGAAAGAGGTCTCTGTGTGCTGTACTGCAAAAAAAAATTGCTAAGAGATGTCTCAGCTCACGGAGGGTGCCAGAGATATGTTACAGGCAAATCCTAAATTAAGTTATGTATAACTTAAACTTGATTAATTCACAACTTTAAAATGTGCCAAAAAATAGCCGTGCTGATTGAATGCATTAGCTTTGATTACATTAACAAAGGTATGGAACCAGGTATAGTTTGCCTCAGATGCAGCATATTGGAGTTTATGAAGAAAAGTTAACTGGATGCTTTGATCCAGCAGGCAGTCACACCCTTTCAAAAACAAAAGTGCCATGGGTTTGGTCCATGGTCAGGGACAGAAGGGTATGAATACAAAGTTCTTCTTGCTTACGTGAATGCTCCTCCTACAGTCAAAGGATGCACAGATTAGGTAGATTGGCCATGGGAAATGCAGGGTTTTGGGGATAGGGTTGTGGGACAGATCTGGGTGGGATGATCTTTGTAGTCAATGTGGACTTGTTGGGCCAAATGGCCTGCTTGCACACTGTAGGGTTCTATGATTCTTTGTGAGCCCTATTATTTGTGAGGGTTAAGAATGAGTTTATTAGTGTGCTGTAGCCAGATCAAAAATAGAACCTTTCTGAAAAACTAAATGAGGGGGTCACACGGTGGACAATATTATACAAATCTGTGATACTTATGGAATACAAAACCAAAAGATATTGCTATGTTCCACGTTTGTATTGGTACTCACTATTTTCTATCGGAGATTTATTTTGTCGTTTATTGAATGAAGGACACAAGGTGAATCCTGATCAAAGTACTTGTGTGACAGTGAATAGAGGGCTACATAGTTCTTAGAATTTTAACTCTGATTGTTCTGTTTTCTTTGGATCTTTCAGTTTCAAAATTTCCCCTTAGTTTTATCTTGGTACTGTACATTCCATGTTGAGTGAATGGAGGAAACATTTTTGGTTTGTTCATGATGGAATTTTAATACATTATTTGTTAAATGATACTGTGGCTTTTTTGTAAGTGAGAAAGCAAATTGCTCTTGTGTCTAATGTATATTTTGAGTCTTCTAGTGACAGTTCCTGGGTGTTGCAGCATGTTGTAGCTCGTTGAAATAATGTCCTGATGCAGTTTCATTTGAGGGTGTGCGGATGGTTGTTTCTGTGTGACGATGCTGCTCCTTTTAACAAGGTTATCTTGTTCTTTGGGGGTTTTTTCAGCGAGGTCGTAAAAGCCACAAACTCTGAAAAGTCTAAGTTGAAGGGTTTCATGACCAATTTGATTATAGCTAACAGATACTGCCTCAGGAAAAAAACTTTCAATCTTATAAAAAATGCACTTGTACGATGTAAGGGAGTGGCCAGTTCGCCCAGCTCAGATGTTCTCTGATTATTCACTGAAAGCACTTCAGGCAGTTTTAAAAGCTGCTGAATGCAAAGAAACAGGTCCAGGCTGATCCTCCTCTCTCTCTCTGACTTCCCTCCTGTGAGAGCTTGGGTTTGGCTTTACCTCGTGTGCCAAGTAGTGTTTATGAGGATTGTTGCAAGTATTGGGAACAGCATCATTAAGTTGAGATGAACCATTGGTTTTTCGGATAGGTTAAGTAATTCTTTATTTGTTCTTTTATTTTGTGTTTCATTTAGTGATCTTATAAATAAATTCTGTTTTTTTTAAAATTAATTGGTTTGACTAGCTGCATCAGCCCTGGGATATCTGCTTTACACCTGTTTAAAACAACTAGCAAAGTTAGGGTCTGAGCTACTTTCTTGAAGTGTTTTGAGGGGGTCTGCCCTGGTCCATAACACACACTTTTATTAAAAAGACCTTCCCTGCTTCATAGAAATAGCATTGGAACAGAAGCATGAGTTATCAAAATTTGAAGATGTTGAAGGATGGAAAGCTAATAGTGGTTAGGGGTAATGGGTAAACTGTGGTAGTGAATGATTGAATGGGAGCAGCAGAATTTTGGTGAGTTAGTGTTTATGGACATTTAGAGGGCAGTTAGAAAAGCAATAGAATACCTGCTTTCTATTGGGTTGATCATTCGTAGACAAACTATGATGCATGCCAGGCAGAGGTATCAGGAGGCAAATTTTTCAGATGGAGCATATGCAGAGTTAGAAGCTGAACTCAGAGTCACATGAGATGTTGAAGTTGGTTGTATTTAGTTCATCCTGAGCTGTACATTGTGCTCATGGAGAGGATTCAGTAACAAAAATGTAGACTTCATAGCTGTGGTCCAATATCACATGACAACCAGGCTTTGTGTCCACTGGCTAATCTGAATGAGAAACAATGGGATCGTCTTCCACCTGGGGTGCAAGTAAGTGCTAAGGTCTTTGGAACCCCTTAGTCTTCACAAGCTGTGGAGACATGCCATTGATATGCTTACCAATTTATTCTCTCAAGTCTTATCCAAATGGAGTACCCATCGAAGTGAAACCTTTTAAGCTTGTTCAGGATACACCAGCAAAACTTGTGGGTTTAGTGGTTTTACCTTCAGAGATAGAGCTGAGCATCAGCACTGTTAGTCTCCTCTGAGCAAAGGCTTTCCAGGTGCCACTATTACTTGCACAGTGAGAGTACTTAATTGAACAAAAGAGGTGAAAGTTAGTATAGATTAAGAATAAATTAGTACTGTTGACTATGAAAAACAGCACTGTATGGCACGATGAAGCTTCCTGAGTTGGTTTGCTGATGAGGTACCTATGCATACAGATATGCTCATGTCTGGTTGATTTGAAGTTCCCTAATGGCTCCTGCCTTGCCAGATTCTGCGATCTTGGCCCAGTTGCAATTTTTCCTACATGGAGACAACGAAAGGGAATGTGCACAATGATGAAGCCAGAGATGTAATAAGGTATCCCCAGTAAATAAGTAGGAAACATACAGAGTAGGACAGTTTAATAATTTGTTGGATGATGTGGGTGGAAGCTATTGAATGGACATATTGTAATAGTGAGAGTTGTAGTTCATGAACCTTGGTGAGATGCGTGTGTAAAAATAGACTTGGAGAGAGCGGTAGCACTGAGAGTGTGAAATAGCACAGAGAAGATGGTGGCAGCAATCCTTGTGGAACACAACAGAGACTACAGCAACGGATGAATGGAAACTGCACAACAATCAACAGACAACAGCGTTTCTCAGTCGGAGAATACTTCATTCGACCTTGGACCTTCAGGTGACCGTCCTCCAAGGCAGACTTTGGGACAGGCAACAATGAAAAATGGCCGAGCAGAGGCGGTTAGCCAAGTTCAGTACCCATGAGGATGGCCTCAACTGGGACCTTGGGTTCATGTCAGACTATAGTTGCACAGTGCGCACGCGCGCGCACACACACACACACACACACACACACACACACACACACACACACATGCGCTCGCTCGCTCGCGCTCTCTCTCTCTCTCACGTACGTTCACACCCTCGCACAGGCACATACCCCTTTGTACTCACATAAACACACTCTCTCACGCACACTCAATCCCCCTGACCCCCCCCCCCCCCCCCCCCCCCCAAACACACACCGCTGTGCACACATACACATACAAGTTTGAGAGGTGAATTTATACTTGCAGAATTACATTTTAGTTTGCTCAAAAACTGCATGATTCCATGTAAGATTCTGTAAATCCGTTTTTTTTAGATTAGAATCAGTCTGACCATTGTGGCACAGACAGCCTCACGTAAAGCTCACACCTTCAATACATTATCTGGGCTGACATGAAACCAATGAGAATGTAACCTTTTAAAAACAAGTTTATGATTTACATATGAAAGAACTGAAACCAACATGGTCATTCTAAAAGGATGAGAGACATAATAAACAATCTAGTCTTTTTCAATATATAATTTCAGTTACATCACACTGTAAACTTTTGCTATAAATTCTGTGTCTTACAATCTTATTCTCCACAACAACCTGATGAAGAAGCAGCGCTCCGAAAGTCAGTGCTTCCAAATAAACCTGTTGGACTATAACTTGGTGTTGTGTGATTTTTAACTTTGTACACCCCAGTCCAACACTGGTGTCTCCACATCATCTAGCCACATTATCACCATGTTGTCATCTCCTCTGGACACCACAGTGCAGTACTGGCACCTCGAGACCACATTGTGGTGTTAGTACAATTTCACATTTTCCAGGTTAGCTGTTCATTTTCTGATAGAATCATTGGGTAACATCCACTACGTTCCTGCCCTTTTCTGTTTGTATATATCCTCTCTATGGCAACTTGATTCTGAACCATCTGTTGTCATAAAGTCATCTGCAAAGTCATTTATAGGGTTTCTGTGGATTCGTACTTAAATTGCAAGGTTTCATTTGCTTTTACTAGCTTCTGAACCTTGGACATGTATTGAGTAATTTTTGTAACACTGCCAGTTGTCCTGTTGCTAATAGATGTTTACACAGGCTCTGCTTTCGATTTGTTGAGCACCAAACAGTTTTGTTGATCACTTTGTGCCACTTTTGGATTTTCTTGGCTCTAAATCTGTTTAATTCACTACAGATTTCACAGTTTTGTGAATGAACCAAAATCAAATGCAAGCTATTGGTTAATGTATATTCAAAATGCTACAATAAGAAATAAACCAAAAATGGAAGTTAATGAAGAAACTATTTCTGCGTAACATAGTTAAAACCCTGGATTCCAAATATTTTAAAATCGATTTTTATGTTGTAAGTTCTAAGACTGAATTTGCTAATATCAAGTATAGATCCAAAGGAAAGCTTTGAGCCAGATATGTTGGTTGCAAGCTTGTAACCTCTCTAAACTTGCAGGGAAATGACGGTGACAATAAAATGTGGGAGTCAAAGTCAGCCATTCAGCCCATTGAGTCTGTTCCACCATTGACTGAGTTTGGGCTGATCTGATGACCTTTAACTCTGTTTTCCTGCCTTTTCCCTAAACACTTGTTTATCTTACTGGCAAAAACTCTGCGTCAACATTGATTATACTTTATCATTCAGCCTTGACAGCCCTCTGCAGTGATGAATTCTGTAGATTCACTACCCTCTGAGAGAAATTCCTCCTCATCTCTATCTTAAATGTGCAACCCCTCTATCTGAGATTATGCTCTCTGGTCCTAGACTCTCTCCTGCATCCACCATGCCCAGTCCTTGAAGAATCTTGTATTTTTCAATAAGATCAGCTGCCCAAATGAATACAGGCCCAAACTAATCAATGTCACCTTGTAAGACAATCCCTCCTGATATCAACCTCATGAACCTTCTTGGGACTACCTCCAATGCCAGCATATCTATCAGTGCTAGGACCTCCCTTCCTAACAGTATTGTTATGTACCTAGACTCGAAGGACCTGTAATTGTTATAGAATGCAGCTCATCATATTTTCCAAGGCAATTTTGCATGGGTGTTTACAGTGATGGCTGCTGAATGAATGAATAAAAAATAAGTGAGCAGTTGAGGGTTTTAAATGAAGGTCTCTTTGAACGATCAGAAAATATTCAGTGAATATGAGTGTAACTCACTATATCCTAATTATGTGTTCAGTTCCTTTGTGCTGGAAGTGAGCACTGTAATACAATTATGCAGTATTTCTCAGGTGCAACTGAATAAAATACTAGTCATAGAGATGTACAGCATGGACACAGCCCCATCGGTCCAACCCGTCCATGCCGACCAGATATCGTAACCCAATCTAATTCCACCTGCCAGCACCTGGCCCATATCCCTTCAGACCCATCCAAATGCCTCTTTAATGTTGCAATTGTACCAGCATCCACCACTTCCTCTGGCAGCTCATTCCATACACACACCACCCTCTGTGTGAAAAAGGTATTGGCTCATCCGTGCAAACGTGCCATGTTTTAATTAATGCTACTTGTTTTATTATAGCAAAGAGTATGATTATAACCTGACTAGTTTTAAATAAGCAATTTCCTTGATTATATATACTTGTGCTCAATTGCAATGGGAAAGAGTTCTTGGTTAAGTTAAAACTGAAAGAGCTTTGAAGTAGAAACGTAACATTATAAAGCTAACTTAAAAAAATGAGAAGGGAAAATATTATCAAGCCATAGCCATTATTGCAACCGGTTTTTGGCATAAGTTGTATCCTTTAGAGCTTTAGCATACTTAAGTCTACACTGTTTTCATGTTATAGATTTTAGATGCTGCTACATTATCTACATATCGCTATATTGCTGGGATCATCAGTCTGATTTGAAATACTATCATTTCTGGAAGGATAAAACAATAAAATAAGGAGGTTCACACCAATTAACGGAAACTTGAAATGTTTTGGTGACTTCATTTTAAGTTTTCTAATTTTGCTTGAGAAATGATATAAATATCTCCAAATGTCATTGATAAAGTATAAAGATATTTTTTGGAATTTTGATAACTAGAATATGGATTCAGTAGCTCATGCCTTAGAGAAATTGGGATGCATCTGTATGATTGGATTGATATTACATGAATAAGGTCACAAAACAACAGCTCTACTCCAAACTTGGTTGTCAGAGGACAAATGAAATGGTCAAGGCATTTCCATCAAAGATGATTGCTGGTTGTTGGGAGTCGCCACTTTTTTTTGTCAGCCAAAATGGATGACGTTTATCCGGGGAGGCATCTTGAGAGACTTCATCAGGAATGCACAGAGGGTGAAGTTAAAGCACCTAAGCACACAAATCTCCAAACATCTTACCTACCAGACCTTTCAAGTAGTTTGCTGATCACATTTTGGAGTTATCAATCATCTCAGAACCTCAAACCGAAGTAGAAACAAGTAATCTTTTATTCCATAAGACTATCTAAAATTAGATCTAAGCTTACTGTTTAATTAGTGTGTTAAAGCATGCGTGTACTCAGAAAATGAAATTTGAGCATGGCATTATGCTTTGAAAATGACCATGAATAACAATTGAAATCCTCTATTTTGCCAATAATATTTGGCAATTTCATATGTCTAACAAAACTTTTACACAGCTTGAAACTATCAACTGTTGTGCTATCCTTTTAAATTTCACTCTTGCACACTTCCTAAGATAATATTTCATATCAATCCCATTATCCTAGAAATAGAGTAGAATCTGATATTAGGCATAAAATCATCCGCAAATGTAATTGCACAACAGGGGTTCTTTGTCATTTAATGTCAGCCTTCCTTGTATTGTACTTTTAAAAAATTTTTTAGTATTGTTCTGTACAGTTGTAAATATTTTTTCCACTGCATTCCAGGGCTGCCGGAGCTAAAACATGCCATGTCACCGCGTGTGAAGGCAACACGAGTAGCCATTAACACCATGAGAGGCCACCTAGATGCTGTGTATGATGTAACTGTTGGATATGAGGGAACGGTAAATAACAATGGGTGCCGGGCAACAGCTCCATCCATGCCTGGTGAGTATTTCTGTGTTTTCGGAAGCATGTAATTTATGAGTTCGAATTTCTTGTCAAAATAACCAGAAAATCCAAAATGTTCTTGGCATACCGGTAGAATTGACACAATAAAATTGAGAGTATATACAGCACATTATATCTCACTGAATGAAAGATAAGGTATACTTTCATAAAGACGTCTTTGAATCAGCAGTACCTTATGTTGAAATGCATGGCTATGTTTTTGACCTCGAATCTCACATAAAAGGACTGTCAGCTGAATTTGATCAGCAATTTAAATTTAAGGTGCTATTGTATGAATATGGCCAAGATGGTTCTGTTGGGTGGTTCGTGGTCATCTTTGAAGCAACACAATATTACACTGCATGGACCAGTGTACACAATCTCCTTTGAAAAATAATAATGCCTTACCTTCCACAATGTGATATGCATGTATTCTGAAAAGGTTAGATATCAGAACAAAACTTCTTTTCCATATAAATTGTCCATAAAAGTAATTGGTGGTGAAACCAATTTGATATGATTGAGGGTCTTGACAAGGTTGATGTGAAGAGTATGTTTCCTCTGAAAGAGCGAAACTAGAACAGGGAGGCAGTATCTAACAAGGGGGTTACCTTTTAAAACACAGGTAAGGCAAAATGTTTCTCAGCAAATTGAGAGTCTCGAAAGCTGTGTTTGAATAAAAATAAGATAGAAATAAATTGATTCTCCTTAAGTAAGGGGAGAGCCTGTCAGTTAGGCCGGAAAGTGAATTTGAGGTTGGTTAGATCAGACATGTTTCTCTCAAATGGGTCAGCAGGCTTGAAGTGAATGGCCTAGTCCTGCTCCTTGTTCATTTGTTCATATATCAAATGAATTCTCAAAATTCACAGTTGATCCTGCGTTAGTAATGATTATATTGTGGTGAAATTCTCAATTTGTATTCAAATTATGGTAGTCACTGTGAAAAGCCAGGTTTACAGTGTTTATTTTTGCTGAATAAGCATATTAAGTAATTTTCAGTAATTGTGCTCAACATATTATTTTAACAAATCAGCAAATATTTCTGGCAGTTATCCTTGTAAAAACATTCAGAAGGATGATTTTGAGATTCTCCCTCCTCTAGTTAATGGATAAATTTTAGAGACCAATGCATAAGCATTAAGCATGAAGATAAGAACAGTGAGAAGCCATTAGTTCATGTCAAATTCATTAAAACAGGAAGTAGCTTTTCAGTAAGCGAGCATTTGTTAGATGACGTTGAATTAGTGGAGAAAGTTTCTACTTTTTTAAAAAACTGAGTAATGTAGTATATAGCGGCAGCTTGATTTTTTTTCTCCTCCCTTTTAAAGATGTTCATTGATGGGGCATGGTTTCAAGTATCCCACACAAGTAATCTCAAGTATTGTGTAAGCTTTGATTATAAATTTTTGCAGGCTGTTTGACACATGGTTTGATGCCATCCACACACACTTAAGGGTTTTGCTTGCAGATCAAGTATAAAATTCCTGGACAATTTCTCTTTTCCTTCCATTATTCAGAAGTATTCAAGTGAGTTGAAGAGCACTAAGACAATGAAGTGAAGTTGATATACTATGGTTGCTGGAAATCTAAAATATCAGCACTTATGCTATTCAGACAGTTAATACTGACCAGGATCTTGAATGTTTTTAGGCCTAAGCAGTCATGGTCTTGATGTGCTTAGCTGCTTGGGATGGAGCTGGCAAGGTTTTTATGAAAGTCAGTATCAACTCAATGCAAGAGAAAAACTTGCATTTATATGATGTCTCTTATGCTTCTAGAATATGACAAAACTTGTGGATGCTGGAAAATTCAGTCCCACAGAAGGGTCATCCTGAGCTCATAACGTTAACTCTGTTCTTATAACCACAGGTGCCGTCAGACCTGCTGAGTTTCTCCAGCACTCTGTTTGTTCCAAAGCCTCTAACAGCCGGTTAAGTATTTCTGATTTTTAGTTGCTATTATAAGCAAGTACCCCAAATCAATAATGTGATCATGAATAGATAATGATCTTTTTCCAAAAATGTTGATGGAATGATCATAAATATTGGCCAGTAAATTGAAGAGGATTTCCTTGTTTTTTTAAAGTTTCTTTTAAGTCATAGAGCAATGTTTTAATGTAATGTCTTATCTGCAAGATGTCAGCATTACAATAGCCCCTTAGTACTGAACTGAAGTGAGAATTTATATTTTTGTGCTCAAGTATTTGGAGTGCAAAATGATCCCGCAACCTTCTAACTCCACCTACTGACAACTGATAATATGTAAATCCAGTTGATTTAAGGTCAAGAGCTCCTTTTATTTTGCATAATGTACAACAATAATGGCCTGTTTTATGGAATTCCATATAAGTACCATTTCAAGTTATTTTAATCTGTTAGATCATTGAATGGAGTAGAAAGAATAGAAAAGTCAATGTCCTAGTTATTGTTTTGGAGTAAGCATTAGTGAAACTTTTAATCAAAAAAAGGGAAAGGCCAGTTCGTCTCTGATTTATGATAAATTAACCAGGTTTTTTATTGTGAGCCGCACGTTTCCTGTGTTTTAAATAGCAAGCCGTAAATAATGGAGGCCACTTTCTATGTTGAGAAGAAATTTACCACCTGAATACTGATAGACCAAATCATGCTTCACTACCGACTGGGTAAGGTTAGTCCTTTATTTTCCAACTTCCTAAGAATGTAAGGTTTCCTTGGAGCTTGTTTGGATATTTGGATACTCTTAAGGTCAAGAGTAAACACAACTAGCTCAACATTTTGTGTATAGAGAGAAAAATAGATGACAAGAAAAATTAAATTCTTGAGAGTTTTGGCAGTACTTTGGACAAAGCTACCTATATGGATGCAATTATACAAGATGATCATGATGGAAGGTTGACTGGAATGCATTTGTAATTGTCTACCATGCTCGTATATGTTTGTTGTACTGAACCTTGAATAAGGTTACATTCTTTTTGAATGTAATTTCTCTTCATGCTGTTGAGGATTTCACTTTTATGTGCACACAAATGAAATGTTTGCAAATGAAGTATAAATAGCACTGACCCTTGCTTGCAAGTGTAGGGATTTTAGAAGGGCAGACACAATATCTGTACTTTTTGCTGAGGCTTTTAGTACTTTTGAATCTATTTCTATCATTTGATACATGCAATCAATCTGTTAGAATTATTATTGTCGATTTCTGATCTGGGCAGGACATACATGGCAGACTTAAGCATTGGACATTATATTTTATTTTCCTTTTGTCCATTTTATATTATCACATTTCTCTTGTACTTTCAGAGCTTTTATGAAAATAAAGCATGATTCCGTCACATCAAGTATAGCATATTTCTTTAACTACTTATGGATTCACAGTTGTGAGCATTGCTGTCTTGACCAGTGTTTTATTATCCATTCGTAATTGCTCTTGAGTTGATGGTGAGCTGCCACTTTTAAAGTAGCCGAGAGGCTTTTTAGACTGCTTCAGAGAACTGCTGTGAGACAGCAGCTACACTACTCTCGCTCTGAAACCAAATGTGAGCCAGATGATTGAGACTGGCAGATTTCCTTTTCTAAAAGCCGTTAAAGAGGCAGCAAATACATAATAAGATTTGTCTAGACAACTATTGCTGTTTTGAAACATCTGAGCTCCAGTTTGATTGACAGCTGCGATTCTTTTGCCCCTCGCTCAACTTCAGTGTTTGCACAGATTAAATGGTTTCAACTTGCATTCGGGCATCAAATATTGGAAGTTTAAAGGTCTAGATATTTAAAATCCTGCATGTAATTAGGCTACAGTGAATGGACTTTTGAAACAAAAAGTCTTCATGGTTTTAACATACGGAGATTATGAATGTAAGCCATTTTCACACAGCCAATTGTCACTATGGGATTCATTACTATTGAGCAGTGTCATGTAGGTAAATAGACAAGGACGAGTGATAGCTTGGCTTTGGGGTTGTGATGGACAATGGAGGTTGAAAGGAGTGGCATACCTTCGGACAACTTCTTGGATTTGGCTTTCAAATATTACCTTGTGCAGACTTGAGATGACAACACTTCTGTTGCTCTGTGTGGGGCTGACCAGGTTAGAGTGCTGGTTGCCAACTTTTATAAAGCCATCATTAAAATCAGAATACCTACAGGGGTTGGTGGTCTAACCATCATATTTAAACAACTCTCAATTTAACAACCCTCAATAAAAACCTGTCCATCCTTCCTTGCTGTCCCTCTATTATCTCCCTTGTTTCTTTCCTCCCTCCTTGTACCTTTTGATACATTGGTAAGTAAGTAAGTGAGCTACCAGGTGAAGTGCCTGTTGGATTTAGAGTCTGTAGGTACATTTCTGTGTACTTGTACAATTCCATCCATTGAAGTGACCAGAAATACTTGCATGTTGCCACAGATCATAAAAAAGTGCTAAAATATTCTGAAGTAGTGCAATGTATATGCTCCTTTGTACCACAATGTATATTTAATTTCCTGTTGCTAAAGATTTTTGGACTTTTCTTTTGACTCCGCTCATTCTCATCCTTTGTTTCCAGAGCATCACATTCAAGGTCAGTATGCTGTTCTGCAGAACAAAGTCATAATCTTTCTTGGTGATTGGTACACCAGCTCACTTTTGTTAGACTCCACTAAAGATTTTTTTTAAAAAAGCTAATTGCTGGAAATTTGAAATAAAAACAGTGTTGTGGAAACTGAGCAGGTTGGTAGCATCTGTTGAGCGAGAAACATTTAACATTTTACATCCAATATGACTGCTCTTTTGAGAGAGGGTTTGACAGGGAGAAAGGCTTACTTAGCTAATATGAATCACTGTACACCAAGTTGTTGTCCATGTTCCTGACTGTCTGGATTGGGGTCCTGGTTCTATTGCCACCATCATATAAGGTAGTTTGACCACTTCTGTTTATGCTGTGCACGTCATCACTGTTGTGACGGAAACCTTAACCTTGATTTTTTCAAGTGCTGCAATGTGCCTGAAATTGAGGTCACAAGTCTAACTTAGTCTTGTAGATTGTAAAATCCCCACAACTATTGTTAAATTTTTTCATAAGAGGCAGTGATGGTATCCCTATCTCTGGGCCACAAAGATTGAAATTTGAATTCTGAAGCTGGCATTCTGGAATTTGAACTTGTGTCTCCAGATCGAAGTCCCTGGTTACTTGCCCTGTAACATAACCATTATGTTACCAGACCCAATCTACGTAAGAGGAAGCAATCTTTGGAAATTCTGCAGTCACAATAGAGGAATAACAGAAAGCAAGAGCCAAGAAGAGAAATCTGTTGCCCTCAAATTTTGTTTTTGTTTTAGGGTTGCTGCTCCTCTGAAAACTCTCCTGTTCAATCATACATTTTATATTTTCACCCCCTTTTCAAGGTTCACCAAGCACAAAAGCATCTGATAAAACAGGAACACCAGTTATGGATTTCTGAAATTTAGTTTCTGTCCGCTCATGCTGCTAGACCTGCTGAGTTTCTTTAGCACTTTATCGTTTTCTTCATATCTTCAGCATTCACATTATTTTGCTTCTGCTGAGACTGATTATTGGTGTCTGGTTACAAATATTGTGCAGTAAATGCAGCATTGATAAATTAATATCAAATGTAGCAATGATCTATTGCAGTGTTAGTTTGTGTGCATCCAATGGGTAATATTACCCTGACTATTAAAAACTACTGATGATGCTAATTCCTCTGACTGCGTCATGAGTATATTCTGTCTGTTGCATCACACAATGATAGTTTATGAATTTACTATCTGGAAACTAGGTAAGAATCAGGTCAGGCAGCATCTCCGGAAAGAAAGTTGACATTTCTTTCATCATAACAGTCAATTTTTAGTTGCAGAAATATTGCATTTGACATTGTTGAAATAATCCTAGATTGCAAGAAAACTTTTCTGCTTTTATTTTATGTATATGGATTACCTATCCTGTATAGACAAGGAAGACTGTCTCCATACTGCAGCTTGTATTGTTTCATTCTTGAAAAGAAGACAGTTCCAGTCACTTGTTGGTGCTTTAGTTCTCTCCCCTCTGTTCAGACAGGAACAGTTATTGAAGCAATTCTGTGCCCGCCAATCCTGCCATGTTGCTGACGGTTTGAGTCACTTAGCTAAAGGCAAATGCGAATCCATCGAAGCAAAGCCATTCCCTACTGCCAGCTGAAGAAGGGATTGGAAGGAAGGAATTGTTGCTGAGGATATATAATCCTTTCATTGTGCTGTGATTACCTTTTCCCAACCAGCTCAGGAAATCAGTTTGGGGGCCCACTCCACAGTCTTCGCAATGCTCACAGTCTCCCATGTCCAGTAGGACCAAAAGATAAGGGCGATGGAAGACCCTAGGATTGGCATCCAGGGCTTGGTCACCATGCTGCATTATTGCTTCCATTTGGGAACCCTCTTGAACACTACATCAATTCCAATCTAGCATTCTCTTCTGTCTCTTTATATACTGCACAGTCCATGCAGTGTCTATCTGTAGTGGTTCCTGGGTGTTTTAATTTCATTTACAGTCACTACCTGGGATGAGATCAGTAATTTACTGAACATAATTATGCCCATGTTATAACAGTAATGCACTGGATTCTTGCTCCTCTCAGCGTGAGCTACTCCCAACCAATCATTGAAGTCTAAAATCAACTTTGGTTCAACCTGTGTGAGCTATGCTTTAGCAGCTTGAACTATTCTCAACTTCTGATAAACTGTGCACTCTCCATCCTTAAACCTTGTTTGCCTCATTGGTGAGAACTTAGTAACATAGCATCCAAAACTGCTGGGTTTTGGCTGTACTGTCAGAAGTGAGAAGAGGTGAGATCTATATTTGCCAGGTGCCCATTTTGACTAAATCCAAAATTCCAGGAATGATGTTATTTTAATGTTCAAATTTATTTCACTTTTTCAGCTAATGTTAGGGCAGAGCAAAAACCGTTAAACTCTTGTGCCAAGAGCATAATGTACTAAAAGACAGATAGCTACCTTATGCAGTTTGTATGCATAAAATCAAACCTGATTACTTAGAGCATTGCAGACTCCAGGCATGATTGAAGGGAGAATGGTCTAATCATTTCCATTCTGGTGTGGGTTTATGTCACCTCTTGGAACCTTTAATATGGGCATGAGATCGCCTATCTGTAGAAGTGTAGCAAAGACATTGCTTGCTGGTTGAAAATCAGGGGAGCATCCTCTTAATCTGATGGTCAAAGCTCTCAGAAGAAGAATGCTACTTGTGAATATTGGATCAGATATTCCATAACCTGAAGGGTATTGATTCCTCAGGGATTGAATACTTCTACAGACCAGCTCTATTTCTCCCCCATTGTCTCTCCACCCATTTGTCGGATTTCTTCCAGTTTCTCTTGGGATTGGCCTCTCTCCTTTATCTCTGTCGCCCTCCCATAACTAAGTAAATGCTATGCTGTGTTTCACTGACAAAGTGGAATCCTTGCAGAATATTAAACATTTAGATAATATCAAGTTGTCTAGACCAATGGGGTGATTTGATTCGAGAAGGTCTATTGATCCTCATTATATAAGTCCACCCTATTTTTATCCATCATGTTCATAATTCATAACTTGTAGTTCACTGAAATGGTATATTTTGTATTTATTCTGCAATACATGAAGCAATGTACTTTTCATTGTTGCAAGTCCCAGAAATTTATTTCATTTTCCTAGACAGAACGAGAGTGTGTGTCCCGATTCAATCAAACATTTGAAACAGATGCATTGTTAAATGGGCATATTTTCTATCATTGCATGCAATGTTATTTCAGCTATTAGATTAGAATGCTATGTGCCAACATGAGATTGAGTGCTCAACAATCTAAATTCAGAGTAGGTTCTCCCTCTGATTTGTCCCAGTGGTAATCATGGAATTTGACAGGAATGAAAAACTTAACATATGAGGAACGTTTGAGGACTCTGGATCTATGCTTGACAGAGTTTAGAAGGATGAGGGGAAATCTAATCGCAACGTATAGAATGGCTTGTACAGAGTGGATGTTGGGAAGATGTTTCCGTTGGCAGGAGAAACTAGGTCCGAGGTTAGAGCCGAAGAGTAAAGAAAAGACCTTTTTAGAATGGGATAAGGAGACATTTCTTCAGCCAGAGAGTGGCAAATCTGTGGAATTCACTACCAGAAAAGGCTGTGGAGACCAGGTCATTGAGTATATTTAAGATGGAGATAGATAGATTCTTGATTGTCAAGGGGAATCAAAGGTCACAAAGAGAAAGTCAGAGAATGGGGTTGAGAAACTTATCAACCATGATTGAATTGTGGAGCAGGCTTGATGGGGTGAATGGCCTAATTTCTGCCCCTTTGTCTTATGGTCTTATGATCTGTCACAATGTTGGCCTTTTTACAAGGTTACCATACCCTTGAGTTTTTTTTCCCCAAGAGAGGGGTGATTGGCCAGGTTCCAACTAGACTGGGTTTGAAAGGTTTATTGGGGCCCTTTTTGTTTACCCCGAACAGATAATGCAGATAACAGATTGGCCTAAGCCTTTCATGTCTTAAAAAAATCCTGTTATAATCAAAGGGGTGTAGCCAGCTAGCTGTGTAGCTAGCCTTCATTTAGATTAGAGTTTTTGATTCAGTTCAGCAGCAGTGTCTCTCCCTCCTTCTGTCCTTCTGACTAGGTAACCTGTAAGCCTGGTTTGTTTCATTATTACTCTTTGTGCTAAAGGATGTGTTTATTGGGACTGTTGCGAGTATCTTAGAAACAGCATCATTAAGTCAGGATAGTCTGTCGGGTTTTGGATAGGATAAATTATCCGGTATTCTATTTTCTGTTCTTTGTGTTTCATTCCGTAATATTGTAAATAAATCCTGTTTGTTTAAAACTTGACAGTCAAATCAGCTAATTCAGGAGTATCCACTATATACTTACCTAAAACAAATAGCAAATTTATGGCCTGGGCTACTTGCTTAAAAATGTTTTAAGGGGTCGGGCCTGGTCTATAACAGGTCTAAGACAAAAGTTAGAACTTTAGTTCTGGCATTTATTTTGACAAAATAAAATTTTCCAGAGTTTTGTCAAGAATGCAAGCTTTATGTCCAAGTGAGTGCCAATTCTTCCATAAAACGCAATAGGATTTCCTTGTATGATAAATCCTGGTAATCCTGCTGCTGACAGTACTGCTGAAAAGATTGTAAATATCAATAATGCATAAACATATCTTATATCCCAATTTTTACATTATCACTGTCATCTTTCATTCCCTTAAGGGAAATTATTGCAGAGACTAAAGGTGAGCTGAGAGATGTTTTGTCAGAACTCATTTCACACTTTCATTCTTCCATAATTTAATACTAAAATATTTAGTATCATGCCTTTCCAAGAGATAAAACTGTGACATTTTAAATAGAAACACCATTCTTGTCACAAGCAATTCACCCAAGTATCTTTCAGACAGAGCAACAGAGGTGAATGACCAGAGCGTACTGTAGATTTTATTTTAATTCACTCATGGGTGGTGGGCATCACTGGCTGGACAACACTTATTGCCTGTTCGTAGTTGCCCTTTCCAAGGTGGTGGTGTACTGCCTTCTTGAACCCCTGCAGTCCATATGGTGTAGGTAGGCCCACAATCCTTTTAGGTAGGGAATTCCAGGATTTTAACCCAGCAAAGAGAGGGAATGGTGATATATTCCTGAGTCAAGAGGGTGAGTAGCTTGAAAGGGAACTTGCAGGTATGGTGTGTCCATGTATCTCCTGTCCTTGTCCTTTGAGATGGAGTGGTTGTGGGTTTGGATGGTAAGGATTTTTGGTAAATTTCAGCAGTGTGTCTTATAAATTCAGCATGGTGGATGTGGTGTCGATTAAGTTGGCTGCTTCATCCTGAATGGTGTCAAGCTCCTTAAGTGCTATTGGAGCTGCACACATCCAGGCAAGCGAGAAATGTTCCATTGCACCTCTACTTTGTGCCTTGTAGATGGTGGGACAGGCTTTGGGAAGTCAGGAGATGAGTTACTCACAATATTTCTTGTCTCTGACCATGCTTTTGTAGCCCTGCGTTTTTGTGATGAGTTCAGTTGAGCTTGTAGTCAGTGGTCACCTTCAATATGTTGATTGTGAGAGATTCAGTGATGGTACACCATTGATTGTGAAGGGCAGTGGTTACATTGTCTCTTATTGGAGATGATAATTGCCTGGCATTTGTGAGATGCAAATGTTACATGCTCTTGTCGGTCTAAGCCTGGATATTAGAGTCAAGAGTGTGGTGCTAGAAAGGCACAGCAGGTCAGATAGCATCCAAAGTGCTGGAGAATCGATGTTCCAGGCCAAAGCCCTTCATCAGGAATGAGGCTTTGAGTTGAGGGGGTGGTGAGATAAATGGGAGGGGACAGGGCTGGAGGGAAGGTAACTGAGAGTGCGATAGGTAGATGGAGGTGGGAGTAATGGTGATAGGTTGGAGAGGAAGGTGGAGCATTTAGATGGGAAGGAAGATGGCCAAGAAGGACAGGTCATGAGGGCGGTGCCGAGTTGGAAGGTTAAGGTGGGTGGAAAATGAGGAGACTGGTGAAATCCACATTAATGCCATGTGATTGGAGGGTCCTAAGGCAGAAGATCACGCATTCTTCCTCCAGGTGCCAGGTAGTTAGGGAGTCATGATGGAGGAGACCCAGGACTTGCATTTCCTTGCTGGATTGGGAAGGGGAGTTGAAGTTTTCTGCTGCAGGGCAGTGGGGTTGGTTGGTGCAGGTGTTTCGAGATGTTCTCTAAAGCGCTGTGCGAGTGGGCGTCCTGTATCCCCAGTGTAGAGGAGAGGAAGAAATGGAGAACTTGGAGGCCCTCATCATGGCGAATGGAGCAACTGGGTGTCCGTGGTGAAGATGAGGCACTGGGGGCCAGGGAAACAAAAGTCTTTGAGGATGTGGAGGGCGTGGGTGGTGTCCCGAATGTATGTGGGGAGTTCCTGGATCGGAGGATAGGACAGTATCAAGGGACATGGAAATGAGTTCGGTGGGGCAGGAGCAGGCTGAGACAATGCATTGGCTAGGGCAGTCGGGTTTGTGAATCTTGGGTAGAATTGGGGCGGAGTTCCCGAATTATGAGGTTGGAAGCTGTGGGAGAGAGATCCCGAGGCGATGAAGTTGTTTACGGTCTGGGAGATGATGTTTTGGTGATGGGAGGTGAGGTCGTGGTCGAGGGGGCAGTAGGAGGAGGTGTTTTCGAGTTGGCGCCTGGCTTCAGCGATGTAGCGGCCAGTCTGCCAAGCTACTACTGTGACCCCCCCAGCTTTGTCTGATGGTTTGATAGATAGTGACCAGATCATATTGCATTTGAACATAGACTGCTTCAGTATCTGAGGAATTGCAAATGGTACTGAACATTGTATAGTCATCAGTGAGCATTTCCACATTTGATCTAATGATGGAGAGAAGGTCATCGATGCAGCAGCTAAAGGTGATTGGCCATAAAAGGCTACCATCAGAATAGTGCAGCGATGTCTTGGAGCTGACGTGACTGACCTCCAAGACTACAACCCTCTTCATTTGTGCCAGGTATGACTCCAAACAGTGGAGAATCCTCCCTCTCCCACCCCATTTCCATTGATTCCAATATTGCTCAGGCTTCTTGATGCCACACTCAATCGAATGTGGCATTGATGTCAAGGGCTGTGACTCTCATCCTGTCTACGTCAATCCGGATTGCTAACTATTGACCAGGACAAAAATTCCACAGTTGGTGACAGTAAGCTCAGGACCCTCTTTCTCTCGGATGCTGGTGTTTTGCACTTCTGAACCACCTGTTCCAGGCCATGCTAAGAGCTAATCAGAAGCTTTTTGATAAAGTCAGTGAATAGACAGTTTATTCATTCTAAAATTTGCTGGCTTGTAGGAAAGACGGAGTTTTAATGAGCTGGGGATTTCAATTGGGATGTACAGAGTAGCTGCTCTCTGTGCTTGAGAATTTCTTGATTCTTTTCCAGATAGTTCTGGATCTAAAAAGAGTGCAGGTTATATTGGAAAGAATAGCGAGCAGTGAGGCTGTCTTGCTTGTTAAAAATGTCTTATGTACCACATCATAAAATGGTTGAATTCTACTGAAAAGGAGTAATGTAACAAAATTACTGATGATTTTGATCAGGGTTACTTTAATGAAATGTGACACAGGCTCATTGTTTACGGATCAAAATCTGAACAATGGGTGGTCTTCAAAACCTTTCTTTTAAACTTAACACCGAACCAGAATGGCCTCGAGAGGATAAGAGCTTCACACAGCAAACCAGACAAACATTGGTTACAAAAGAGGTGAAAGATAACATAAGATGAAGCATGAGCTGCAAATAATGCAAAAAAAGCATGGAAACTACAAAGAACAGCAGTTGGACAATAAGATATATTAACTGCTACAAGAAACTATATTGAAAAGAGGTCAAAATTAGCACAAGGGCTCACTATTTCATATAAAAAGAAAAAGAATGGTTGAAAATAATTTGAAAATAAATACCTATTATATACAAGTGGAAGATTTGTTGAATGATAACTTTGTTTCTAGCTCCATGATGTGGGAAGAAGGTAATAAACATGATTTTGCAATGAAAGGAATAATAAGCAAAGGACCAGATCTCACTAAATTTAAAAGTAAGCAAGAAAAAATATAGCACTAAAAATTTCCACATTCCTGTTGAGTTAGATGTTTTCTACTCAGTGGTTTGAAAGAAAATAGATAAGGAAATTGCAGGTGGTTTATCCATATTTGGGAATCATCTCTGTTTAATCGAAAACTTGCAAATGTAACTCAATTAAGAGAGAGGTGCATATGACGGAGATGCAGAGCAAAGCCAGGAAACCATATGACTATTAGTCTGACATCTATGATGAGGAACTTAGTCACTTTACCATCAATTATGGATTTAACTGAGTGCTTTAGGTGTTTTTTTTAGGAAAGTAACCAGAGTTGTAGATAAGCATGTGTTAATATGGATTTCCATGAGTTATGTGGTGAAATTTTGATTTCCGAGATTTGAATTGAAGACAAATAGCGATCTAAGGGAGGTTTCTTCTAATTTTGGAAGGAATTTGTTTGAACAGTGGAAAAAAGCTTTATTTCAATGGTGAGAAACATAAGACAAGTGGCACAACCTTAAAATAAAGCCATGCCCTTCAGGGGAGAATTTGTGAAATTTTTTTTTCATAAATGGTGCAGTGGAAGTATGGAACACATTTTGAAATAAAAATTGTAATCCAATTAGCAATTTTAAATGAAAATTTAAATTCCATATAAATCAAATTTTGTTGACAAAGTGTGTAAGGGGCGAATTTAGATCATTCATGGTCCTGGTGAATAGCAGAGAGGGCTGTTCATGATTTGATAACTTTACTGGAGTTCTTGACAGTTGGTCTTAAAAAAGTAATAGTACTGCTGTAGGAAATATCTTTCGACTGTTTCCATTTCGCATTGAAACTCCTAAATTCATAGTATCTAATTTCACAAATTAATGCATGAGCATGTTACACTGATTTCAAATGTATCTGAAGTACAACTTTAACATCTAATTTTTAAAAATCTAATTTCTGCAGATGTCTATTCAGAAAGGCTTATTATTTGACTCATATACTTAGTGTTCAAGCTGCATAACATTTGTAACGTGCGTGTTTGAGAATAATGATCAACAGACTTCTGAAAAATGAAAGAACATTTGAAAGAATGTTTGGGTGATACATTAGGTTTTACATTTGCATCTACACAATATTGTTGACCTTGACATGCAGAGCTTGTTTCAATTATCTATTACTATTTTTAAAAGTCAAATTTAAAATTGGAGTTTCAGATTATGTCTCTTCAGTGAGTAAAGTCATTGACCATTTTGAGAAAATTTGATTACTCTTTGGGTCAACATATCATGGGAAAGCATTTAAAAATAAAGAAATAAAATACTGCAGCAAAAAAACTTGTGTTTTGTTTGAGTGCCAGCAATAATGCAGCTCTCAAGTATGGTAACCAATAGTAATTATCACTTATTGGCCTGCACCATAAATCTAGTGAAATGTAATTTGAGAAAAGAATATTGAAACACTGATATCTTATGACTTCATTGCTTGGTAAGAAAGTCTAGCATGATTCATTTATTCCTGCACATCTCAAGGTTTATGATCTCTGCCATTTGTATAACTTAGTTACTGAGTATCATTTGTTTGACAAACTGAGGTCAGGATATGTTTTTCTATTTTGCTGTTTGTTACCAAACAAGGTGTCCCATATTTCACCAAAAATGTTTACTAGTTTGCCTCTTTTGTTATTAACTCCTCAGAGCAACTGTAGAAGTCTGCCTTTTTCCATTGAAGTGATTCTGATCATTCCTGCTCAAGGGTCACATTAATGCCAGCAACTTATTTTTCAAAAGCTATGCATTTCCTCCATCTGTTTTAAATTCTAAAGGATGTCACTGCTTGGGAACTTCTGTATTTTCTCCCCTTAATTAATTATCCAGCTTCAACATCAAGCAACCCCAAGCACAGCATAATTAGCCATTAAATTACATGAGTCTCCAAATTGCAATTTCTTTAACATTTGTGCAATTTGTTAATTTCTCCTGCAACTGCCCCTTGGCTGAGATTATCACTTATTGTCACTTCAAACTGATTGAGATTTCCTAAATTCAAAAGCTCAGCTCTGAAAGGATAGATTTACTTGGCTAATGTCTACTGGTTTTGAATTTGTTGCAGAAAATCTATTGCCTAACCTGCTATAACACCTAGTCCCTTACATTTCTCCTTTCTGTCATCTACTGAGGAGCCAAAATTGTGCCAGGACATGTTTCTGGAGGCAATAATCATTTTTGAACAGCTCATCCAAGCAACTACTTTCTTATGTGAGATAAAATGGAATTAGGAAGCAAAATCTCACAGCTGTCCTTGCTAGATGTCTACAACTAATCAGTGAGTGGATGATGATCAGGAATCCTGACATTTCTTTGCCTATATCTGTCTTGCTGAGGACAACTTTAGTGCCTTACTCATGTCCCTGCTCCAACCTAATTACTGACATGGGATTAAATCTGAGGCTTTCTTGATTTGTTACTACAGTGGGTGCTACATTTACAACACTATTGAAAATTAGTATATTTTCATAAAGATTTGTCAAATTAATGTTTGAAGATTAAGAACATAGTGGCCCAAAAAACGCAAATCTATTTACTGTGCTGTGAATGTGGGAAAGAAGAAATGTCGTGACTCCTACATTTACTGATTATATGTATCGAGACTTCCTTTCTTTAATGGTTTGATGATTTAAGGCTTTATTTGATAAAGGTATTTGGCGGCTGTTTTATTAACAGCTTATGGGAAAGCAATTTTTGAACTGCATGTTTTGCTTGATTATCCATTCTTCCTGAATTGCAGACACAATTTCATAATGAGAGACAATCTCAAAACATCCTGTTGTTCTTTAGGAGGTAGAACCTTCTAACTTGCTAAAAGTTCAAATATTTGATTACAAAGTATGAAAAGAATGTTTGTTTATCAGGAGATTTCTAATATTGCCTGAAAAACTTAACATCGCTCATTGTCAGTGCCAGTGCTGATTCCAGTGAGATGTAGGATTTGGAGTTTTGGTATAACTCTCATTCAACCAGATTCATTCTGATTGAAGAGTTAGGACTGGGGTAGAAAACTAATGTTTTTGTGCAACCAACTGACGAAGAATTGTCCAATTACAAATAGAGGCCACACACGGATCTTGTGAAATGAACGAACACTGATTTATTTCTCACGATATTGTGGGAAGAGAAATTGACTGGACTGATACAAAACAGACACTTTGCATAGTTAAATCAAGGATTCTCCTCCCCGAGCAGTAGGTACGGTCAGTTTTATAGAGTTACAGCAGTGCACCGTTAATTACAAGACAATGCAGTTTCAATTGCAGTTAATAGAAAACAGTTACTTGTCCGGCAGTATCTGTCAGTTAACAATTGTAACAGGAGGTTTAGCTAATCTACAGAAACTGAAGTATCCTGGCTTCAATAGATCCCTAGGGTAGAGTTCTTGATAGGGTAAGGTGGAATAGTCGCATCTTTCACAGTTACACCAGCACCATTCCCCACCTCTTCCTCAGCTACATTGATGACTGTATCGACGCCACCTTGTCCTCCCACGAGGAGGTTGAACAGTTCGTCAACTTCACCAACATATTCCACCCTGACCTTAAGTTCACCTTGATCATCTCAGACACTTCCCTCCCCTTCCTGGATCTCTTCACCTCCATCAACAGTGACCAACTCAACACTGACATCTTCTCCAAACCCACTGACCCCCACAGCTACCTGGACTATACCACCTCCCACCCTGCCTCCTGTAAAATCGCTAACCCCTATTCCCAATGCCTCTGCCGCATCTGTTCCCAGAAGGGCAAATTCCACCACAGAACACACCAAATAGCCGCCTCCTTTAAAGACTGCAATTTCACCTCCCACGTAGTCAATAATGCCCACCCGTGCATCTCATCTACTTCCTGCACGTCCGCCCTTGAACCCCACCCCTCCAACTACAACAAGGACAGATCCCCCGGTCATCACCTTCCACCTCACCAACCTCCGTATACATCGCATCATCCTCCGCCACTTATAAACTGACCCCACCACTGGAGATATATTTCTCTCCTCATCCTTATCCATTTTCTGTATCCATTCCTGATGAAGGGCTTTTGCCCGAAACGTCGAATTTCCTGTTCCTTGAATGCTGCCTGACCTGTTGTGCTTTAACCAGCAACACATTTTCAGCTCTGATCTCCAGCATCTGCAGACCTCACTTTTTACTCGAAGATTTTATCCTTCAGTCAGGAAACTACTTGGGTAATGCATCGTTTCACTGTTAGTTCCTGAGCGGACTGTGATCAAGTTGAGGTGCCAGTGGCATTATGGGGGGGGGGGCTCTCTTTGGTGAGCAAGTGGTGGGCAGGCAAAGTGATTTGCTTTTCTCCCACACCAACGCCATTTGTCTGTTAATTTGGAGAACATTTTTGCTTATTCATATGGAATGATATGGTGTCATAATCTTTGGAGTGATGACAGAAACAGACAGATTAGATTCCCTACAGTACGGAAACAGGCCCCAAGGTCCACCAAGTCCACACCAACTCTCCGAAGATTAACTAACCCAGACCCATTCCCCTACCCAACATTTACCCCGACTAATGCACCTAACACAATGGTAATTTTAGCATGGCCAATTCACCTGACACCAGGATTCCTGATTCCTGATGAAGGGTTTATGCCCGAAACGTCGAATTTCCTGTTCCTTGGATGCTGCCTGACCTTCTGCGCTTTTCCAGCAACACATTTTCAGCTCTGGTCTCCAGCATCTGCAGACCTCACTTTCTCCCCAATTCACCTGACACTTTGGATTGTGGGAGGAAACCGGAGCACCTGGAGGACACCCACGCAGACAGTGGGAGAATGTGCAAACACCACATAGACATTCACCCTCGGCAGGAATCAAACCCAGTTCCCTGATGCTATGAGGCAACAGTGCTAACCACTGAGTTACTCTACCGCCCAATGTCAGTTCAGATGGTAGTTGGGGCAGTTGCATCTTCCTCCTGTAGAATGTGAGTGTTCAGAGAGACTTCCATCGTCCCTGATGACTACACCTGCAGGAAGTGCGCCCAGCTGCAGCTCCTGCGAGACTGTCATAGAATTCCTACAGTGTGGAAACCGGCCCTTTGGCCCAACAACTCCACACCAACCCTCTGAAGTATAACCCACCCGGACCCATTCACCTCCTCTATTATCCCATATTTTCCCCCTGACCAATGCACCTAATTTACACATCCCTGAACATTATGGGCAATTTAGTGTGGCCAGATCACCTAACCTGCATATCTTTGGATTGTGGGAGGAAACCAGAGCACCTGGAGGAAATCTACACTGACACAGGATGTATGTGCAAACTCCAAGCAGAGAGTCACCCAAGGCTGGAATTCAACCGGGTCCCTTGGGCTGTGAGGCAGCAGTGTAACCAATGAACCACCGCGCGGCCATATATTCATATAGAGTCAAGTAGTTTTAAAGTATGTAAGGAATCACTGCAAGCCTAAGTTATTAAGAATGTGTGGAGTTCCTTAAGGTTTTCCTGGCTGAGTCATTAAGGATGTTCAAGGCTGAGATAGATTTTTAATCAGTAAGGGAATCAAGAGTGATGCACATCAGGCAGGAGGGTGGAATTGAGATCTAGGATTTCATTTAAATGGTTGAACTGACTCAAAGAGCTGAATGGCCTACTTCTGCTCATATATCTTATGGTTTAATGCTAGGGCTGAGGAATCCAGAATTGAGAGTTTGGTAAAGGAATTGAAGGATCACTTGGTCAAAAGCTGTTGGTAGGCTCCCCCATAGAAAATGTGTAATTTGGTAGACTGCAGTGCTGAAATGAGAGTGAATTCTGGAGACCTGTGGTACACCTTTTCAGTTGGTACCAGGAAAAATTAATCAAATTTGAAGACTTTGTAAGATAAGGGAACTCTTTGTGGATAGTAGGTGTAATTGAAAATTGAGCTGATAACATATCTTTGTAATCTGTCATATTAATAGTGCATGCGTTGTTTAATTCTTCTTGATATACAACAAAATTTGATTTTGTTAAAATGATGAAATTTTATGGCATAGTACTGTTATTTAATTACTGTGTTAATTTCTTCTTTAAATGCTAACAATCCCTGATTATTTATAAATAGTTGTAACTTCTATTCTTCGCAAAATCTACATTTAAAAAAAGTGTCTTCAGATGAGTCTAAATGTTTTTCCAAGAAAGAATGGGAAGAACCAAAGGTCAAATAAATATTGAAGAGAGCATGAAAAATTAACAAAGCTGTTTTGGCTCAAGTAATTCAAGAGTCTAATGGAAGGTAGTTTACAAAGAAAGAGATGGGGTATAAAAGGCCTCAAACATCCTTACTAATTGCCTTATAAATGCAAGTGCCAATCCCAAGGACCAACATCCCTCCATATATGTCGTGTGAAGAAGTAGTCTCACAGAACTTCAAGGACCACTCTGAATCACAATACTGATCGTCTAACTTAGAGATTCTGAAGAGGTTACCAACAATGTGTTTTGTTAAAATTATTGCCCTTTTCAGCTTCATAATTAATTTCTTAAACAAAAATTTGACTTGTTTATTTTTTTCGATATTTAAAGTTTAGTAGTTGATGTGGGCATTGCACCCTGTTCTGGAACTTAAATATTGGAGAAATATTCTGTCTAAAATTTCAGCAATATGTTAATACTGGAATATTTGTATTTTGTGTATGTTAGAGGCATGGACATATGGTTCAACTTCAATTTCTTTGGAATAGCTTAAAGCTGTGATTCTTCATTTTCAGCATGAGAGAATAATATTAGAATACAGCCCAAAGGCTTAACTCTTAGTGTGGTGTGATCTCTGTGTTCATTTACTGTGTATGGTTATATTTTGTGACTCCCTGAGTAGTATAACCAAAATTCATTTCTCAATGCCATATTCTGCTACCTTGGGATAGTGGTGAGAAGTAATCTCTCTCTTGTGTCAGAATTTGATATATGTTGCAGCTCTACAGGACATTGGTTGGGCCACTTTCAGAATATTGTGTGCAGTTCTGGTCGCCTTCCTATCGGAAGGATGTTGTGAAACTTGAAAGGGTTCAGAAATGTTTTACAAGGATATTGCCAGGATTGGAGGATTTGAGCTATAGGGAGAGGTATTGCAAAGGCTAGGGATGTTTTCCCTGGAGCATTGGAGGCTGAGGGGTGATCTTATAGAGGTTTATAAAATCATGTGGGGCATGGATAGGCTAAATAGACAAGGTCTAGAGTCCAGAACTAGAGGACATAGGTTTAGGGTGAAAGTCATCTCTATGACTCTACTCACAGGTAACGTGACTTTCCATCTTTAGCAGACACATTAAGCATGCATGGAATAACATCAGCCTGACTCTTAGGACCAAAATATTGGTTGAAACCTGTGTTTCAACTCCTTGATATACAGCTGTGAATGTCTGGATGTAAGTTTGCTCTTGAGACGTTTTGTCACCAAAGTAGGTAACATCATCAGAGAGCCTCCAGTGAAGCACTAGTGTAATGTTCTCCTTTGTATTTATGAGTTTAGGTTTCCTTGGGTTGATGATGTAATTTTCTGTTCTTTTTCTCAGAGGGTGGCAGATGGGGTCCACATCAATGTGTTTGTTGATAGTGTTCCAGTTGGAATACCATACTTCTCTGAATTCGCATGCAAGTCTCTGTTTGGCTTGATCCAAGATGGATGTGTTGTCCCTGTCAAAGTGGTGTCATTTATGTAAGGATTCTAGTGATAGTGGGTCATGACCTTTTGTGGCTAGTTGATGTTCATTTATCCTGGTGGCTAGTTTTCTGTCTGTTTGTCCAATGTAGTCTTTGTTACAGTTCTTGCAAGGTATTTTGTAAATGACATTCGTTTTGCTTGTTGTCTGATAGGTTCTTCTAAGTTCATTCGCTGCTGTTTTAGTGTATGAACTACAAATCTTCTCAAAACTCACTAATGTAACTGTGAAATACGAAATATTTCTAGTTATCAAGAAGTGAAGCTCACTTTTAGTAGCACATTATGGGCATCTTGTGGAAGGGCAAAATTGCAGTTAAAACTGTTCTCACCAAGGCAAACTTTGCAAATATTTTGTCACTTCTCAAACAGAGACAATTTAGTTGGCTCAGGCATACTCACAGGCTGGAAGACTGTGTCAAATGATGAGGTAACTGGTATCCAAGTGACCAAAACTCTATGCAAAGCTCTGATTCAAGAATGCTTGCAAGCATAATATCATGATTCCAGACATTTTTATCCATCAGAGCGATACCAACCTGAAGGTGGAAGAAAATGGTAACATAGTTCATAAATGCCATTGTGACTATTGGTGTGTACAGCGGCTTGGCAACAGAAGTCAATGTCAAAAGCAGTGAAACCTGACAAGTTCTCATGTGGCAGTTGTACCAGAATCTGTTTCTCACTTTGCACATTTGCTGATGACTGAAAACGTCATTGTGAAGTTTTCCCATCCATCAACCTATTCAATTTGCTGTCCTGTGTATCCATCAGAGTCAAACAGCGCAGAAGAGGCCCATCAAGTCTGTGCCAAGCTATCTACATTAATTGCAACATAAGATGCTGACATTGTTTTGTTTTTGAAAAGAAAAATGTAGTCATTAGTTTTGTTGATGCTAGATTGATAAAATCAACAAGTTTTGTAGATAGCTTTAAATACTTTTAATGAGGGTGCTGAGTATCACTACTATTGACTACCAGATGTGAGCTGCACAATTTAAAATCTGCTGCTCCATTAATCTATTTCATTGCCAATCAAGATCTGAAGTCAGAAGTTTCGAACATGATATGTAGTTGAAGCGCCGAAGGGTTTGTGAGAATAGAATGTACTGTGGTTACTTTTGCTAATCTCCATAGAAACCCTTTCTCATGGGTGAACAGATTTTAATCAATCAACACAAGTTGTACAAGAGCTAGTTTAGACTTGATTTGATTTAATTAAAACCTAATGTTTTATTTAATGAGTTCATTCTTGTGCATGGGAAAACCTTTCAATAGTGCATTGAAACATGTTGAGACTTAGCATTCAGCAATGTTGATATTTTATAGAACCCTCTAATGTGCGATTGAAAGAATCTTGTGTAGTTGTACATATCTTTTGTTTTATGCTATCTCAACTAGGAGGAATTACTGTCTTTCCAAACCATGCTTATTTTCTGAAGATTCTTAACTGAGAAGAAAAATGGACCAGTATAATGATAATGGTCCACACTCCATGATAGGATGGTGAAGACATAAGCTGCATGAGACATACCCAGGCTCACTAGAGTGAAATGTAGGATACTAAGTCAGATAGCTGCAGGCTATGATTTAAGGTGTAAAAAAAAGTCAGCACTTTAGGACTTGACTGATGGACAACATGGATGTTTTTCAAACCCCCAGCTTGTTTTTTTTTTAAAAAACTGGTTATTGTATTTTTTTGCTCACCCTTTTTGAAAGGTGACCTGACCTGTGGATTAGTTGAGTATCATTATAAAGTTTTGATTGTCAGGTTAATTTATTTTTATTTATTATATGTGTGAATAAAGTAACATACTGGTGAACTAATGTTTATTTTGAAAGCTGATTTTCTGTGCATTTCAGCACATATTTTCAAATCTGTTTCACAATATCTTTCTATCTGGTGCCATTATGCTTGTAAGAATAAAAGCAAGTTGATTTTAAATTTCATTTAGGGTTTCAAGTGCATGCCTTGGATTTAAGGCAGAGGAGCTCTTATTGAGGGTACAATATAGTCAGAACAACTGTGTATTAAATTACGTGGGTCCTGCGCTGGCAGTTCCTTCTTGTCTGTGGAATGAAACTGTTCTTTACCTATCCTTCACAAGAGGGAAATCTGTGGATAACTTATCCTTGCAAAAGATTATCCCAGACATCTAGGCTGCTACTTAAACTTTTATGTGATTGGACCTTTTGCGATACAAAAAGTAACAAATGCCAAATCAGTTGGCCATTTTTTTGAGGGAAAAGTCCCATTTGTGTGAAGAAAGAAACTTCCTTCGTTTATTGATCAAAGTGCAATGTTTCCTGAGTGGAGCTTAACTACTGAGCATTATAGTTGGTACTCAGTTAAATTTACACTATGCAAAAATAGCTGAACCAGAAACACACTTCTTTATATTTCTTGTGTTCTTAGAACATTGGAAAACACCTTACAACCAATTAATTTGTTTTGGTAATGTTATAATTGATGGTGCAGCCAATTATTAAATGGAAGAATTCAAAAACAACAAACCAATGAACATTGTAGGGGAACAACGTTTTATCAGAACAGTATCTAGATGTTAGGACATCAACTTTAAACATTTTTTTTCTGCAAATGCTGTCTGATCTGCTTCATTTTTCTTTTGATAAAATTAATGAAAACAGGATGATCTCGTTGTGACAGTGATAGTTGATTAAGGAAAACTGGGCAATAAGCAGACACTTAACTTCTTTGAATAATGCAGTTGGATCTTTTGCATTTGTCAGAGCAGCAGATGGAGCTTCATTTTAATGCATCGTCTGAAAATTTGACATATTTGGCAACACAGTGACCTCCCTCTATCCTTCATTGAAGTGTTAGCCCAGATTTGTTTCAGTTTAGAGTCATTGAGATGTATAGCATGGAAACAGACCCTTCAGTCCAACCCATCCATACCAACCAGATATCCTGATCTAATCTAGTTCTATTTACCAGGACTTGGCCCATATCCCATTAAACCCTTCTATTCATATTCCCATCCGGAGGCCTTTCAAGTGTTGTACTTGTACCAGCCTCTTCAACTTCCTCTGGCAGCTCATTCCATACATACACCACCCTCTGCGAGAAGAAATTGCCCTTTGGGTCCCTTTTAAATTTTTCTCCTCTAATTCTAAACTCATGCCCTCAAGTTCTGGACTCCCCTAGGGAAAATACATTGTCTATTTACCCTATCCAAGCCCCTCATGATTTTATAAACCTCTGTAAGGTCACCACTCAGTCTCTGATGCTCCAGGGAAAACAGCCCCAGTCTATTCAGTCTCTCTCTATAGCTCTCATCCTCCACCCTGGCAAAATCCTTGTAAATCTTTTCTGAACTCTTTCAACTTTCACAACATAATGCAATTTAAGGATAGAATGCAAGCTGTGATAAATATTCAGTTCAGAAGGGAGAACGGCTTCCTTCTTGCAGGAGAATCAGTTGAGAAGTTTAGGAGAAGAATTTCTTTGTGGCAGAAGAGTTCTAGTTTTTGGAATTTCTAGGTTTTCAGAACTGAAAAGAAATTTAGACCATCAAAATTGAACAATGTTCTTACAAGCAGATATGGAAATCTTAAAACTCACCCACTGATGGAGAGAATTAAAAAGAGTCAGTTAAGTAAGAAATTCAAGAATTGGAATTCAGGAGTGGGATTGAACATCTGTAAAAGGACAGTTTAGGAAACCAGTTGAAATTTTGTTTCTATTATGATCTTAATTGCTTATTTATAAATAACCAAGCTTGATTTGTTTAATTTTTTTTTGCAACATAGTTTTGTGCAGCCTTGGATGAATATGGGCGGCACAGTGGTTAGCACTGCTGCCTCTCAGTGCCAGAGACCTGGGTTCAATTCCTGCCTCAGGCGACTGTGTGTGTGGAGTTTGCACGTTCTCCCCTTGACTCCCCGGGTGCTCCGATTTCCTCCCATAATCCAAAAATATGCAGGTTAGGTGGATTGGCCACACTAAATTGCCTATAGTGTTAGGTGAAGAGGTAAATGTAGGGGAATGGGTCTGGGTGGGTTGCGCTTTGGCGGGTCGGTGTGGACTTGTTGGGCCGAAGGGCCTGTTTCCACACTGTAAGTAATCTAATCTAATATATTTTGCTGACTAACCAATTACAAAATTTAATCTAATCAAGCCAGGTTTCATTCTTGGACATGACTTGTCCAATGGTACCATCAGCTGGGATCATAATAAGGCAGACAGATTCGCATTTGACCTTGAGCTGAAAAATAGCAAAGAGAACTGGAGTACTATGGTGAAGATATCTATAATGTTCTTAGCAATCAGTTCCATGACAGAAGTAGGTGACATTATAGCTATGAAAAATCTTAAATCTTGTAAATTATGTTATAGCCTAGTAGCATGTTAAATTTAAGTATCATCAAGATTTAGATAAGGGCATGGCCAACGCGTTTTATGAAATCAGAATCCATGACTTGTGGTGGTATTGGTGATGCTGGGTTACTTCAGTCTTGCCAGTGATAATTTCTAGCAAGTTTAACTCTATAAACTGCACTAGTTCTTGATATCTACGCTACAGAGTTCCCTGCCTGCATGCACTGTTGTGTACATATCCATACAAACAATCTTTCTTCTTGAGTACTCTGTCTGAAGGCAGGTACTTAGCAATCGTTTGTCAAACCATATCCTGACTTAGTTTTATACCTTAATGCCCTCAAGTTGATTAATTTCAAACATGACATGGTTTTTTTCAGTCACATTTACCTCTGTGTCCATCTCTTTGGACAAGAATCCTTTCCCCCGCTCCATGGACTGTGTCACCTCTCTCCAGTGCTTCCCCTTCTGGCCATTTACCTGCATTTGATCTCTTTATCAAAAGCTACCATCTTGGCATCAATAGCCTTGATTTTTCCACTCCTTCACTCACAGTAACTTCACCATCTGTTTCACTTTCACCTCCTCCCCCTGTCAGGAGCATATATGAAACAAAATTCTAACTCCTTTCAGTTCCAAAGAAGAGTTATACTAGACTTGAAATGTTGTCTCTATTTGTGTCTCCACAGATGCTGCCAGACCTGCTGAGTTTTTCAAGAAGAACCTTCTGTACTTATTTCACAGATGCAGCATTCACAGTATTTTGCTTTATTTGAGTATTAAACTAGATACAGTATTTACAGACAGGATGCTGAAGTTAGTTAGCTACCATAAACATCTCATTAAATAGCTGTGACAATGTAATCATCATAATGTTCATTAGTTTGATCATGGTAATTATATCGTCTTACTTTACAAATAACATGGAACAGAAAAGGAGAATGTGCCTCCAAGTTGGTTGTCTTATATCACCATCCATCCGGATTTGGTGGTGGCATTTTCCAATTTGTGTAACATATCATACATTTATTTATGTTCTTATTTTATCTATTTTTGTGCAGCCTGCTGTACCAACAAAATGATAGTAATTTGAAAATTGATCTAGATGTATGACTTGAGGAATTAGGCTGTACTCCCATCAAGAATAGATTTCATGACCCACATAATATTCCTCACTTCACTTTCTTGGAAACTTTATTTCTCATTATTTTAGTGTCAGTATTTCTTTTTAAGGGAAAGGTGTTTCAGAAGAATCACAAGTCAACTGCGCAAGCACGAACCATAACATAAATTAAACTAAACTCCTTCAATTATGATTTAGTAGCTGTCACAATTTTGTACCATTGTGGCACTGGATGAACTTGAGAGATAAGGAGCGAAATGATGGAAATTTTTAAACATCGGGGTGGCAATTTTAAATTACCATATACTCATATACAGGTTGAATTTTGAAGACTGTTTCTAAATCTGAAATTAGAGGGTTGACTTATACACATGGTGTTGTTTTCGAGGAGATGAATATTAATCTACAAAATAGATAAAATGGGAAATTTACCTTCCCAGCAGCCCCCGGTTCTGGAACGTTCCCAATATGTTGGCCCACAGTAAACCATGGGTAACGGAAACCGATTCTGCAGATACAGCGGTCGCTATGTACAGTTGTACCATTACAGTAATTCTGAAAACCTAGAGCAGAGCGTGACAGTAGGTGGACTGGAAGATGCGGAATGGATTGGTATGGCCAGCAGTCTGGAAAGCCGGAGTGGAGCACAACAGGCAGTCACACTGACTCATAAATGTTGATCTGTAACTGTGAAGAACTAGTTTCAGCTTATACACACAATATATCGATCATAGAAGACTGTTTGGCCAAAATAAGGGGTTGACTTCTACATGAGATTGACCTATATGCAAGTATATGTGGTAAGCTGCAGGAAAACTGGTAGCCCAACTAAATCATTGAGGTAAATACAACTAGGTAAAAACAATGACTGCAGATGCTGGAAACCAGAGTATAGATTAGAGTGGTGCTGGAAAAGCACAGCAGTTCAGGCAGCATCCGAGGAGCAGAAAAATCGTCGTTTCAGGCAAAAGCCCTTATTCCTAATGGAGGGCTTTTGCTTGAAAAGTCGATTTTACTGCTCCTCGAATGCTGCTTGAATTGCTGTGCTTTTCCAGCACCACTCTAATCTAAATCATTGAGGTGCAAGCTGAAATTCAAGCAGTGTAGGATACAGGTAAGTGTTGGTTGAGCTAATGTTATGAAATATGTGTATGTGATGCCACTCTACGAATAATCAGAAATGGAGATGACAAAGGCATGGTTGAGAATTTGAGTAGCTGGGCAAGCAGTAGTTGGTTTTATGGTGGTGGCCTTGGTAGTAGAGAGGAAGTGATGTCAAAAGCCTCAGTTCGGGCTGTTCACTGTTAATTCTTAAATGGAGTTCTGGGGTTCAGCCTCACTGGTTGGAAGTCGGCTGGATTTAATGGTTTACTGGGATAATTGAACCTTCTAAATCAGATAAGGAACGTCACAAGGATGTGGACAAAATTTGCTGGCATGAACATTATAGCTTATAAAACTCAATGCTGTTCAGTACAATGTTGCTTGTTGCAAGATTGAGCAAGCAAAGTTTCATGATAAAAGTATTTTAAATTCCTCAGGGCACCTCCGAAAGTTTTTCATAGCAAGCTAATTACTGTCACTTTGTAGGCAAATAAGACCTCCTCGACAACAAGTAACTTAAAGCGATGTGTTTCTGTGCTATTGAGTTTTAGTTCCACGTCAGGAGAACTTTTTTTTTGGAAAGAGTTCTATGGGACCTTTTAAATACATCTGAGAGCAAATTGAGTCTTGGTTTAATGCCTTTACTACTTTAATGAAAATAGAGCAGAACAATCCTGTATTGTACTAAAGTGTCAACCTACAACAAGATCTTGACTTTCGAAGTAAAGCTTGAACCTGTAACTTCTAACTTTTGAGATGAGCTGTTGCTGATTGGTGCTACCAAAATAATGAATATGAATAATGTAGAAGCAGTTAGCAAACAATCATAAGATCGAGATGTGTAGTGGACTTACCACACCTGAAGAGGCATGCAAAATTCGGAGCTGAAACGTTGGTTTGCAAGTCTGATGCCATTGTGCTGGTGAGATATTCAACAGTTAATTTGCTGTACTGACCTGCAAGAAATCGAATCCCCGGTGTAAGGTGGTGTGTCTTTGTCTTATAGGTGGAATGTGGGTTGTTTATGTGGCCATTTCCTTGCCATTCAGGGATGGTTACAGTTGGAATTTGACTACTCTTCTATAGCTACAAACAACTATTTGTAACGGATTTGACCATTAAGGGATGATTTGCATTACATTGTTTCTGGAGGTGGGGTGGGTCACTGCATTGTATCTTGAGTGGCATGTGACTATGAGGGGATGGCTGAGGGTTGTCTTTTGGGCAATACTAACTGTGATGTTAAGAGTTTTGTATAAAGGAAAGACTGTTTCCTTTGTTCAGAGAGAGTCTTTGCCACGACCCTGTAAGCTCTGTGAGATGTGTTAAAGGTTCCTCCTGAAAGCCTGTACTGTACTATATTTAATAAATTTGGTTGCTTGTTCACAGAGGTTGGTGTGTTGCAGGTGCATCAAGTGTGTAAGAACCTCAGGAATAAAAGAACCTAACACTGGAAGCATGTAATTCTGTGCTTCAAGAGGAGTTGATAACAGCGATCAGTTCTGATCATGGAGACACGAAGAAGCATTCACCCTTCAAGCAGTGCAGAGAGAGGACTAAAGACTGATTTAAGCAACAAAGTTCAGATTAGAGGTGATCGCATTGAAATATAGGATTGTTATAGCTGAGAGGATGTTTCCTCTCATGGGAGAGTCAAGGCCTGTAGTCTCAGAATAAAGGGGCTCCCATTTAAAACTGCAGTGAAGAGGAATTTCTTCTCTCAGAAGGTGTGAGAGCCTTGGGAACTTCTTGCCACAGAGAGCAGTGGTGGCAGAGTCTTTGTATGTAGTTAAGGCTGAGAGAGTTTCTTGATCAGTAAGAGAATACAGGGTTATGGGGAAAGAGCACCAAGGTGTACATGAAGAACATTTTTTCAGCCATGACACGATTAAATGGTGGAGCAGGCTTGAGGAGCTGACAGCCTACTCCAGTTCCTATTTCTTCTCCCCTAAATTTACTCTAGAAAAGTGCTTAATGAAGGGAGACTTCATTGAAGTTTATAATGCCGAATAGACTGCAAATGTAGGAAAGCATTTCAAAGTAAACCAGCAGCACTTTACCTTTCCACAGTTTGTCATGAAATCTGTACCTGCAGACTACCAAGTATTTAAATGTGTTGTCGCTTCCCAAATCCATGTTAGTCCTTATGCCCCAATTCCAAGTTTGATTCCCAATTAATTGGATGTCAAGCTTGGCCAGGGTACTGAAATGGCAATTAGTGCCCATTGGTTGAGGTGAATGGCAATTGTCATTGTGGATTTGTGGCTGCAACGAAATATCACTGCACCCCCTTCTTAACTTATCTATAACTGCCCACACAGCTAGCCAGGCCGTTCTTGTTCAGTGACTCTGAATGAATTGGGTTGAACTATCTCAGCAGGCTTTCATCGTTTATGTGCTCATAGTCAGAGAATCATCTTACCATCCTTGAATTTTTAGCTCTGAAGTTTCCCTTACCTCATTTTTATGTTTCTGATTTACATGCTACCCTCAGTAATATCATCCAAAAATACAACAGGTTACTTATTTACATTGATGACGCTTTACTCAATCTTAGCACCATTTCATTGGATTCCTCCACCACCTCTAATTTCTCATACAGTTTGACCATTGTCACCACCGAGCAGAAATCTGGTGCACCTAAACATTGGGAAGTCTGAAACCATTGTCACAGGTTTCTGCCAAATACCTTAAGGTGTGCAAGATATTTGCAGCCTTGCTGTTGAGCTTGACTCCAAAATGTGTTTCTGACCACATAACCACAGTATTAATACAATGCTTACTTCCACCTGTATGCAACATTAATGTTGCTTCCATCTTGGTTGAACTTATCTGATGTTGAAACTCTCGTCTCTTGTGAGCTCTTGAGTATTCTCATGTGAAATATTTTACGATGTTAAAGGCAATACAGTCAGTTCTTCTATAACATGATGGCTGCGTTCATGTGCGATTCTGTGTTATAGAAAAACTGCACTTTAGAAACAATGCTTAAAGTATTGCGCTATAATCAGGTTACAGTCAACACATTTTAAACGTACATGATGTAGAAACAACATGCCCAATTCATCAATTGCATAACAGTGAATTTGTGTTGACGAAATGCACGTTAAAGCAGACACCCTATATGTAAATGTTTTATGACCATTTAAAGACAGACTGTACTATGGGTGACAATAGATGTGCGCTGTGAAAATATCTTAACTTTACCCAGAGTGATTAAAACCTGGAACTGTTTTCTGGGTGTGATAATTCAGGACAAAATTCTGGGCCTGTTTCTTGGTTGATGGGCAAAATACATTCTCCGAAAGGAGACACAAGTTGGATTGAACAGCCTCCGCAATTTGTACTTCATGTCTATATTCTTATTGTCTTTGAAAGTGAATTCATCAGTCACATGTCAACTTGTTCAATGCATTTGTGATATGAATTTAATGAGAGACATTGGGTGCGTCTGATGGATGCAAAATCCTGTGCTAACCCAGCTAAGTATTCCTTGGCAAATATTATTCACTGTTATTTAGTTTAATGCTGGCCTTAATCCAACAACTAATCATTTTGAATGTTGCCAGTTTTATTTCTCAAATTTTTATAGCCTGGGAAAAGTAAGTTGAAGTGGCATGTCGGGGGAACTCATTTTCTTCCAATATAAAGAAACCAAGTGCTGAGCAACTGAATAATGTCCTGGCTTTGCCAACTTTGTCCTGAGAACATCTGGATAATGACATTTTCAATGTTTTTTGTTTCTGTCTTAATCCAATAGCTTTCAGACAATTGCTTAAATTTCATCATAACGAAAGAACTGTCGCAGTTATCAGTATGTTTTTAGAATATGTACGCAAAATGGAAATATTTCATTGGTAAATGACAGCTATTTCCCAGTGCTGCTTTAGCACAGTAGTTTGTTGTAGATCCTGAACTGCAGAATTAATGACGTGCAATTTCATTGCGTGGAGATAATGCATCTGTTTAAATAACTATAACATTAAGTGAAATGTTCTGTAGTGGTCCCTAATGGCTACTACGTAAAAGCGTTACCAGATATATTAAGTGTGAAACCATGCAAATCCCAAAGCCCCCAGATTTGAGGCAAATCCCAAAGCCCCCAGATTTGATTCTCTTGGTAAATAAGACAGGGCAAGTGACTAACCTGTTAGTAGGGGAACACTTTGGGATTAGTGCTGGACCTACTGAGCTTTTTCAATAATTTCAGTTTCTCATTTACAGCATCTGCAGTTGTTTCAGTTTTTACTTTGGGATTGGTGATCATAATGCTATTCATTTTAAAATAGTCATGGAAAAGGATAAATCTTCCATAAAAGTTAAAATTCTTAATTGGAGAAAGGCAGATTTTAAAGATTTAAAACAAGCTTTCGAAAGTTGATTTGGAGTGGAGTCTTCACAGGTAGAGGGACGACTGACGAATGGAAAGCCTTCAAAACGTGACTTCAGGAATATTATGTTTGTGTTAGAGTGAAAGGCAAGGCTGGTAAGATTAGGAAACAATGGATGAATAAAGATATTGAAGTTCTAATCAAGAATTAAAAAGAATCATATTAGATATAGACAACTGGGACCAACTGAATCTCTTGAGCATCAAGTGGGACAGGGCATACTTAAGGAAATTAGGAAGGCAAAGAGGGAATATAAGATAGCCTTGCAGATATGGTTAAAGATAATCCAAATAGATACCACCCTTTCCAGTTTAATAATATCCTTCCTATAAAAGGGTGATGAGAACTGCAAACAATACTTCAGAAGAGGCCTAACCAATGGACTATACAACTTCAACATGACCTCCTAACTCCTCCACTCAAAGGTCTGAGCAATGAATGTAAGCATGCTAAGTACATTCTTAACCACTCTGTCTACCTGTGCTGCAAATTTCAACGGATTATGTATCTAAACCCTAGATCTCTCCATTCCACAACATTACCCAGGGCCCGACCATTAATTGTGTAAGTCCTGTACTCGTTCAGATTACCAAAACAAAATACTTCACATTTATCCAAACTAAAATCTGTCACCCTTGGCCCATTGACCCAACTGATCAAGATCTCTTGTAATCCAAGATAATCTTCTTCACTGTCCACTATACCACCAATTTTGGTGTCATCTGCAAACTTATAACCATATTGTGTTTTGGTAATCCGAATGAGTACAGGACTTGCACAATTAATGGTTGGGCCCAGGATAATGTTGTGGAACAGAAAGATTTAGAGGTTTAAATACATAATCCTTTGAAATTTGCATCACAGGTAGACAGAGTGGTTAAGAATGTGTTTAGCATGCTTGCATTCATTGCTCAGACATTTGACTGGAGGAGTTAGGAGGGCATGATGAGGTTGTATAGTCCATTGGTTTGGCCTCTTGTGGAGTACTGTGTGCAGTTCTCATCACCCTGTTGTAGGAAGGATATTATTAAACTGGAAAGGGTTCAGAAAAGATTTGCAAAGATGTTGTTGGAAATGGTGCTTTTGAGATAGAGTGGAAAGACTGGGACATTTTTCACTGTCTGAGGTTGAGTGGTGACCTTAGTGAGGTTTATAAAATTGTGAGGGGCATAGATTTACCCTGGAGTTGTGGGAGTTCAAAACTAGGGAGCATATTTTCAAGGAGAGAGGAGAAGGAGTTAAAAAGAATACGAGAGGCAACGTTTTGAAACAGAGTGGTAATGTATGGAATGAACTGCCAGAGA
Source organism: Hemiscyllium ocellatum (assembly GCF_020745735.1). Lineage (NCBI taxonomy): Eukaryota > Metazoa > Chordata > Chondrichthyes > Orectolobiformes > Hemiscylliidae > Hemiscyllium > Hemiscyllium ocellatum. Next base: position 116,433,173 of record NC_083403.1, read on the forward strand.
AAGTGGTGGATGCAGGTACACTTTGGGTAAGTTCATGAACAGGAGAGGTTTGCAGGGATGTAGGCCAAGCACACGCAGGTGGGACTGGTTTAGTTTGGGAACAAGGTTGGCATGGACTGTATGACTCTATCACTCATTCTGTAACATGAGCTGATCTTCAAACAGTGCCACGGTTGAATAGCTGCAACTCCTCTCGCAGTTGTAGAACTTGGAAAGTGCAAGTCTGGTGTGGTTCCTACTCACATTGACGTTTGCTTCAACCAGGCAAACATACTAATTGAGTTGGCATAATATACAGTTTGGGATAATATATATTTAGCTGTATTAACTTTTATATTCAAAAAGATTATTAGTGGTCAGTGTCCAGACTCATACATACAAGGTAGTGATTTGGGTGAGATACATTTACCCCGCCAAAGGGAAGAGAAGAAAAGAGTTAGTGCCAACCATGATTATTAAGAATTATTTTCAAAGTGTGACAGTGAATCCATTCACATGGCAGTAGACACTGCACTTCTAGTTAATTGACTGGAGGAGGTATTGTGAGTAAACACCATTCTTGGTCAAAGTGTTAGACCAGATTGATCATTAAGAACAGAATCACAAAAGAAAAGGAAAGCAATGCTACACTGGAAAGCAAGATACACAAATGTAAAATAAAAATGTCAGAGTATGCCATTAATGTTAGGCTCTGAAATAGTGGTGTTCTATCATAAAACAATGCCATTTCAGGGAAGAATAATAGCTTTAATCAGTTTATGTCTGCTATTTTTAAATCAGTTGTATTAGATATAGGACTGGAGGTGCCGGTTGGATGTCTCATTGCAATACCAAATTATTTGGCTTTTTTTTCTTGGATTTGAATAGAGTTTGGAAAAAGAGAACAATATGAAAAATAGAAACTGAGTGTTAATATAATTTTCCCGAGGCTCACCTACTTAAAAAATGATAACTTTACCGGATATCTATGAAATTCACCAAGGCTCCTTCCGAGGATTGGTCATGCCAAGTTGCCCATACTGTTCAGGGAGGTATAAGGTAGGTAGGTAAGCTAAGCCATGGCAAATGCAGGGACATTGGGCGGGGTGGGGGGAGGTGACTCTGGATGGAATGCTCTATGGAGCTTTGGTGTGGACTTGTTAGGCCGAATGGCTTGTTTCCACACTGTAGGAACCTATGACCACTACCCTCTAGAAGAACAAGAGCAGTAGATGTATGGGAGCATCAGCATATGCAAGTTTCCTTCCTAGCTACTCTCCATTCTGATTTGGGAATACATCACTGTTTCTTCAGTGTCACTGAGTCAATATTTTGAAACTCCTTCCAGAATTGTACTGTGGGTCAAAACGCCAAATAACTGCAGTGGTTCATAGAATCATAAAATCTCTACAGTGTAGAAATAGGCCAATCGGCCCGACAAGTCCACATCAACTCTCTGAAGAGCATCCCTCCTACACTCAAACCCATACCCTATCCTTGTAACCCTGCATTTTCCATGGATAATCTGCCTAACCTACATATCCCTCAACACAGGGCAACTTAACATGGCCAATCCACCTAACCTGCACATCTTTGAACTGTGGGAGGAAACCGGACCATCCGTAGGAAACCCATGCGGACAAGGGGAGAATGTGCAAACTCCACACAGTCGCCTGAGACTGGAACTGAACCCAGGTCCCTGGCACTGTTGAGGCAGCAGTGCTAATCACTAAGCCACCATGCTGCCACAAAATGGTCTTGAACCACCACATCTTGAAGGGCATCTTATACAGACAATAAATACTGGCGTAGTTGGAGGTGCCAGCAACCCATGAATTAATAATAAAATTGATTATAGCTTCCCTAGAATGGGACATTTTAGGTATCATGACCTTAATTGTGAAATAAATAAAGACTTTGGTAAGGAGATCTTCATTTCTTAAACTTGAGCTGTAAAATTCTAGAATGTTGCAATCTAGAAAAAGGGCATTTTGAGTCTGTGTCACTTTTCTGGTCCTAATCCACTCACCCCTTTTAGGAGCTTTCATCAATTGCCTTTCCTAGCAACCATTTAACTAAGCTACTAATAAACTTGCAGCGTGCTTCAACACCAATTTCTTGCAGAGAATTGCACATCTTTTGTACGAAGAGTATTTTTAAAGTTTCCCTTTATTTTTGTAATTATCTTTGATGCAGGCCTTCTCTGTTTACTTATTGTGCAGTGGAAGTAGTCTACTGCTATTTAACCTTATTCCCACGCAATCTTTATCTGGACAACTCCTAACTTTCTCCAGTCCATGAACAAAAATTTTTTTTAAGCTTCTCTTGATATCTACTATCTCACTGCTGATCACTTTAATTAATATTCTCCTTATAATGTTTGGTAGCATTTAAAAAATAGACCTTTGGATGTGTATGTGTTTTTTAAATTATCTTTTCAATTTTGTATATTAACTTCTGAAGCAACAAAAGTGTAAGAACTGGGATTAATTTAATTCAAATGGTGAAATGCATCTGCTGCTTAACTGCAATCCCTCTCAAATGCTGAGGGATTAGTTATTTTGTAGTGAAGTTAGTTTTAGAAAGCTATTGAGGAAGTTCAACTGATGTGAAATTAAGTGTTCTTGGGATTGCCAGTGTTCCCTTGTGACATCTCTGATAAAACACAGCTGTTTCAACTCACGTAGAGCAGAAAAAATTGGCTCTAATTTGTACTGTGCTTTCAAGATCATGGTTATTCATTTGTTAACATTACATTTCAGATTTTGTCCAATCTCCCAACAATAGTATGAATAATCTTTGCGATCATTTTGAAAAAATATGTGCTGTAAATTGTGACATTGTTTAGAATTAAGCAAAATACATAGGAGATATTGCACTAGAAAGCTGCAAATGTTGCCAGCTAATGTAGTTCCATTATATGACTTGCAATGTGGGGTTTCACCTGCATTTGATTTCTGGTCCACTCTCAATTCAGAAGAAATGCTAAAGTTTTTATGTAGTTGCAATTTGTCTAATCTCAGCTCCCTGTTTTCTCCCATCCTCCCCATTACTTCAGTTCCTCAGTTCAGCGTGACTGACAATTTTTCCAGCATGTTATTGGTCCAGTGGCAGCCTATGAAGGATTTCCTAAGCAGTGGTTATCAGCACGCTATCTCATCATCAACACTATAGCTGAGACTAGTTCTATTTTTAGCAGATAACTCATTGACTTTGTGGCAAAGGTAACCAGCAAATATTAGAGTTGCAGACGTTTATTCTGCCACAAATCACCACCACCTCTCCTGCTACCTTCTTTCAGAGAGTTATTAAAAACAAATTGCAGTTATATCATAGCATTAATGTATTTCAAAGATTTACAGAAGCATAATAGGACAAAAGCTAATGAAGCGAAAGAAGATAGCCTTGGGACAGGTTATGGAATTATATTTTAAAGAATGTCTTAAAGAAGAAAAGAGCAGGGAAGACGCTTAGAACCTAAATAACTGAAGACACAGCCATGATGCAGCAAGGGATGTCAGGGATCCAACAATGGCCAGAGTTGAAGGAATGCAGAATTCTCAAAGGATTTTAAGACGGTCAGAGGTTGCACAGTTGAGTCTGAGTAAAGTCTCAAAATGAATCAAACATGAGAATTTTTAAAAATTGAGTCATTTATGAGCCACAAGCCAGAGGGTGAATGGAAAGTGATGTAAGTTAGAATGCAGACAACAGGGTTTTGCATGATTTTCGGTTATGGAGGGTGGAAGATGAGAGGCAGGCTAGGCAAGTGTTATAGTAGTTGATCTGCAAGTAACAGATGTATGGATAAGGATCTCAGTAATAAATGTGCTGTGACAGAAATCAAGATGAAAAATATTACAGAGAAGCAAGTGTAAGGTTTTCAGAAGAGGTTGCAAGCCCTAAATCTGAGCTCAGAAACAAATAAGATGCTAGGTTGTGAGTCACCCAGTTCAAGCTGGAACTAGGGTAACGGGAGAACAATAGCTGTGATTAAAACTGAGTATCATGAACATAAAAATGGAGTGTGTACTGAGTCATCTTGCTTTAGGGCAGCATGTAAATGAGATGTAAAAGAAAGGGCAAAGGAAGTAATGGTGCAAGAGCAAAAAAAGCTTCGATAGGAGATTCTTTAGGATGTTTCTGAGTAGGAAAGTCCTGCTCAGCTCAACCATGAGATGTTGGAGAAATTACAGTAAACCAAATCATGGCTGCAAATGATCAAGAAGAATTAGACTTATTCCAAGGTCACAGTTGCATTTTTTTGTTACAACGGGAAGGGGAACTTGATAAGAGATGTTCAAGTTCCAGGAAAGAGGGGCTGGAATTTGAGGGACAACATGATGCTCAAGGACTGAGGTAAATTATATATCCTGACCACCAGCTAACTAAAGTCCACAAAGACCAGCCATCAGACTTGAGAACATCCTGATTATTTCTCTCACAAGAGTCCAATTATCCTTCAAAGCAATTTTTAAAAAAAATGGAACTACACTATTATTTCTTGAAGAATCCGATTTTTAAGTAAGTAAGTTGCTCATTTTTGTCAGTTTATGTTTTTCCAACAAGGTGCGAAAATATAGCTGATCTTCAGCCTATTCACAGAAATGATGCTTCAGCTTCTCCTGCATAATTGTGTTTTGTTTACAATATCCCTTTTGGAATATGTTATGGCTGCTCTTTGTTGCGCTTTTCATTTGGTACACCACTCTCCACACCAACCCAACTTGGACAAAATTCATTGAAAGTTGTATTGTGGTTTAAAAATGAAGTAGAAAAAAAGAATTGCTGAGAATGATCAACTCCAAAATCTTTACCTATAAACCATTAGCTTCCTCTGAATAATTTTCTCGTGAAATATTTGCACTCTAATGGTATCAATGTTAACTGAGGGGCTTAGGTTCTCCTGTCTTCCAGACACTTAAGAACAACACCATCCTATTCTCCTGACCAAAGAATAAAGACTGTCACTAAATAGAACATCAGGATAGCATGTTATGCAGAGTGTAACTTTGGAAAATGTAGATTAGCAAAGTGACGTAGGTGTCCAAACATACACGCACTCTTAAATGTGACACAATAAGTTGATAAGGAATTTTAAAAGCATGTAGATTGCTTTATGAATAGATATAAAGAGTATAAAGACAAGGAATTCATGTTAGAATTTTGCTCATCACTCATTCAGTCAAAGCTGAACTATCATGTGCAATTCTGGGTACCTCACTTCAGGAAAGGTGTAACTACCTTAAGGTACAGAGGATGTTCTCAGGAAGTAACCAAGGATAAGAGAAGTTTCTTAATAAGGTAAGATTGGAAATGTTTTGATCATTTTCCTTGGAAGAAAGGAAATTAAGAGTTAAAAATGTTAAAGCCTTGAATTTATATCCTGCCTTTGACGAACAGGCTATCTCAAAGTACTTGCTGCCAGTGAAGTATTTTTGAAGTTCAGTCACCATTGTAACATAGGCAGCCAGCTTGCATTGATGGACAATAATATGCTGAAAAAGGTAGAATTTTGTTTTGTGAAAATTTAGGAATAAATTTTGGCTAATTCACTGGCAATAATTTCCCTCCACCTTGAAATAGCACCGTTTCTTTTTACACCTGAGTGGCAAATGGGACCTCAGTAGCATGTCTCATCAAAACACAACACCTCTGACAGTGCAGTACTCCTTCAGTCCTGCACTGAAGTTCCAGCCTTGATCTTTGTGCTCACGTCATGGAATGGCAATGGAACCTACAACATACGCTGACCACAGCATGACATTCATTAAAGGTTTTGAAGATTGAAGTTATGATGGAGTAGTTATAGATAAACTACCCTGTAGCAAATAGATAATTCTCCAGAGGTCATAGATGTAAAATTAAGTAGGCATAAAAATTAAGTAGCCTTCTGAAATGAACATTTCTCAGATTCTACTAAACTCTCAGATTAGCAATTTTATTAACGACTTGTTCAGAACTATGGCTTCTGGAGTGTTTGGTGTACAGCTTTCAGGGAGATGTATTTAATGGCTAAATAATTGTGTTGCTGACAGAGTTCTTGCAACCACAAAGGATCCTAATTCTGTTTAAATTCTTAGAGAGTTGCTAATATTTCTTAGCAGGTCCTTATCATTACAGCCACGAAGTGGCCAGGGGATGTAGCCAGTCCTGTCAACTGTAATCAAATGAAAGCAATGTATGTTGGTTTAGTTGTGTTCATGAATCCTTGAAGCTTGACATGTTGCCTGCATATTTCTTTTATTGAAATTCATTTGTGGGATGTGGGTATTGGCTGTGCCAACTTTTATTGCCTATCCCAAGTTGCCTTTCAGTCAGTAGTGGTGAGCTATTTTCTGGAGCCACTAAGTTCATTTGGTGTAGGTAAGCCCACAATGCCATCAGAAGAGATCCAGGACTTTGACCCTGCAATACTGAAAGAATAACAATATATTTCCAAATCCAATTTGGTGCGACTTGGAGGGAGTGATGTTCCATTGTATCTGTTGCCCATGCCCATCTGGATGACAATAACTGTGGATTTGGAAGGTACTGTCAAAAGAGTCTTCGAGAATTTCTGCACTGTATCCTATTGATCGTACTACACACTGCTGTTGCTGAGCATAATGGTGGAAGGAGTGAATGTTCAGATGGTGGGAGTCAAGTGGCTGCCTTGTCTTTAGTGTGAGCTGCTTGACTGTTGGAGCTGCACTCATCCAGGCAGATTTTGCTCCTCAATTTCTCACTATATTATATTACATTCTGTCAACAGAAATGATAAATTACTTTGGTTTCCTGTGTACCCTTAACTGTCTGGAAGTTTCAGATTAATACTTAAAGATGGCAGTTATAATAAATACAGTCACGTGGCACAAGCATAATATGAGAGTTCCAGATTACATGCATAGGCAACTAACTTCTGTTGTCCATTTCAATGCATTGCCTTTCCTAATCATGTTGAATGCTGCTAGTGCCACTTATGTAGCTATTCATTATTTCTTTGTATGCCATCAAACTGGGTAGAGGCTTAATGTTGTGAATAAATTTCCATAGACGTGTGTTTTGACCAAATATAACTGGACTGTCCCAAATATATGTGATAATATATTGTTTGAGTCATACGTTAAGTCATGGTAACATAGTTCTACTCTTAGTCAAAGGGTCAGTAACAAAGGACATAATTTCAAGTTGAATGTCAGAAGGTTTATAGGGGATTTGAAGCAAAATCATTTTGCCCATAGGGTGGTGGGAGTCTGGAATGTATTACTGAGGAGGGTAGTTGAGGCAGGTAACCTGTCAGTCTTTCAAGTGCTCATTTAGTACTTTTTAAAAGTCACACCATTTGAGGCTATTGGCCTAGTGCTGGATGGCGGGTCAAGTGTAGCTTTGGCAGTACAGACTTGATGGGCCGAAAGGTCTTTTCTGTACTGTATAATTCTATGTTTCTATCTGTGATTCAAATTGGAATAAACCTGTGAAAACCAAGGAGATTTCATTGAACTGAAACGAAATAAGTTTATGCAGTATTTTTATTCAGTGTACACGTGTTTCTACAATACAAATCAGCTATAACACAGTTGTGGAATTTAGACTGATATTTGTAGAACACAAACTTTCCTTACCTATATTGGATGTAACACGATTCTAGCCCCATTAGTTTAAATGGTGCTGGGATTGCATGATTTTTCTTATAAAGCAAGATGGCATGGGAAACTAACTATGGCATTATAACTACCTGCATGTTTAAGGTTATAGTTTAGATTAGATTAGACTTACAGTGTGGAAACAGGCCCTTCGGCCCAACAAGTCCACACCGACCCGCCGAAGCGCAACCCACCCATACCCCTACATTTACCCCTTACCTAACACTACGGGCAATTTAGCTTGGCCAATTCACCTGACCCGCACATCTTTGGACTGTGGGAGGAAACCGGAGCACCCGGAGGAAACCCACGCAGACACGGGGAGAACGTGCAAACTCCACACAGTCAGTCGCCTGAGTCGGGAATTGAACCCGGGTCTACAGGCGCTGTGAAGCAGCAGTGCTAACCACTGTGCCACTGTGCCGCCCACTATAGTATTTAATGCCATTGCAAAGAGTGGAGTTTCTGAATAGGTATTGTATTGTTAGGTATAGTTTTTATATTATGAGGTCTCGAGGGTTTTGGGGACATGGCAGGAAAGTGGAGTTTTAGCCATGATCTCACTGAATGACAGAGCAGATTCACTGGCTGGTCTATTTCTGCTTTTATGTCTTATGTGTTTTGTATTTGTTTCAGATCTAGAAGTGTATGACAGAGACCCTTCACCCCCATATGTCTCATCTGTTCCTGGTTCTTGTGTCAAGTAATAATACACAATACATACCTAATGCAATTGATGATGAACACATTCTTTTCTTATTTCTTTCAATCTGTTTGGATTTGAAGTGTCATGAAGTTGAAACATTCTTGATTTGCCCATCATAATTCAAACTGATGGAAATAGTGGAGATTGCTTTTTCTCATTTTCCTTTTGTTTTATTCTTTGGAATATATGTGAAGAATGAGCTCCAATAAGAAATCATCTGTAAAATATCAAGTTAGAAATTAACAAAAAACATTCCTTTCACGTACTTTCTCAACTATTTGAACTTCTAATCTTGGCCAAGATTATTTTGCAAAATTATATTTTATGCAACTGGCATAAATAGCTGTGTTTGTGCACTTATTTTCTATTTACAGTTAATTGTTTCTTGGATTCACAGAATTCTTATGCAGAGAGTGTCCGAGGATACACATTTTCTTTGAGCGTGTGGATGTGAAAGAAGTTCCAGAGGAAGCTATTTTCCTGAAGAGATGGTTACACGAACGCTTTGAAATCAAGGACAAGTCAGTAACAATATTTCTTTTTTTTAAGTCGTTCTAGTTCATTTAATTATTACTTAGCAAATCCACAGATAATTTACTTCTCCACCAAAATTATTTTGGCTTTCATCAAATATTTTAAGATTTTAAAATCCTTTGGTAGTGAATATGCTAAATATCGCTAGTGATTGAAATGAATTTAACTTTCTCCAAATGACAAAGCTAAGACAGGCAGAGGGTAGTGAGTTTATTACTGATCCCAAATCACGTGCTTAATACACCACTCCAGCAATGATATAATAGTCAGCATAAGGAATAACTTGACTTGGAGAATATCTATGCTGCTTACAAATAATATATAGAATGGGCTTCTAAGCATGTAGTAGAATGTATTCCAAGCCAGTCATGTTGTGCAAATGTTCCAAGCTGAGACATTGCATTTTGACCATCTCGTTATTGCAAGTTTGGTCATAAAAGGAGTTGCTTCTTTGAGAGAAGTAGTCAAGCACATTTCCTGGATTTACTATCCGAATCCAAGCACTGTCCACCCACGAGATCCCCCAGATGTTATCTCTGCTGTCAACCGTTGCCATGTCCACCTGTGGCTGCCGTGCGCACAAAGAACGTGTCACCGGCCCGTTGGAGAAAGGGGGCAAAGAAAGAAAAAAATGTTCAAGGGCATTGACCAGATAACGTAATAATTTTTCATTAAAGAATTGAGATTAAAGTGTTGAAAATCTATTTTAAATATCACAGTGAAATACAGTCATGGTGGAAGATGTTGTACCACTTTTTTTTTGAAGGTATCATCGTGTATGTAGACAAAAATTAATTCAATTTTCTGCATCCTCCTTTGTTCATAATGGGTGGGGGGGGAGGGTTAAATACCTTGTCTTTTTTCCATGATTGTGTTTTTGCATTGAATTAACTTTTCTTGGTATCATGGAATATTGTGTCCAATTATGGGCACCACATTTTAGAAAGAATTTAAAGGCATAAGGTGCCCCTTCCAAGAATGAAGATCTTCAATTATGTGGATTGATTAGAAAAACTAGGCTCTCTTTAGACAAGGTTAAGAGGGGGTTTGATTGAGATGTGCAAAATAATGAGGACCCTTGACAAAGTAAATAGAGAACAACTATTTCCAATGACAGCAAAACCAAGATCCAGAGGACAGAGGTTTCAGATGAATGACTAAAGGAACCAAAAGCAACATGAAGGGAAGAAAAATTGTACTAAATCGTTAGGACCTTCAAACTTGCTATCTTTGAGTATGGTGGAAGCAGAGTCAAGCATGACTTTCAAAAGGGAGCTGGATAATTGTCTGCCGGGTTATGGAGAAAAGATTAGGGAGTGGAACTACCCGAATTCCCCTCTCAGAAAGTCGGCAAGAACACGTCTAACTGAATGGTGGTCTCCTATGCTGTATGATTTTAGATATTTTTAACTTAGCTGTTCTGACTAAATTACTTGTTATGATGCACATCTGGAGTAGGTGAGGCTTGAACCCAGACCTTCTCGTTCAAGGGGGGGTGGGTGTGGGGAGGAGGTCGAATACTATTATACTCACTTTGTGTTTAGAAACTGAGATTGCAGTTGTATGATATGTCTCAGATGATGACAGTATGCAATAATAAGCTTTTTATACATTTAAGAAATTCAATACAACATTTGATAATTATGGCAAATAATGGAAATCAGAATAAAAAGCAGACAGTAATGAAATACAGGATGTTGATAAAAGTCTGTGTGTGGCATTGAGTTCTAAAACACAGCATAGTTCCTTCATACCTTGACAGTCATCTCTTAGGTCACTATTCAACCATCATTTTTTAACAAGAGAAAAAGGACTCATCATAAGGTGTATCCAAACCTTTCTGATCACTATCCTTCTAAATATTCCCTGCCTAGTATAACTATACTGTAAAATTATTTTGAACAACCTGTTCACACATGCTATGATACATCTTCCGAACAGGTGACCAATTGCCATTCTATACATTTTTGAATTTTTGATCAACCTTTTCACATGTAAGATACATCTCTGGAGATTTAAATCTAGGCATTTGGTTTAAAGATGGGGATACTGCCACTGTGTCATATTAGCCTTCTAATATCTCTGTAGCCTTTTATAATCTGGTAATCAGAACTAAACTCTGATAAATATTTTAATGCAGTTTTACCATAATTTGCATAGTTTTTAATTCTGTCCCTCCAGAAATAAATCTTCATGCTTGTTTTATATTTTTATGTTCGTTCTAATCTCAACTTTGAGATTGATGTGCTTCTGTTCTGAAAGTTCTTTGTTTCCTCACCCCACCCAGACTTGCCTTTTCTAAGTGAGTTCCCTATTCTTCCCACCAATGTGCTCGTTTTCACTTTGTTGAGTGTGATTTCCCCATTCTGCAAGTTTATTCATGTCCTTGTTGCAGCCTTCCATGGGATTGACTATCCTAATCCAAGCCCACCTAGACCGGAATGTGTCACTTGCATATTTGAAATTGTGTTTGATTCCAAATTGTGAATGTAAGTTTTGAAGAGCAGTGATTCCAGCCCTGCTCCTTTTGAAACACCAGTTCCCACATGACTTCACATTAGTTGATCACTTTAAAGAGCATATGATGAGGCACTTTGTTGAAGACAGTCCAAATAAATTATATCTATTACATTACCATTTTCTATTTTCTATTACCTCAACAAATCCAATAAAATTAGTCAAACAAAGTTTTTTTTAAATATGTGTAATAATACCTCTGTTATCTATTCTGTAGTTTATTCTAAAACATATGGATCAATCCACCTTGACCACTGGCGTTATCCTCTTCAATTTTATTTAGTTTATTCAGAGGATCCACTAATTTGTTTTAACCTCACACTGCACATCTCATCATTCAATATTATTCCTACCTGTGCTAGCTCTCTAATAAATAATAAAGCAAACTAATTATTTACAATTTCCACCGCGTCTTTATTGTTGACAGTTATGTTATTCTGTCTATTCTTCAGTGGCCTTACTTCCATGACCACTTTTCATTTTTTAATTGATATGGCTTTAAGATATTTTACCATTTTGTTTTAAGTTCCTCAGTAACTTGATTGCTTCTGTTGGACTCCATTTTAGATGTTTCCCATTAAATATTACACCATCCTTACCAGTCTTCCAACTCCCCGAAAGGAGGTTTGCACATTTGACACTGAAAGAGGCATTGAACCTAGTTTCCCTTACAGCAGGCAACATCATCTGTGCATTGAACTGTCAAAAACTTCCTTACAATAATAGACTGGCAATATACAGGCAGTTCCCGGGTTGCGAATGGGTTCCAATCTGGAGTCCGTTCTCAAGTCAATTTGTACACAAGTTGGACCACCAGACAGGACACTATAAAGCAGCAATTCATAAATTAAGGAAATGTTTATGTTTTGGGTCTTTAAAATAATACACCTGTGTGAGATCACATTCATTTAAGTAGAAGTGTTTGTAAATTGGGGACTCCCCAGTATTACTTAATTTTGAGCATAATTGAAGTTGAAGGCATTCAGTGAATCATGATGGTGCAATTATACCAATGTAGATAGATAGTCAATAAGTTTTAATTTTGTCATCATTTACTATTTGAAATTAATTTTGCTAAAGTAGAGTTTTGCTGTACAGGAAAAATAAAGAAAATTAATAACTGGACAGTGACTCAGATTCTAGCTCTCTGATAAGTTGACTTTGCTCTCGGGACTAATCTCAATGACTGGCTTATCCACTCCAGTTCACAATGGGAATAGAGCTTATACCTTTCACTTGATATATTTCTGAATTCCAGCTTCTAACTTTTAGCTGGAAATTTCACTAAGAATTGAGGTAGGGCTGCAACACCGTTTTAAGCTAATTTCTAATCACTTACGTTTTTACATGACCTGAAGGTTCCTTTTTTTTCCAATCCTCTTGACAGGTTGTTAACAGAATTTTATGAGTCAAAAGATGAGCAGAAACGATACAAATTTCCTGGAGAAGGCCACAAATCACAGTTGAGCCTTATGAGGACTCTTCCATCCCTGATGTTCCTTGGTGGTCTGACAGTCCCCATGTTGCTGACAGAATCTGGAAGAAAAATTTATATGAAGACATGGATTTATGGAACATTAGTCGGCTGGTTATGGGTTAACATTAGACCCTAAATTTCCATCCTTTGATGCAAGTTCTAATTATTTAGAATAATCCTAATGTAATTGCTTGTATAACATTTTTTGGAAGTTACCTGTAAAATGGGATTTCAAAATTGCAATTGAAGAAATTTTATACTCTAATGAAAAACATTTGCCTTAATGACTGAAATGAACATATTCCAGTAATGTATCTGTTCAGTATGGCTGTGATTTAGTGGCAATAGTTTACCTGCTCAGTGTAGTTTTAGAGCCCTGATGTGTTTCTGTGCAGTTAAAGAACAAATTATTGTAGGCTGTTTAAAGAATTCAAATGGTGTGGGATTAAATTCTATTGAGAACTGGAAACGTGCTTGATTTGATGCTACATATAGCTATAGGCTGTACAGTTTTGGGGGGGCATGAACTGATTTGTTACCACACTTGTTTACGTAAAGTCTGCTACTTTATGCTGTCTGTTAAATGAAACAACTTCTAATTGTTTTCAGAAGATTTCATTGCATTTCAGTCTGAATTTAAAGATATTTTTAGAGCGAGCGTATAGCTTTGATGTTTCAAATACTGAAAGAGTTAAATCAGTGGTTCATAATTCTTTGTACTGCTCTAGCTCAGTGTAGTATCCTTAACAATCATATTTTCAAGAACTGTTCCAGTCCAATGAAATTGCTGTGAGGCATAGTTTATCTATGCGGGGAAAAACAATGCAATTAAAAGTATAGCTATGAAAGATGGGTAAAATGCTTAAATTTAGTTGCTGATGCTTAGTTTTGTGAACTGATGGTGATTTCTTTTTTAAAAAACATAATTACTGCAGCATTTCAGCTGGTGTGCATATGTACTAAATGTACATAAATGGTCAAGTTGTTGGACTGAAACTGTCATTAATTGTATTTATATATCACTTTGAATACCATCGTCTAACATCCAAAACCACGAAGATGAAGCACTGGAATATGAAGTGGGTTACAGTACATGTTGACTTTTGTGTGGATAAATGATTAAGAATATACTGCTTGCTCATTTAGTAATTGAGTTGCTTCGTGATTGTGAACTGTTTTCTTAACTGTGTGATGCCTTGATGTGCCGTTTACTGTATTTACAGACAGCATGTGCCTTTTGCCTGTAACTGACTGGTTCATTCTCAAGACTCATATTGATGACAGTCTCAATACAGGCATAATAGAAATGCATCACAATTGTAACTTGCAACTGGATTTGCTTGTGGAAAAGCTGGTATTCCCTCTAGTGGATCAAGAGAGCTAGAATAAAATTTCCCCTGTGATTTCTCAAACAGTTTTGTTTTCCTACATGCAGTATGTACAGTAAAACCCACTCAATTCAAGTGTACAAATCCAAAGTTTTTAATCTTGCTCAAAGTTTATAATTCTTAAGTGTACAATTTGGGTGCACCTGCTATTGGAATAGTGCTTATGAATGCTGAATAGTTAAACCCGCTCTTAATTTTACTTACCTCAAACACAATTCAGATGAAGTAAAATATTTATAGTAATTTTTAGGTGTTATCACTGGCATGATTACATATCCTGAATTTCTTTCCCCAAGAGCACAACAGTGAGCTAATGGAAAGTATTATCAATGTTTTTACACATTTTCAGGATAATTCAAATGGTGCAATGCCAGTGTGATTAATCATAGTTTCTTAAGTAATTAAAACAAAAATCATCTTTAATGCAGGTTGGTTTATTCTGATGTTCAATTTTTAAAAGCACATTTGTTTTAATAGACAGTATGTTTACAGCATTTATCATATACCATCAACTTGCATGCATATTGGTTCTAATGTTTTCTTTTACAGCATTTTTAAGCCTTATAATTTGTGTACACATGTTGCTTAAATAAATTTTCAATGACTAAAATATATTGGCTTATCTGTTTTTGTTCTTTGCTCTGTCTAGAATGAATAAATGTTCAAATTGTCCTGTCTACTTCTATTTATAATTTAAATATCTGAAATTATAACAAAGTTATTAAGGATATTCTCAAGCTTCTGTTGTAAATTACTTACCATCTGGAATCTCTCAAAGATTTAATTTTGCTTCATTATCTGTTTACAGATATGCAGTCAGGCAGTAGATTTTTAAATTCTTAAATGTAATGTGCATATATTTAAATGTAGAAAAACGTTGCCATCTAGCTGTCAAGTCAAAAAAATTATTTCTGTACCATCCAAATGGATAGGTATGTCAAGCAACGAAGGAAACGTGTGAAAGGAGGACCCCATATTGTAAGATTTTACTGTAGATATGAACACTACCTTGAATTTTGCTCTTGTCTCACATACTGTCACCAAACAGTTTTAAATGTTGAAGTTCCGTGAATGAACTGTACAGATAAGCGTGCCTGTTAAAATGTGATGATAATCTGTTGCAAAATAATGTAGTTCCCTGAAAGTATGAAAATAACTGGATCTAGAAACAAACAAGCTGAAAAGACTCAACAGGTCTGACAGCCATCTTTGGAAAAAGGAACAAAGTTAACTTTTCAAGTTTGGTATGATATTTATTCAGCCAAATGGACCCTGCTACTGGGGACTGAAACAGCATTGAAAAACAATTATTACTCAAACTATTCAACTTTGTAGTTTTCACAAAAGTTCGGTTACATTGTGTAATACAGAGTAGGTGACCAAGAGAACTGATTCAGCAATGCTAATAGACTCATGCAGGTAATGGGTTAGATTGTGTGAATTCTGAGACTCCAACAAATTTATATCTGTACTTCCAATTGTATGAGGAAATCTGAAAATTACACATCATAGTGATGGAATCCAGTACTAGATTTGTACACAGAAAGAAGAGCATTTGAGACTTTTGTTTTTGGTCAGGCCCTAACGTGAACAAATATAATTTGTTGAGTTAATGGAGCGATAATCCAAACTGGATTCGCCTTTGTTCCTGGGCCCCAAAGGCAATGTTATAATAGTTAATCTGTGTTGCAACCAGTGGCTATACTAGAATATTTTGCGCAACAGATTAAAGTCGAACAACAGTGAACAATTTTTGAAGTAATAAATGCGCTGAGATAGTTATGTTAATGGGAAATATTTACGCTTACAGCACTATACTGTTGATGACCAGATATCACCAATCAATAAGAAAATAAATTATGCATGTTTTACTTCATTTGTCTAGTTTCCCCATCATGACATCCATTTGCTTCATAAATGATTGTCAGGATTTTCCTTTCATTTATTTGATTACCAGTTGATGCAGAACCTTCTGGCTTAAGTACTTAATTTATCTTTTATTTGTTTGACCACGCATTGTAAGGGATGTCAGATGAGAATAGGAGGGAGAAAAGAATCGACGGCTTGCTGGTAGAATTAGGTCAAAAAAAAGATAGGAAGTGCATAAATGCTAACATGGTTGAGCCACATGGCTTGCTTTTATACTGCTGTTCTGCATAATTCTATGTAACTTGTGTTCACTGTTGTAATTTTTTTCTAATTATGGTTTCTTCTTCATTAGTCAACCATTTAATGTTATCTTGTGCAGTCATAGAGATGTACAGCATGGAAACAGATCATTCGGTCCAACCCGTCCATGCCGACCAGATATCCCAACCTAATCTAGTCCCACCTGCCAGCACCCGGCCCATATCCCTCCAAACCCTTCCTATTCATATACCCATCCACATGCCTCTTAAATGTTGCAATTGTACCAGCCTCCACCATTTCCACTGGCAGCTCATTCCATACACGTACCACCCTCTGTGTGAAAAAGTTGCCCCTTAGGTTTCTCTTGTATCTTTCCCCTCTCATCCTAAACCTATGCCCTCTAGTTCCCTGACCCCAGGGAAAAGACTTCCAATAAACTATAGAATAATGCAGTGTTAGAAGAGGTCCTTTAACTCAGAGTTTGCTCTGACACAAACCACTGTAAATATACACTAGTCCCACTTGGTCCATAGCCTTGAATGTTAAGACATTTTGAATTCTCAAAGCCCCTCTAAAAGGTTGTGTTGTTTTCTGACTCAACTATCCTCCCAGGCAGTACATTTCAGATTCCTACTCATCTCTGGGTGAAAACATTTTTTTTCCTTTAAATCCCCTCTAAGCCTCCTGCTATTCTTCTTAAAATTATCCCCCCATTTGTCAGCCCTGCAACTAAGGGGAACAGATGCTTTCTATCCACACTGTCTGTGCCCCTCAGTCTTACACATCTCAATAAAGTCTCCCCTCAGCCTTATTTACTCTTAAAAACAACCATATTTTCTTCATAGTTAAACTGCTCCATCCCAGGCAACATGCTGGTGAATCTCCTGTGCACTCCACCTAGTGTAATCACATCCTTCCTATAGTGCAGTGACCAGAAGTGTACAGAGTTATGGCCTTCCCAAAGTTTTGTACAGCTCCAGCATAACCTCCTAGTTATTATAATCTATGCTATGAATGATAAAGGTGTGTCCTTTCTGCCACCTTAATAACCCAATCAACCTGGCTGTTCAATCACTTCTGTTCAGTCACTTCTTTTGGTGACTAAAAAATCAAATGTATCTTGAAATCTTTCCTCGTAATAAAGTCTTGTGCTATGAAACAAATTTACACCACAATCAAAGTGTAGATTGATTACAGTACTCTGCATTTTGAACAGGATTTCAACATGCTTCAAAACAAATGAACCTATCTGTGCCAGAAAATTAAATAGAAACAAATCTCTGGAAGTCGTCAGCAGGCGAGGTAACATCTGTGCAAAGAGAAATACTGGATTTATATTTGAGTTTTTTAATCTTAAACCAACTAATTACTGATATTGTCATTTAATGCCATGTCTATTTCTTCTGTCTCCCTGGGTAAGTACCAAAAGTGATTTAATAATTCAAACATTACAATGTCATTACTTTTTGTAATCTATCCTGCCGGTTCCTTAGTTATTATATTCCCATCACAGCCCTTTTTTTGTGGTGTAAAATATTTTATTGGTGTATATTCTTCAATAACTTAATGTCAGAGTTTCTCTTTGCCTTCCTAATTGTCACTTACTAAGTTGGCTTCTCCTGAAGAAGATATCTGCTAGTTTAAGCCAAGGGCAGTTTGTGATAACAAACGTGAAAATAGTGTCACAGGTAGACAGGGTTGTGAAGAAGGCATTTGGCAGACTTGCCTTCGTTGGTCAGAGCATTGAGTATAGGAGTTGGGGCAACATGTTACAGTTGTACAAGACATTGCTAAGGCCACATTTGGAGAACTCCAAATAGCTCTGGTTGCCCTGTTATAGGAGGAATGTTATTCGACTGGAAAAAGTGCAAAAAAAATTTAAAAGGATCTTACCAAAATGAGGGTTTGGGTTATCAGGAGAGATTGGATAAGCTGGGATAATTTTCCCTGGAGTGCTGAGGGGATGACCTTACAGAGATTTATAAAATCACAAGGGCATACACAAGGTGAATAGCCAAGGCCTTTTCCTCAGTGTAAGGGAGTCTAAAACTAGAGGGCACATTTAACATGAGAGGGGAAAGATTTAAAAGGGAACTGAGGGGCAAACTTTTCACACCGAGGATGGTGCATGTATGGAATGAGCTGCCAGAGGAAGTGGTAGAGGTGAGTATGATTATATTTAAAAGACATTTGGACAGGTACGTGAATAGGAAAGATTTAGAGGGATATGGGGCCGAATACGGGCAACGGGACAAGTTTGGTTTAGGAAACCTGGTCAGCATGGACAAATTGAGTTGAAGGGTGTATTTCTGTTCTGTATGACTTTGACTCGATAGGTGGCAAGGGAAATAATGGAATCCCTGTCAATGGAGCAAATAGTAGAATATTCAGAGACTAAATGCATAGTAGCGAATATTGGAATATTCAGAGACCAAATGCATAATAATGAATAGTAAGGGTTTCAAAATGAAATATTTGAGGAGGCAACAAAAGAGTAGAAAATGGCAATGAAGTGATTGAATTTTCATGTGGATTTTCAAAAGGATTATTAAATACAACAAGGTGGAATCAGGGAACAAATGGCAGGATGGATTGAGATGATTTCAGGATAGAGTATGGCAAATGGGAGTAAAGCATTAGTGATAGAAGCTGGGAAGAGGTGTTCTATAAGTATCTATGCTGGGGTTACAGTTGTTTGCAATTTACACTGGGAGTGGGGCGGAGACTGTCATTAGAGTGGGTGTGGTTATAGGATCATGACTGATGTCACTGAGAGAAGTGACACTGGCCATGGGGGAGACATGCAAGATGGAAGTGGGGACTTTGGTATCTGTGGGAATGGAAGTGACGTAACATGCGATGGAAACTATATCGTTGGCTGACTTCCGGTGAGTGGTGTAGCTCTGGTTGCCCTGTTATAGGAGGAATGTTATTCGACTGGAAAAAGTGCAAAAAAAATTTAAAAGGATCTTACCAAAATGAGGGTTTGGGTTATCAGGAGAGATTGGATAAACTGGGATAATTTTCCCTGGAGTGCTGAGGGGATGACCTTACAGAGATTTATAAAATCACAAGGGCATACACAAGGGTACACTCGAGTGGCCAGTGACAAGCAGTGCCCTTCTTAAGGGCAATGCTGTGTGATCATACAGTAAAGGGGAGGGCAGGGATTAAATCAAAATAGAGTTGGAGGGGGAAATAATCCATTCCACTCCCTGCAGTGCCCATCTTTCCCTGAAAATCTCAAGGGTGTTGTTGGACACTGTGCTCCTTCTCTAGGGACACCAGGTCTCTGACATAACCGCGGAAGAGTGGCAGGCAGTTGGCCCTAACAACCCCTTCCTTATTCTTTTCTGAGGAAAGGATCCTGACTGTGACTGCCCCTAGTGGCGAATTGATCATGTCCACGCCCCAGGCTGAAATTGAACAAACTCCTCAACTGACAGTACAGGAATTCTTGTGTGGCCATAACGCCACTGATCTAGACTGAGGACTACTTCCCTTTGACTCTGGGATATGGCCATTTGTTAGATGCACATACAGTGTGTCTGTTGCTGAGGCTTCTGCCACATGCTGCAGCAGTGATATTGAGCTGGTGTGGGGATTGACAGGAAGAAAACCATAGAAGAGACTGCAGTGGACTATAGAGAAGGCCAATTGCATAGAAAAATATGGGAATATCTCAATGTATAAAATTCTTACAGGACTGGACAGGGTAAAACAGAGGAAGGAAGACAGTGGTGACCCTATGGAATTCTCTGCAACAGAAAATGGTTAAGGCCAAAATATTAAATGTTTTTAAGAAGGAGGAAAAAAAAAGTCAGAACAACAGCAGTTTAAAAGGGAGAAGAGCAGACAAAGGAAACACATGGTGAGGACAGTGCAAGAGAGAGAGAGACAGACAGACAGTGAACCTGCACAGTTACTGCCTTTGCTGTTTGAATTCGTGTATCACTGGACGTCGGAGTGCATCTAGGAAAATTAACAGTGAAATTCACAACTAATCTTGGAGGAACTGTTGGGCAAAGTTCACAGCACAGAATTAAATAAGTTAATTGTTGTTTTAAGTCTGTCCAAGGGAAAGGCTGCAGTAGTGAGTACAGTGGGTTCTTTCTTGATTATATGTTTTTGGAGAGAAGTCTCTTGATTAAACTTAAAATATAAGCCATAGCTATTAATTTAACCGGGGACAGTGTAGAGAAATAAAATGGTGTTAGTTTCTGGGTCTGCAGATTGTGAAGGAGAAAAAATGGCCTTTGCAGTGATATGTACTTCTTGTCAGATGTGGGAGTTTAAGGGTTACTGCGGATTATATCTGCCATAAATACTGTTGGATACGAATCTTATCAGATCAAGTGGATCGGTTGGAGAGACAGATAGAAGCGATGAGGAATTTGCAACAGCAACAGTATGTGACGGATGGCAGTTATAGGAAGGGGGGAAAAGTCTCAGATACAGTCTCATAGATGGGTTAACTCCAGGAAGAGTAAGAGAGGTAGGCAGCTAGTGCAGGAGTCTTTTGTGGATATACCCATTTCAAACAGATATGCTGTTTTGGAAAATGTAGGGGTGATGGATTCTCAGGGGAACGTAGCACGAACAGCCAAGTTTCTGGTATTGAGACTGGCTCTAATGCAACGAGGGGTATGTCGGCTTCCAAGAGATCAATTCTGTTAAGGGATTCTCTAGTCAGAGGTACAGACAGACGTTTCTGTGGCCAGCAAAGAAAAAGCAGAATGTGTGTTGTTTCCCTGGTGCCAGGATCAAGGATGTCTCAGAGAGGTTGCAGACTGTTCTCATGGGGGAGAGGAGCCAGTAAGAGGTCATTGTCCACATTGGAACCAATGACATTGGAAGGGAAAAGGTTGAGATTCTAAAGGGCGATTACAGAGAGGCAGAAATTTAAAAAGGAGGTCCTCAATGATAGTAATATCTGGATTACTCCCAGTGCTACGAGCTAGTGGGGTCAGGAATAGGAGGATAGAGCAGATGATTGCATGGCTGAGGAGCTGGTGTGTGGGAGAAGGATTCTCATTTTTGGATCTCTTTTGGGGTAGAAGTGACCTGTACAAGAAGGGATGGATTGCACCTAAATTGGAAGGGGACTAATATACTGGCAGGGAAATTTGCGAGAACTGCTTGGGAGGATTTAAACTAGTAAGGTGGTGGGGTGGGACCCAGGGAGATAGTGAGGAAAGAGATCAAACTGAGACGGGTACAGCTGAGAACAGAAGCGAGTCAAACAGTCGGGGCAGGCAGGGACAAGGTAGGACTAATAAATTAAACTGCATTTATTTCAATGCAAGGGGCCTAACAGGGAAGGCAGATGAACTCAGGGCATGGTTAGGAACATGGGACTGGGATATCATAGCAATTATGGAAACATGGCTCAGGGATGGACAGGACTGGCAGCTTAATGTTCCAGGATTCAAATACCACAGGAAGGATAGAAAGGGAGGCGAGAGAGGAGGGGGAGTGGCATTTTTGATAAGGGATAGCATTATAGATGTGCTGAGGGAGGATATTCCTGGAAATACATCCAGGGAAGTTATTTGGGTGGAACTAAGAAAGGGATGATCACCTTATTGGGATTGTATTACAGACCTCCCAATAGCCAGAAGGAAATTGAGAAACAAACTTGTAAGGAGATCTCAGCTATCTGTAAGAATAATAGGGTAGTTATGGTAGGGAATTTTAACTTTCCAAACATCGACTGGACTGCCATTGTGTTAAAGGTTTAGATGGAGAGGAATTCCTTAAGTGTGTACAATAACAATTTTCTGATTCAGTATGTGGGTGTACCTACTAGAGAAAGTGCAAAAATTGACCTACTCTTGGGAAATCAGGCAGGGCAAGTGACTGAGGTGTCAGTGAGGGAGCACTTTGGGGCCAGCGACCATAATTCTATTTGCTTTAAAATAGTGATGGAAAAGGATAGAGCAGATCTAAAAGTTGAAGTTCTAAATTGGAGAAAGGCCAATTTTGACAGTATTAGGCAAGAGCTTTCAATAGCTGATTGGAGGCAGATGTTTGCAGGTAAAGGGATGGCTGAAAAATGGAAAGCCTTCAGAAATTAGATAACAAGAATCTAGAGAAAGTATATTCCTGTCAGGGTGAAAGGGAAGGCTGGTAGGTATAGGGAATGCTGGATGACTAAAGAAATAGAGGGTTTGGCTAAGAAAAAGAAGGAAGCATATGTCAGGTATAGACAGGATAGATCGAGTGAATCCTTAGAGGAGTATACTTAAGAGGGAAATCAGGAGGGCAAAACGGGGACATGAGATAGCTTTGGCAAATAGAATTAAGGAGAATCCAAAGAGTTTTTACAAATATATTTAGGACAAAAGGGTAACTAGGGAGAGAATAGGGTCCCGCAAAGATCAGCAAGGCGGCCTTTGTGTGGAGCCACAGAAAATGGGGAGATACTAAATGAATATTTTGCATCAGTATTTACTGTGGAAAAGGATATGGAAGATATAGACTATAGGGAAATAGATGGTGACATTTTGCGAAATATCCAGATTACAGAGGAGGAAGTGCTGGATGTCTTGAAACGGTTAAAGGTTGATAAATCCCCAGGACCTGATGAGGTGTACCCGAGAACTCTGTGGGAAGCTGATTGCTGGATCTCTTGCTGGGATATTTGTATCATTGATAGTCACAGGTGAGGTGCCAGAAGACTGGAGGTTGGCAAATGTGGTGCCACTGTTTAGGAAGGGTGGTAAAGACAAGCCAGGGAACTATAGACCAGTGAGCTGGACCTCGGTGGTGGGCAAGTTGTTGGAAGGAATCCTGAGGGACAGGATGTACATGTATTTGGAAAGGCAAGGACTGATTTGGGAAAGTCAACATGGCTTTGTGCATAGGAAATCATGTCTCACAAACTTGATTGAGTTTTTTGAAGAAGTAACAAAGAAGATTGATAAGGGCAGAGCAGTAGATGTGATCTATATGGCCTTCAGTAAGGCATTTGACAAGGTTCCCCATGGGAGACTGATTAGCAAAGTTAGATCTCACAGAATACATGGAGAACTAGCTATTTGGAAAAAGAACTGGCTCAAAGGTAGAAGACAGAGGGTGGTGGTGGAGGGTTGTTTTTCAGACTGGAGGCCTGTGACCAGTGGAGTGCCACAAGGATCAGTCCTGGGCCCTCTACTTTTTGTCATTTACATAAATGATTTGGATGCGAGCTTAAGAGGTACAGTTAGTAAGTTTGCAGATGACACCAAAATTGGAGGTGCAGTGGACAGCAAAGAGGGTTACCTCAGATTACAACAGGATCTGGACCAGATGGGCCAATGGGCTGAGAGGTGGCAGATAGAGTTTAATTCAGATATATGTGAGGTGCTGCATTTTGGGAAAGCAAATCTTAGCAGGATTTATACACTTAATGGTAAGATCCTAGGGAGTGTTGCTGAACAAAGAGACCTAGGGGTATAGGTTCACAGCTCCTTGAAAGTGGAGTCGCAGGTAGATAGGATCGTGAAGAAGGCGTTTGGTATGCTTTCCTTTATTGGCCAGAGTATTGAGTACAGGAGTTGGGAGGTCATGTTGCGGCTGTACAGGACATTGGTTAGGCTACTGTTGGAATATTGCATGCAATTCTGGATTCCTCCCTATCGGAGAGATGTTGTGAAACTTGAAACGGTTCAGAAAAGATTTACAAGGCTGCTGCCAGGGTCTGAGCTATAGGAGAGGCTGAAAAGGCTGGGACTGTTTTCCCTGGAGCGTCGGAGGCTGAGGGGTGACCTTATAGAGGTTTACAAAATTATGAGGGGCATGGATAGGATAAATAGACAAAGTCTTTTCCCTGGGGTTGAGGAGTCCAGAACTAGAGGGCATAGGTTTAGGGTAAGAGGGGAAAGATATAAAAGAGACCTAAGGGGCAACGTTTTCACACAGAGGGTGGTATGTGTATGGAATGAGCTGCCAGAGGATGTGGTGGAGGCTCGTACAATTGCAACATTTAAGAGGCATTTGGATGGGTATATGAATAGGAAGGGTTTGGAGGGAAATGGGCCAGGTACTTAATAGCCATTTAGTTTTGTTCAATACATTCGCATAAGTTGTATGACCTTTTGATCTTTTACTATAAATTCTGTGTCCGATGTATTCTCTCTCACAAGCTGCCTGAGGAAGGAGCGAGAGCTCCGAACGCTTGCGTTTTCAAATAAACCTGTTGGACCATAACCTGGTGTTGTGAGATTTTTGACTTTACCCCAGTCCAACACTGGCACCTCCACAACATTGAATGGTAGAGCAGGTTCAAAGGGCTAAATGACCTATTCCAATTACTATTTTCTTCATTTCTATGTAACAACGTGAAAAGAAGAAACCAGAATTAGACTAAAGAAAATGCAGGAACGTGATCACAGTCATTATTACTAATGTGAGTGGCTCACAACAACAGAGGATGTGCTGTAATCAGGGCAGTAAATGTCAAAATATCAGCAAGGACTGATTTGAATGGTGGGAAGGAGCTAAGTGAGAACACAATATTTGAGTGTCTTAAGAAAATAAAAAGATGAAGGTAGTTAAACAATTAGAAGGGACAGAGGGAGTCAATGTATGCTACAATCCCTGGAATCATATCCTCTGTTTATTGTCTATGATACAATATATGGCTTGAAATTAACATCTTTTCAGAGGCAAGAAAATTACTGACCGAGCCAAGGCTGACACTTTCAGGTTCAGAATGGAAAAACTCCAGAATGCATTCAACGCTTTTTTGAATAAGCATCTTGATGACTAAGTGAGCTAGATAATTAAACGTCATTAAAGCTAGTGTCTTTTTGCCAACTTAAATGTCCATTTTTTGCATATTTCCTAATTCGATGATCATTGTTCAAAATAACAGGAAGAATTAAGTTCAAAGCCACATCTTAAATTGGTACAGAAAGGTGGAATGTCTGCACTGACTTTCCTACTCTCAACCTAATTCAGGTTCAGATTGTGAGACATCAATGCTAAAGTGGCCATCAAGGATAGATGCCCTGCTGTTACCTGCACCAAGGTGCTAGTGTCACCACAATGCCAGGGTGTGTCGGTTCATGTATGAATGATGCCATTTGCAAAGATACATACTTAAATAAGCTCATTTCTAGTGCTCTCCATGGATGTTCATAATGCTGACTTAATCAGAGCTGATTCAGCTACAGATTTGGTATTTATCAAGGTATATTTGAGGAGGTCCAAGATGGCGGTCATTCATTGGGTCAGCCCTGCTGAGCTCTGCACTATAACCCAGGCAAGGTGGTGCATTTACCCTCCCTTTTTTAGCTATTGTGGCAGAAATTGGCAGTCTTAGGTCCCCAGAATTGTTGTGCATTAGTTTTGGTGATCAGGGAAGATGACCAAAGGAAAAGGGCCGTGAGGATCGCAACAATCAGGGCACTCTCCTGCAGCAATGGACGTGCCCGCAGCTGCAGCATCAGCCTCCACAAGTGTTCTTGTGGATCTACCTGTGCAGCAGAGCCTGGCCTCGGAGTTCGTGAAACTCCGAGAGAAGATTGTTTCAGTGATGGCAGAGACCGAGACCAGGCTGGAACCGATCTCTGCCGTGCTGCAAAAGCATGAGCAGGAGATCCAGGGTTTCGGGTAGCGGATGGCGGAGGCTTCGGAAACCGCGGCAGAATCCTTAGCAGGTTGGGTTCAGGCCCTGGAAAGACAGGTACGGGCCTTAGTAGAGTAAGTCGACAACCTCGAAAATCAAGGCCGTCGGAAGGACATCCATCTAATCAGGCTTCCGGAATGGGAGGAAGAAGGCCAGCTAGTCTGTTTTATGGAGCAATGGCTCCTGCAGTTCTTGAGGCTGGAAATCGAGGTAGGCCAGTTGTGGGTTGAGCAGGCCCACCAGGTCGCAGTGCACAGGCCTGGATCGGACCAGCACCCCTGCCCAGTCCTAGTGCGACTCCAGCACTACAGAGATAAGCAAATAATGCTGGAAGCTTCCAGAGCACTGAGGTAGAATCCATAGGCCCTGATCTACAAGGGATCAAAAATTACGTTTTACCAGGACTTTTCTGTGGCTGTGATCCACAAAAGAAAGACCTTTGATGAGGGAAAGAAGAGGCTGGGAGACTTGAATGTTCTGTAAGATATCCGGCAGTGCTTCGTTTCAGCCATGGAGGGTCCATGCTTAATTTTGACTCATCAGAAAAGGCAAAGGGCTTCCTGGACACGTTAGAATATTTACAGCAGATTTGAGTAATATGGACAATTTTGTCTGTGATTTACCTTGTTTACCTAGTTTTGCTCTTTTAATATGTGGGGATACCTTTCTTTCTTTTCCCTTCTTCCCACCCACCCAATTGTCTTTTTTCCCTATTATTCCCCTTAATTTCTCTTTCTTGGTCTGGATGGGAGAAGATTTGGGGAGGGGGATTTATCAGTACTGACTGGGGTCAAAGTACGGGTGGGAAAAGTCTCCTCTTATTTATTTTGCGTTGGTTCATTGTAGAAGTAGTTGTCAGAAGTTTGGCTTTGGTAGTTTTTGTAGTTGTATTTTCTAGTTTATACATTTTTTTTTACTGTTTTCACTTAGCTCATTATGAGTGGGGGTTCTTCCTCTCGGGGGGCAGCGAGCTGTCTCAGACAGCCATGGCTAATAGTTCATTTAAATAGTGCACCTGGAATATTAAGGGGAGTCATTCACAGATTAAGAAAAAGAAGATACTTTCAAGTCTTAGAAAAGAAAGGGTCGATGTAGCCCTACTGCAAGAACCACATCTAGACAATAAGGAGCATTTAAAGTTACAACAGGGAGGGTAAGGTCAGGTGTTTTTCTTGTCCTTTAATTCTAAAAGCAGAGTAGCTATACTCATTCAGAAGAATCTCCCATTTCAGCTATTAGATGATTATAAGGATGAATATGGGTGGTTTGTGATCCTTAAAGCTTTATGACATGGAGAGGAGTACGGGATTTTGATGTATATTATACCCCAGCACACCCTCTCAAATTTCTAACGGATGCACTTTCCATGTTGATGGCTCTTGGAGCACGACATATGATTATACGGGGAGATTTTAATTGTCTTATGAACCCAGAGATAGATAGGATGCCTCGGGGTCTTGCGGGCATGTCCCTGCAATCCAGACAACCAGTGAACCTGAGAGGGGAGTTGGGGCTGGTGGATATGTGGAGATGTCTTCACCCTGACTGTAGGGACTTTACCTTTTTCTCTAACCCACACAAGTACCACAGTAGGATTGACATGTTTTTTGCTCCACTGACCTTTTTGGATTCAGTGCTGTCCTTTAGAGTGTGTGCTGGTACTGTCACCTGCGATTCCAAAAAGATTAATGCGACCTTCATAAAATTCTATTTTGAGTTGTATTGGTTAGAGGGCTGTGAGGACGGATTGGCAAAGCTGGAGTCCTTTTTAAGACCTTGGACCCCCCAGGTGTAACTTCAGAGCAGGCTTCTCTTATGAATGCCCCTCTGACAATCCAAGAGATACAGGAAGCGGTGAGGCAGCTCCAGGGCGGTAAATAACCTGGCCCAGATGGATTTCAAAGCGTGTTTTATAAGGAGTTTATTAGCATGTTGGCCGGGTCAATGTGGGACATGTACAATTATTCGTATAGTCAGGACTGCCTCCCGTCCTCTCTGAGAGAAGCTAATATCTTACTTATTTTCAAGAGTTGGAAAGTTCCAGAGGATTGTATTTCGTATAGGCCCATATCACTATTAAACATAGATTTCAAAATTTTGTCAAAAATGCTGCCGTTGAGGCTGGAGATGGTCTTGCCCTCCATCATAAAGGAGGAGCAGACAGGTTTAATTAGGGGTCGCAGGTCCTCTAAAAACATTAGAAGAGTACTGAATATGGTCCAGGTAAGCCAGCAAGAGTCAATTCCAGGTTTGGTAGTCTTCCTGGTTGCAGGGAAAGCGTTGACTGGGTGGAGTGGCCGTACCTCTTTTATGTCCTGACACAATTTGGTCTTGGAGGGGTCTTCGCCAGGTGGGTAGTAGTACTGTATAGTGACCCTAATGGCATATGGTCTGACAATTTTAATATTGATAGACGTAGTCAATAAGAGTGCCCCCTTTCACTGTTGCTGTTTACATTAGCGATTGAGCTGTTGGCAGAGGCTATCCGGAAGGACCCCAATATAATGCTCCTGAGGTGGGATCGAGGGGCATAAGATCACCTGTTATGCAGATGACGGTCTTCTTTTTCGAACTAACCCAACAATATCTATGCCCCATTTAATACAAGTGATTAATCTATTTGGTTCTTTTTCAGGGAGGCCATGTCTGTGGGGGGTCTTGTCAGAGTACCCAATCTTGGAAATGGAATCGATTCCCTATCAGTGGTCACAGGGAGGTTTTCTGTACTTAGGCATTTTTATTACTCCAGCCTTTGATCAAGTATACAAAACTAATTTTGTGCAGTTGCTAAAGAAGATAAGACAGGACCTTCAGCGCTGGGAGGCTCTTCCAATATCTTGGTTGGGTAGAATAACTCTGGTTAAAATGAATGTTCTTCCTTGTTTATTATATCCCGTGCGAACGCTCCCTTTGACACTACCTAGGCTGGTGCTACGGAAGCTTAACAGTTGGCTCGGTTCTTTCAATTGGTGTCACATGACACCTCTTATTAGGCTTAATAAATTGCAGCTCCTGCAGGGGATGCTGAGGTGTGGACTTTCCAGGTTTTAAGAAATACCAATGAAATTCCCTATTATCCTATGTGGCTGATTGGGCTTGCCAGGACCCGAGGTCAATTTGGCTGGACATCGAGCCCTCTCATTAATTCATTGTTTATGGACAAGATGAGGACTGTTATGGAGCATTGCAGAAATCCAATTGTCCTGAACACGATTAAAGCATGGAGAACGATACATCAAAACAAGGGCAATTTACATTAAAATTCCCTTTTTACTCCCATAGTAGGAATGCCTGGATTTCAGCCGGGATCGATGGATTCTGGCTTTAGGCTCTGGGAGTCTAGAGGAGTCTCCTGTTTGGGGAGAGTTATTTGAGGGGGAGGTCATGATTTCTTTCCAGTAGCTGAGGCAAAAATATGAACGATCGAGGAGGGACCTCTTTCGTTATTTTCAGATTAGGGACATTATACAGAAAAAGATCACATTATTGGTTAGTTCCTTTAGGTCTGATGTGGAGAGGAGAGTATATCAGTCCACAGGTACTCTCTCGATCAGTACCCTCTACCATTTACTCAGAGGTAGTGTCTCAAAGGACATTGAGCGGTGTGTGGGATCTGGGCACAGGAACTGGGGGTGCAGATCTCGTCAGAGTCATGGGAGGATATTTGGGAGAATGTAAGGAAGATTTTGATTTGTAATAGGACATAGGCTATGCAACTGAAGGTACTCCACAGGGCTTATTTGGCACCGGAGTGGCTTGCAAAATTTAAAACAGTAGCATCTCCAACATGTCCCAAATGTAAAACAGATAGTGGTATACTTACTCATTGCTTGTGGTCATGTCACAAGCTTCATAGGTATCAGGGCACTATAGCGAGTGTTTAGGTAGGAGTTGTAGGAACTGAAATCAAGGTAGATCCTGTGTCCTTCCTCTTGGGTTTGCCGAATCTCCCCCTTTGGACTGCATGGGAAGAAACTTTTTAATACTCTTTCATACTGTGCACGGAAGAACACTCAGATGAGCTGTGTGTCGGAAAATCTCCCAGTACTTTTGTTGTGGCAAACATTAGTTATGGAGCACATTCCCCTGGACTTCCTTAAGTATGGTGCAGCAGAAAACAGAACTTTTTATAGGATGTGGCTGCCCTTTTTGAACTATATAGACGCAGAGTTGTCGGCTATATTGGTCAGGGCCTTTGTGTAGCTGCGGGGGCTGTGTCGGGTAGGCTGGGGGCCCCGGGAGGAGGAATTTTGAACAAATACGGGTATGCCAACTGATGCTCCCGGTGATGGGGAGCTTTGGTGGGATTGCGTTGAGTGTTGTAACTTAATTTATTTTAATTTGCCTTGGTTCAATCCGATCTAATTTAGTTTTTTTTGTTTAAATTATTTATTGAATTGTAGTATGGGTAGGCTTTTTTAAATGTCTATTTTCTTTTAAACTGTTTTTGGAGTAGAGTAGTAGTTTGTTTATTGTTATTGTTGTTATATCATAAGATTGTTATAATATTTTGTAATAATTTTATAAAAAATTCAAAATCTTTTTTCAATAAAAATATTTACAAAAGAAGGTTTAGTTGACGAGGGTGAGATTCGCTGTCTATGTAGTTTCTTTTATTTGTAGGGAGGATGTGACTTAGTCACACAGCACTATCAACCTAATGCTAAGAAATGAGAAAGGCAGCTGTGAAAAAGTTGAAGCCAGCACTAATATTTCTGTCTAAAACGCAGTCACAGCTTGACCGGTTGTGTTCCTACTGGTTGTGTATTTGGAGATGCCAGTGTTGGACTGGGGTGTACAAAGTTAAAAATCACACAACACCAGGTTATAGTCCAACAGGTTTAATTGGAAGCACACTAGCTTTCGGAGCGATGCTCCTTCATCAGGTGGCAACCTGATGAAGGAGCGTCACTCTGAAAGCTAGTGTGCTTCCAATTAAACCTGTTGGACTAAAACCTGGTGTTGTTGATTTTTAACGTTGTTCGTGTACTACTTCTTATTTACTGGCATTGGTTTTTATTCAGCGATGGGATGTGGGCATCATTGACTGAACCAGCATTTATTAGGGTGAAGGTTAACTATCCTGGATAACTGCTTAGGTGTCAATTTGAAACAGCACCAATATGTAGCATAATTACATGGGAGACACCATCTTTATTGCACACAACTGCCATTCTGTCATTTAGCAGTAATGTAACTCTTCTAATATACGTGCACAGCAACTGAACCACTAAGCAGTTCAAAACACAGCCATTTGAACAACTCAGGTTGTGTATTGGAAAAAAAAGCCTGTTGAATTGAGAGATGCTAACTCAACATGTGATCAAAGAACAACAGCAGGCCACCCAGTTCTTCCAGCCTGTTCCTCCATTCAATAAGATCATGGCTGATCTGAATTCAACCTCAACTCTTTATCCCTGGTTATCGCTGATAACCTTTCATCCACTTGGTAATCTAGAATCCCTCTACCCCGTCTTAAAAATATTTTTAAATTCTGCAGCTACTGCCTTTTCAGAAAGGGAATTCCAAAGAGACTCAACCCACACAGAGAGAAAAAGTCCCTGGTCTCTGTCTTAAATCCCTGTCATCTCTGACGCCTTATTTTTAAACCATAAATCCTAGTTCTAGGTTATCTCATAAAAGGAAACATCCTTTTGACATCCATTAGAGCTAAGTGTCAAAAATTATTTTAAAAGAAAGTTACAAATTCTTTCAATAGTTAAAGAATTACTTACAAATCAATTATTAACTTCAGATATGGAAAATTCATCAGTTACTAACTCAAAATCCAGAATCCCAAACTGACCATAAGTAATAATAATATCCTTCAGTTTACATCTCAGGGAGTGATATTCATGGAAAAAAGTAGCATCGAATAAATGCAGAGAACTCTCCATAAAGGAAAGTGATTATTGCAGTCAAGCTGAGCTTGAAGCTTTAGCATTGAGAGAATGGTGACCCTTCTGTGAGGTTTGAGTACCTGTAAGGTTATTGTTGGGATAAAAGTATCAAAACTTGCTTTATGCTATTTGGAATGAGGGTTTTTTTCCCCATAGAATCCCTACAGTGTTGAAACAGGCCATTCAGCCCACTGAGTCCACACTGACCTTCTAAACAGCATCCTACCCAGACCCATCCCCCTACCCTATTCCCGTAACTCTGCATTTCCATGGCTAACGCATCTAATCTACACGTTCCAAAACACTATGGACAATTTAGCATAGCTAATGCACCTAACTTACAAATCTTTGGACAGTGGCAGGAAATGAGCACTTGGTGCAAACTCCACACACACAGTTGCTTAAGAGTGGAATCAAATTTGAGTCCCTGGGGCTGTGAGGCAGTAATACTAACCACTGAGCTGTGTTTGTTTTGTCTAATATACTATTAAAATAATTTGAGTAATAAAATATATATTCCTTGTTACAAGTACATTGGCAGCGGTTTGAGAGGGAGAAGATGGAATCAGATGCCATGGTAATACAGTTGAAGAAAGGCAATGACAGAGGCATGAGGGAGGAACTGACTAAAATTCACTGGGAGAGCAGCGCAGCAGGAAAGACAGTGGAACAGCAATGGCAGGAGTTTCTGGGAATAATTTGGGAGACACAGCAAACATTCATCCTGTGGAAAACAAAGCATTCTAAAGAGAGGATGAGGCAACCATGGCTGGCCAGGGAAGTCAGGGACAGCATAAAAGAAAAACAGAAAACATATAATGTGGTGAAGGACAGTGGAATGCCAGAGGATTGGGAAGCCTCCAAAGACCAACAGAGAACAATGAAGAAAGAAACAAGGACGAAGAAGATTAAATATGAGGGTAAGCTAGTCAGTAATATTAAAAAAGATTGCAAGAGTTTCTTTAGATGAATCAAGGGCAAAAGAGAGGAAAGAGTGGACATTAGGCCACTGAAAAATGTTGCTAGATAAGCAATAATGTGGAACAAAGAAATGGCTGAGGAACTGAATAAGTACTTTGCGTCAGTCTTCAAAATGGAAGACACGAATAATATCCAAAACTTTCAAGAGAGCCTTTGGGGTTGGGGTAAGCGGTGTTGGGGGGGGGGGGGGGGGGGGGTGCGGATAGGTATAATGGCTATCTCCAAGGAGAAGATGCTCGAAAAACTAAATGGCCTAAAAGTGGATAAATCATCTAGACCAGATGGGTTGCACCCCCGACTTCTAAGGGAGATAACCAAAGAGGTAGTGGAGGCTTTAATAGTGATCTTTTAGGAATCACTGAAATCAGGGAGGGTCCCAGAGGACTGGAAAATTGCTCATGTAACTCCCTTGCTTAAGAAGGGAGTAAGGCAAAAAATGGGAAATGTTAGGCCAGTTAGCCTGACCTCAAGTCGTTGGTAAGATTTGGAGTCCGTTGTGAAGGCTGAGATTTCTGAATACTTGGTAGTGCATGATATAATAGTCAGCATGGTCTCATCAAGGGGAGGTCATGTCTGACAAATCTGGTAGAATTCTTTGAATAGGTAACAAGCAGGTTAGATCAAGGACAGCCAATGAATGTTATCTGGATATAATTTTGCTCGCTGAGATGGAAGGTTTGTTTTCAAACGTTTCATCACCATGCTAGGTAACATTATCAGTGAGCCTCTGATGTCGCACTGGTGTTAGTGACTTGCTTTCTATTTCTGTTTAGGTTTCCTTGTGTTGGTGATATCATTTCCTGTTCTTTTTCTAAGAGGGTGGTAAATGGGGTCCCAATTGATGTGTTTGATGATAGAGTTCCAGTTGGAATGTCATGCTTCTAGGAATTCTCATGCATGTCTCTGTTTGGCTTGTCCTAGGATGGATGTGATGTCCCAGTCAAAGTGGTGTCCTTCCTCATCCGTATGTAAGGATAGTAGTTAGAGTGAGCTATGTCTTTTTGTGGCTAGTTGATATTCATGTATCTTAGTGCCTTGTTTTCTGCCTGTTTGTCCAATGTAATTTTTGTTACAGTTCTTGCAAGGTATTTTGTAAATTATATTTGTTATCTATCTGGATTCAAAACAATTTCCTTCTGTTCTTAATGGATCAAGAATTGAATTAGATAACTCCTTTGGATATCAGTTTTGCTTGAATAAGTTACAATATAAACTGAGCAGCCTAATTTACTGCAGCTTGTCTGTTGAGTAGAGCAATGCAACCCACAAAGGAAAAACCATGAAGTGGTTTATCATTGAACAAATAAATGCAAAGCGAATCTCAAAAGCACATTTAGGAGCACAAAACCAATTGCATTGGAAATTCATGAAAGTACTTGTAGGTCTTATCAGATTTGTTACTCAGAATCATTTGGGAAGTAAGAACAAATATATTCATTATTCTTTCTATCATTTAATTTTATACAAAAAAATACTTTGATTAGAGAGGGCCATGAAATATATAGAAGAGGGTACAGGAGCAAAAAGGTTGAGAATCCCTGCCCTATAAATTAACTGTGATATTTCCCACTGCCAGGTGACAACTGAATTCTTCATTATGTACCAGATAGTAACAGATTTTGGGGGAAAATATCAGAAACTCAGCACTTATTAGCGAGAGGCTGCATCTCCAATATTACAGTACACTCAACTGTTTACATAAAATGTATTTTAACAGGAATACATTTCGTGGATGAATTTTGGCATGCACAAACCTTCAAATGCCATGATAAGAAACTTTTTATCCGAGAATTTAAATTTGCAGTGTATTAATTTGAATACAGTCCTAACCATTATAATTTTACACCTTATGATTGATGGAGGAAAACAAGAAATAGGAAGAGGAGTTCATAAAAATGCCTCTAAGCCCCTCTCCTCACTCAGTGACAGGTTGAAGTCGATGAATCCCTATCACAAACTCCCTGATCAGAGAAGTTGGTCATTGCTTATTTGGCCAAAACTCATTCTAAACTTTAAGAGCTCCTTGGAAGTTCACCTTCTTGGCTCCAGTGAAAATATTCTTTCCAGTAACTAATCTTACCCACCTCTCGCATTATCCTGTAGCATATGTGCTATTTGATCCTTTCATGCTTTTCAAAACCAAAATCGCACAATTTACTAGCTGCTGCTTAAAGATTATTTAATACAAACGTATCAAGACTTCTTTGCTCTTACACTCGAAGCTGCACTTCAAATTTTGAAGCTTTATTGATCATCTTTCTACGTTTTTTTTTACTGCTAGAACCACAAGATCAAGGGATCATTTATTCCTTACTCCTCAATTTCTTGCTATTTTATTTCGACTTCCTTGAAGTAAATTACTTGACACTTTTTTACATTAAATTTCCGGCAAACTCGCTGCCTCATTTACAAACCTATCTTCTCCCAAATATCTTTTATGTGAAACATTGTCTCTCACTATTTCTTACTTTGATGTCACCAATCAATTCTTGCACGTGATGCAACTGTTTGCAGTTGCATTTGCTCTGTAATACTGCTTCAGGGTTTGATTAACGTGCAACAACGTTCCCTAATGTCATTATTGATATATATTAACTTGCCAGATCTTTTAATATTGCTGTCATCAAAACTCAAGCTAGACAAGCAGGAGGCTAGTAGAATGCAGCAAGCCAGGCAGCATCAGGAGGTGAATATGTCAGTGGTTCGGGTGTAACCCTCCTTCAGGACTGGAGGTGGGTGCCAGGGGAGCTGCAGATAAAGTGGGTTGAGGGGGTATGGTGGAATGTTTTGGATGGGAAGAGGGTGATAAGTGAACACAGGTAGAAGATATGATCTGGTTCATCAAAGGTAGATGGAAGGAAGGGTCGATCAGAGGAATGGAAGGGAGGGGGAGGAGCTGGGATGGGAGTCAGGGGATGGGAAGGGAGGTTATTTGAAATGGGAGAACTCCAGGCTGTAGTCTGCCTAGGCAGAGGATGAGGTGTGGTTCCTTCAATTTGTGGTCTGATTTGCTGTGGTAATGGAGAAGGCCAAGGATGATCATGTCAGAAAGGGAGGGGAATTAAAATGGGCGATAACTGTGAGGTCTGGTCGGCTCCTGTGGGTCTGGCTGAGATGCTTGGTGAAACGTGCCCTAAGTTTACATGTGGCCTCACTGATGTAGAGAAGACTACATCAGGAGCACCGGATTAACGCTCCCAAGTATCCTAGATCCTATTTTGAACAATGCGCTTTTCCTCCCCTCTGTCATCCAGACAACCCTTCACCAAACCTCCTGTATGGAGTTTAGATGGGGATTTGGGGGGGGGGGGGGGGGGGGTAGGGTTAGAGCAGTGGAACGACGAATAAAGACAGGGGCTCCTCTTGTCCTCACCTGCCACCCCACCTGTCTCTGCATCCAATGTCTCATCCTGAAGCACTTCCACCAACTCCAAATAGAC
Source organism: Hemiscyllium ocellatum (assembly GCF_020745735.1). Taxonomy (NCBI): domain Eukaryota; kingdom Metazoa; phylum Chordata; class Chondrichthyes; order Orectolobiformes; family Hemiscylliidae; genus Hemiscyllium; species Hemiscyllium ocellatum. The sequence goes on from NC_083403.1 coordinate 116,469,463, forward strand.
CCACCCCCAAGAACATCTTCTCCTCCCCACACTTCTCTGCTTGGTCAATCCTTGGTCAGCACCACTCTCCCCACCAACACCCCGAAACCCCCAGGGACCTTTCCCTGCAACTGTAAAAGACACAAAACCTGCCAGCGCACCACTCACCTCACCTCTATCCAGGGATCCAAACAGTCCTTTCAGGTGAGACTGAGGTTCACCTGCCTCTCCTCCAACCTAGTTTACTGTATCCGATGCAGTCCTCTCTATATTGGTGAGACCAAACATAAACTTAGGGCATGTTTCACTGAGCAGGGGCCAACCAGACATTAGTGAACCAGATGAAGTTGAAATAAGTTGATGAGTTTTATGGTATCCATCTCAATGACTATCTTTCACTATATTGTTTAAGTGACTATAATTGTGTTGCCATGTAACGTTAAAGAGAAATCTCTTCAGGAGTACAAATGCACTTGAATATGAATTTTTAGACAAAAAGGGAAGCGAGGCACAGTCATTCAAGAAAGCAGTCAATTTACTTTGAAGTTGGGATTAATTTGATCTCATGGTTTTAAAGTTACATTAGCATGAATAATTGCAGGTCTATTCACATCATTTCATTTTCCTACATGTAGGCAATGGATAACAGCTGTCTTTAATATACTGTGCCCAGGTTTGGGACATTAAAAAGACATTGTTCTGAAGAGGATGACACTAGCAAGATGACTTATATTCACCATTCATACTGAAAACCAAACAACACAGCATTGGTAGGCACCCTTTCTTGAAGAATAACTATTTAACAGCGTTCATGGCTGGTGGAGGTTAATTTTGCTAGAATTCTGGAAAAGACTATGGCTACTGTTACTCTCCCATGCTGGCAACATGTATTTTCTAATCAACCTGTTCAGATATGTTATTGCATATGTTATGACACTGGGTAAACCCTCCCATTTAATTTAAAACCAGCAACACAGAAAAGATTTATACCATGCAGTAATCTGTAAATATTCGAGTGGCCAAGAACTACTTAAAGGAAAAATTGACGTTAAGAAATAAAGTAGAACAGAGAATAATTAATTAACAAGTATTCACAAGTCCTTACTTTAACCTATCTTTTACCTTCCCTTCTATAACACTAGTCTGATAACACTCCCACCAAAAAGAAAATGCGGGAAAATCTCGGCAGGTCTGGTAGCATATGTAAGGAGAGAAAAGAGCTGACATTTCGATTCTAATTGACCCTTTGTCAAAGCTAAAAAAAAAGGGAGAAATAGGGAGGAGGTATTTATACTAGGCCAAGAGAAGGTGAGTCATGGCTCCAGAAGCAAAGGTAGCAATAAAAAGGTGATAACAACAGTGCATAGAGAGATTATAGGGAGATTAGGAGCTGTGAATGACCAAGGCTGAAGCCAGTGCTGTGTGACAAAATATGAGGGGGATGGGGGGGATTGGGTGAAGCAGAGGCAAAATGGAAAACAGGGGAGAAGGGTAGCAAAGGGGGAAGAGGAGAGGAAAAAGGTGATGAGAGAGTGGGGAGCGAGAGAGAGAGAGACATCAATAAATAAGAGGTACAGAACAGTGAAAAAAAATTTTTAAAAAGGTAAATAAAATAAATGAAATAAAATTACAGAGCAGAATGGAAACAGAGGGGTTGAGATGGGACAATCATCTGAAGTTGGTGAATTCAATGTTGAGACCGGCAGGCTGTAATGTGCCTAGTCGAAAGAGGAGATGCTGTTCCTCCAGTTTGCGTTGAGCTTCACTAGAACATTGCAGCAGGCCAAGGGCTGACATGTGGGCATGGGAGCAGGATTGTGCGTTGAATTGGCAAGCCACGGGTAGGTCCGGGACCTGACTGCGTACAGACCGAAGGTGCTCAGCAAAGTGAACACCCAGTCGGTGTTTTGGCTTTCCAATATAGAAGAGACCACATTGGGAGGAACGAATGCAATAGATCAAATTGAAAGACACCATAAGACATAGGAGTGGAAGTATGGACCGAATGGCCTTCGAGTCCACTCCGCCATTCAATCATGGCTGATGGGCATTTCAACTCCACTTACCAGTATTCTCCCCGTAGCCCTTAATTCCTCGTGACATCAAGAATCTATCAATCTCTGCCTTGAAGAGGTACAAGTGAAACACTGCTTAATCTGAAATGAGTGTTTGGGGCCTTGGATGGTGAGCATGGAAGAGGTAAAGGGGCAGGTGTTGCATCTTCTGCGATTGCATGGGAAGGTGCCGTGTGTGATGAGAGGGTGTTAGGGGTGATGGAGGAGTGGACTAGGTTGTCATGGAGAGAACAATCTCTGCAGAATGCAGACGGGGGAGGGAAGGGAAGATGTGTTTGGTGGTGGCGTCGTGTTGGAGTTGGCGAAAGTGGAGGAGGATCATTCTTTGCATGTGAAGGCTGGTGGGGTGAAAGGTAAGAACAAGAGGGACCCTATCCTTGTTCTGGGAGGGGGTGACAGTCGTGGTATGGGAGATGGACCACACGCTGTCGAGAGCCCTGTCAACAACTATAGGTGGGAAGCCACGGTTGGAGAAGGAGCACATATTAAGAGCACCAGTTTGGAAAGTGGCCTCATCAAAACAAATGCAGCAGAGGTGAAGGAGCTGGAGAAAGGGATAGAGTCCTTATAGGACGTAGGGCAAGAACAGCTGTAGTCCAGATAGCTGTGGGAGTCAGTGGGCTTGTAATGGATATTAGTGGATAGACTATTGCCAGAAATGGAGATAGAAAGGTCAAGGAAAGGAAGGCAAATGTCAGAGTTGGACAAAGTGAAGTTGATGGAGGGATGGAAACTGGAAGTGAAGGTTATGAACTTTTCCAGGTCAGGACGAGAGCATGAAGCCGCACCGAAATAGTTTCAGATTCCAGCATCTGCAGTAATTTGCTTTTATTTGATAAAACTCCCAATTAAGATTTACAAAACAAAACTTCTTATCTCTAAACCAAGCAGTTTTCAGTTCGTCTATTTGGATCTTCCTGTGTCTTCTTTTCTTCTTCTTAGGGATGTCTGCTTCACAGGTTACTGATCGGTAAAGATACTTTTAATAGAGATATTTTTCAGGTAGTTTGTTTACATGCTGGAGCTTGGTAGCTCTCCTCCCAACTGTTCAATTTTCCCCATCTTATACTCAAGAGCACTGGATTGAATCATTAACAATCTTAAAAGGCAATGTACTCAATTCAAACTTGATTGGAATTTGGTGTTTCCAGATATAATTTAAACTGATTGGACGAATTCAAATTTGTGTTTTTGTCTCATAGCAACTCAGCCAGTGCTTTCTGTTCTGAACCAATGTTATTTTGTGAATTCTAGAGCACTCAGCGTGTTGGCCAAGTCTCTCACTCTCTGAAAGGTACAGTACACTTCTACACCTTCATAACACATATCTTTGGAGAATGTGGGACTTGAACCGAGGCCTCCTGTCCCAGAGGTAATGACACTCCCACTGAACCACAAAGCATGATATATGTTGACTCTGTGGTTTAGCTGGCAGCACTCTTGTGTAACTGAGGTACAGGGGTGTAGGCTCAAGTCCAACTGCAGGACTTGTGGATGAAAACAAAAAACTTGTTGCTCGACAGGAGCACTGATGTGCAGTCCCTTGGCTAACATTTTAACCTGGGGTCCTCTCTGCCCTGTTGGCTGCAAATACAAGATCACAGTTTTGAAGAATAGAGAATTTGAACCTAGAATCAAATCAATATTGTGCCTCAATTAAAAACTGGTCATTGTGCCATTCCTGTTTATGGGAGCATGTTGTGTGCTGTGGCTACCATATTTCCTACATTACAACAGTGACTACTTTTCAAAAGCATGTCATTGACTGTAAAGTACCTTGGGATGCCCTGTGGGCATGAAGGAATCCACTTAAAATATAATTTTTTCTCAAAGCTGGAATTTTTTGAAAGCAACATCCGTCTTCTGGTCTTCATGATATTCAGAAAGATAAAAGCAAGAATTAAGGCATTAACTTTGACAGGTATCAATCTTGGCTGAGGACAAACTTAGCTATCTGTCTGTTTACTACAACTGGTCCATTAATCAAGTAAGATAGCCGAGATAGGAAAAAGCAAAGTATATTTTTATTGAAGAAATAGTAGACTTACTTCTTACAAAGACAATGGAAATTTTAAGATGCTATAAAGCTTTAATTTTCTCGGAACTAAAAATTAATTGCATTGGAAGGAAAAATTTTATCAATTAGACCCAATAGAGGAGACTGTAAGTTATGTTAGGATAAACACAGAATTTATAGACCACCACCAAATCTCTCCTAGGCTTATGGAATTAGAATTGAATTGCATTCTGACTGCCACAGCTAAGATAGCAACCCCTAAACTGGAGTCAATCACTAGGTCATGCAATGTAGTAATTAGTTATCATAGGTTTATTGAATGCTCAAGTGTCCCTTGTGGTGATTGGATATTGTGTTCTGTGTTCAAGCTCTTTTCTAAGCACACGGGAGATCCTGTAGTTTTTAACTCAATAACTGGAGCCCCAAGCTTTCTTCATGAAATGCATGCATAGCATCAATCACACTTCTTCTTGTGCACTTGCATTAAGGCACTCTCAAGAGTAAATACAATCTTGCTGGTCAGCTTAAGTGGAATTCTCTTGCATCATTATTTCTTGCAAGCCTTGGAAGTACAGATTTTACAACAACAATGTTAGGTCACTGCATGTGTGAACTCCTACAGAAAGAGTACTACAGAAGCAGGGTCCGACCAAGTCTCAAAAGATGAAACCTGATGCACTTACCCAAACCATAATTTTACCTCACTAACTTTGTAGTAGTCAAGAATTTTGTGGTGTAACTTGAGATTGGGAATGCTTTTAGTATTGACTTCTAAAAAGACTGAACTCATTTTCCATCTTTAAATGAACCTCCTCCTTAATAATCAGTCATGATGTAATTATTGTTCTTGTCAAGATATGTTGCCCTGATAAAACCTCCACTCTTTGCTTCATCAGTTAATCTTTTGTTTTCTAAGAGTGTCCAAGATATTTTACTTCCCAGTGGACAGAATATTTGATCAGGCACATATCCTTTTCCGTTGAAGAGACTAAATCTGTTCTGTTGCCTACCGATGGATTACTGACCAGATGGTGTATGGTTATAAACCCTCCTAAGATTCAGCTTAAACTCTGTCTCATCGTGTATAGAACTAACCAGTAGGTGCACAGGTATGTTTTACAATCAAATGTCTCAGAAGAACCAATAAGTTCAGCAAGGTTGAGTTATGGAATGTATTACATTCATTCAAAATTTCTAAAAAGGACAAAACCTATCAAAGGCCAATTACAGCTGTATGTAAACTGCTTCACACTTCAGTCTAAAGAGTTACTTCATCAATAATACCATCTGAAAGAGAGAGTGTTTTGATGGAATTCATGCCAATTTAAGTTGCATTCAATCGCACACAAGTGGACAGACAGACAGGCAGGAAACTAGCCACCAAAAGGCATGACCAAATGTCACTAATATCCACACACACAGCTGAACAGGGACATCAGTTTGAATGGGACATCCTGAGCAAAGACATGCACGGGAATTCCTAGAGGCCTGGCATTCAAACCGAAACTCCATTAACAAACATATTGATTTGGAGCCCATTTACCAACCTCTCAGAAAAAACGAACCAGAAGTGATATCACCCACCACAGCAGACCAAGACAGATAAATAGCAAGCAGGACAGAACACCAGCGCTTCATCGGAGGCTCACTGATGATATCTGCTAGCATTGTGACAAAATGTCTGAGAACAAACCTAAAGCTCAGCGAGCAAACTTACAACCTGACATAGAAATATACTGTAAGCACAAAGAACAATTATTGTTACAATACAGACCCCTACGATTAGAGTGTTACTTGAGAAAAAGTTTGACTTCTCTTGAATCATTTTGTGGAATAATTACCATCTAAAGGATTATTTTAGTGTAAAGGCATTTATAAAATACATTTCAGTGAGTTGATTGTAGATTTAAAGCATTACAAATACCAATCGTAGAACCATAAAAAGGCTGCAAAGAAGAAGAAAAAAAAATTTAGGAAGATTTTACCACACAGGTTTACACAACATTGTATTACAGAATAAATATAAAATGCACATTTTTATTCCCCAAGGTCTCTACCATTCCTCCACTTGCAGGGTGGGAACAGAGTAATGCCACATCAGGATCAATAATTCCCAAGCACTGGATCTCTGCTGAGGAATTTGAAGAAATTAACTACTTGTATCCTGCAATGTCACTTCTTTCACAAATGCCAGCATTTGCTCTGTGAATTACACTTCCTCCACCACTTTTTGTTCCTTTAAAGTGCATTACCAAATACTTCTCTACATTGAATTTACATCTGCCAACTGCATGACCATTTTCTAGCCTATGTCATCCTGAAGTTAGTTTTATCTTTTACAAACACTCCTGCTTTCTGCTGTAAAATTGGACAATAACCCAGAGTACTGAAGGAGGTAGTTGAGGAGATTGTAACGGTAATCATTCAGGAATCACTGAAGGCAGAGAAGATCCCAGAGGATTGGAAAATGGCTAATGTAACACTCTTGTTTATGAAGGCAGGGAGGTAGAAGGTAAGAAATTATAGACCGGTTCAGTTTAACCTTGGTCATTGGTAAGATTTTAAGAGTCCATTATCAAGAGTGAAACTGTGAAGTACTTGGAATTGCATGTTAAAATAGGGCTCAGTCAGCACAGCTTCATTCAGGGGAGGTCATGCCTGACAAATTCTTTATTGAGGTAATTACCAAGTTAGACAAAGGAAAGCCAATGGACATGATCAGTTTGTCAAAGGCCTTCTGGAAATTCAAAGTGCTGCATAGGAGGATACTAAATAGGATTATGGTGTTAGGGACAAGTTAACAGCACAGATAGAGAATTTGCTGACTCGCAGCAGGCAGAGTGTGGATAAGGGTTCCTTTCCAGGATGGTAACCCATGACCAGTGGAGTTCTGCAGGGGTTAGTGTTGACACCACAACCATCCCCACTATATTCTGATGATCTGAATGAAGACACGGAGGGCATTATTTGTAAGTTTTCGGATGATACAAAAATAGTTAAATGGACATGTACGGCTAAATTACAACAGCAGCGATGTACTGCTGAGGCTGTATCAGGCTCTGCTCAGACCGCATTTGGAATATTTTAAGCAGTTCTGGGTCCTGTATCCAAGGTAGGATGTGCTAGTCTTGGAGGGGGCCCAGAAGAGGTTTAAAAGAATGATCCTGTGAATGAAGGGCTTGTCACATGCGGAGTGGTTAAGGAGTCTGGGTCTGTATTCAGTGTTTAGAAGGATAAGGGGAGATCATACTGAAATTTACAGAATACTGAGAGGCCTGAATAGAGTGGAAGTGAAGATATTTCCTCTCAAAGAAGAGAGTCTGAGGGTACAGCCTCAGAGCAAAAGACCATTCAGGACTGACACGAGGAGGAATATCTATAGTCAGAACTTGCGGTTCTCATTACCTCCACAGCCTTCTGAGGCAAAGTCACTGTGTCTTTCAGTAAGAAACAGATAGTTTATTAATTAGTAAAGGGATTATAGATCATGGGGAGAAAACAGAAGAATAGGGTTGAGGAACAGATTTGTCACAATCAAATGGCAAACAAACTTGATGGGCCAAATAGCCTAATTCTGCTCTTACATCTTATGCTCAAAACTATGTCATTTTGTTATTTTTTTTAAAATTGTGGACTGAAATAGAGGAATAACTGCTTTAAATCCTGAGATTGCAAGAATTGCTGCATGGTGTCACTGTTTGTATGCCTGTGGGTTACAGCAGTGGTTATGAACAAACTGGAGCAGAAAGGTTTTGTACATAAGGAGCTTTGGATTGCAATTAGTAGGTTGGTTTATGGTCCAGTGATCACCAATACCAATGTTCTTCTGCCTGACAACAACGATGTGATTGGTTCTCAGGGAGATGATCATCTTGGGGCTGTGAACAAGATACAGAGAAGCCTTTGGGACACCACCAGTTTAGGAGCTCTCTCTCATTCTCTATTTTGAAGATAGCCTGAAGAAATCCAGGCTATCTTTCCTTCAGCAGTTGCTGTAAGCTGTGACTGAATGAAAGGTCTCTGATTAATCAATAAGTGAAGCAGCACTCTGTGCCTCTTACAAACCAGTGGAAGCATCTAGAGAAAGACAATTGAGAAGCTGCATTCTGACCAGCACAAGAATCATTTCTACAACCCTAGTGAACAGAAACCAATTGCTTTCGCAATTTTCCCTCTGTCAATAATGTTTTTATTCCCCCTATTCATGTGTGCTAGAGGGAGTTTATAAAGGAAAGACAGTTTTAGTTAGTAGAGTTATATGCCAAGAAACTCTTGTTACAGGTAAACTAATTTTTTTTAAATAAACTCTCCTGCACAAATATTACCTGATACCAGCAATGAGACCAGCAGGCATGATCTTTCCAGACCTTTTATAGCGCACTCCCATAACGGTGGTCAAAATTCCTGCAGTTACTGTTATTAAAAAGGAAAAAATAATATTTAAGCAGCAAGTAATTTGTGCATCAAAAGCTCTACGTAAAGTTTCTATAATTATATCTTGACTATTAGAAACCTTCTTGCCGTAGCAGGAATCGGCAAGCAGACTGCAACAATCTGGTGGCACCCCTTGTCAGAAACACTGTTTATGTATTCACTTCAGAGTGTCAATATTCATTGTTTAACTCCACAATTTCTGAGTAGCGTAATCTTGTAGAAGTGCAATAAAACTTTCCTCTCAATCCACTGAAAGTAGGAGTGCTGGAATTGTTTTGTACATCATTCACTAAGCAATGCTATTTGATTTATTTTTGCCAGTTTTACATGACTTCACAACATTGTGGTGCATTTACATTCCACAGCCTCAGCACAAATTAATTGATTAATCTACCTGGAGAACAATGATATATAACTTGATATTCCCGAGAAAGAGAACCCTGTTGAAGATTTTTGACTTGAACTCATCAGGACAGGTGCAAGAATGCTAAATTTGAAAGGGACTGTATCCCTTGATTTCCTTAGAGCCAAACAAAGAAATAAACTTATTCAAGGGACACAGTGTGAAGAACTGAAATCATTACACTGGGAAGGAAAAAACAACCTGAGACAGTTTAATGGGAATAGACCATATTAACTTGGACAAACTGAATTTGCCCTTCAAAAAGAAATAAAAGTTGATAAACATTAAGCAATTCAATTTTTTATTAGCCAACGTTTTGAAATGAATTGGTTCATTAACAAAACCGAGACAAATTGCTTTACTTCAAGTAAAGCCTCAAAATGTTGATCACTGCAAATTACTTTGCAGGGCTGATAAATCTAATGGGCTCCAAAGTTGCACCAGCTACTTAACTCTTAAATGTTGCAGAAGTAACTGGATTAATGTTGGCTATAATCATGCTATACTCTCAGTAAATCACTGGTCCTAATGGGCACTGCACGAGAAATAAAAATCAAATTTATAATTTTGTTTCCCTTAAATTTCAGATAAAAAGCTTTTTAACATGGCAGAAAAGTAGGACAAAAATAATATGGAAAGTGCAACAATGCTTAGATCTCACTCACTATTTTTAAATTTGGTTTGGTGGAAATATAAATGGCCATTCTATACCAAGAACACACAGGCAATTAAAACAGCAGAAACCCATTTGCTTTTCTCTGAAAAGCATACAAACATGCATATTAGATAGAGTAGGCCATTTGGCCCCTCATTTCCTGCTACTGTTCACGAAGATCATCCTTGATCTGATTGCGGCCCCTTTCCTAACTACCTTATACCCTTTGATTCTATTGTTAACTAAGAATTTGTTCATTTCTACCTCAGAAATATTCATTAACTCTACCTCTATCACTTTCTGGGGAAGAGAGTTCCACAGAGTAAGGTTATTGGAGAGAAAAAATAATTCTCTTTTTCTCCTCTTTAAATGAGAGGCCTCTTATTATTAAATTGTGACTCTATGATTTCTTTTTAATCATTTTTTAATTTGCAAAGATTATTTCAAAAGGACAAGTGGAAGATGCATGGCCCAGTTGTGTCATAATACCCCCAAAAACAGGAAAACTTGTCTTAATCCCAGTTTGGTGCCAAGGAAGGTGATTTTTACTTCATCCATCTGGGAGAATTCTATTCTAATTCTTTAATATTATGAGGTGGATTCTTGCTTCCTCTATACCATTCATTGTGAAAAATGAGGAATGAGAGACTGAGAGAGTCTGTGCAAGTCAAGTGAAGCCAGGATTTGGCACGATTCCTACTTCGCATGTGAATGGTGCCCCTCAGATAAGGTATTAGGTGACAGTAGGTAACTGGTGTCAGTTTTGAGTGTTCTCCAACAAAATTCAGGAAAATGGTGGCAATGAGCAATTTTATTGCTTTTAAGTACTCAGTTATTAAACTTCAACTAAGAGAAAGTGAGGACTGCAGACGCTGGAGACCAAGTCCACATCCAAGGGTCGGTGTGGACTTGTTGGGCCAAATGGCCTGTTTCCACACTAGGGATTCTATCATTACCTCAAAGATACAAAGATTATTCTGAAGAAAGGCTTATGCCAGCAATGTCGGTTCTCCTGCTCCTCGGATGCTGCCAGGCCTGCTGCGCTTTTCCAGCACCACACTTTTCAACTATTAAAATTTAATTAAAAGTTTGCAGAAAATGAGGGCACTAATTATCATGACTTGTCTTAAGTGAAGTGAAGAGAAATTTTATTATCTAGTACCTTGAGAAAACTATTAAAAAAGGGGACAAACACAGGTAAATATGCTTAAAAGGAAGTGTCTTGTACGGACAGGGAAAGTAAAGTTTATGCAGTTAAATAATCTTTGTATCTTTGAGGTAATGATAGAATCCCTAGTGTGGAAACAGGCCATTTAGCCCAACAAGTCCACACCAAACCTTGGGTGAAGAGTATTCCACCCAAACCAGTTTCCCTGTTGAATGCACCTAACCTACACATCCCTGAACAATATGGGCAATTTAGCACAGCCAATTCACCTAACCTGCACATCTTTGGATTGTGAGTGGAAACTAGAGCCACCTGGCGGAAACCCAAGCAGGCACAGAGAGAATATTCAAACCCCACACAGTCACCCGAGGCTGGAATCAAACCTGGGTCCCTGGCTCTGTGAGGCAGCAATGCGAACCACTGAGCCACCCTAACCCCATTAGATTTTTAACCTTAGTTATTCAATGATTGATTTGTATCATCAACGGTAGAGGAATATGCAATTATCAATAGAATAGAGACAATAGGTGCAGGGGTAGGCCATTCTGAACTCCGAATTATTGTTTATCCAATTCTCTTTCTCGTTGCATATTGTATTCCAAGATGATGAGGGAAATAGGCAGCAAGAGATACAGAGAGAGAGAAAAAAAGAGATGCAACTTTATTTTATTCACTCATGGGATGTGGGAATTGCTGGCTGGCCTAGCATTTATTGTCCATCCCTAGTTTCCCTTGACAAGGTGGCTGTGAGCTGGCTTCTTAAGCAGCTGCTGTCCATTTGGTGTAGATATACCCATTAGGGAGGGTGTTCCAGGATTCTGACCCAATGACGATAGATTTCCAAGTCAGGATGGTGAGTGGTTTGGAAGGGAAATTACACACGGTGGTGCTTCAATGTATCAGCTGCCCCTATCCTTCAAGATGGCAATGATCCTGGGTTTGGAAAGTGGATTTGGTCTGGACTTACTGCTCTGTAAGGATACTGGGTAAATTCTTCCAGTGCATCTTGTAGATAGGAGACACTGCTGTTACTGAGCTTCATTGGTGGAGTGGATGCTCTTGGATATGGTGCCAATTATGTGGGCTGCTTTGTCCCAGTGTCAAGCATTTTGAGCGTTGTTGGAGCACCATCCAGGCAAGTGGACAATAGTCTACATCACATTCCTAAAATGCACTAGATGGTGGATAGGTTTTGGAACACCAAGTGGTGAGTTACCCAGTGCAGCATTCCCAGCCTCTAACCTACTCTTGGAGCCAATGTATTTATATGGCTACTCCAGTACAGTTTCTGGTCAATGGTAATCCCCAGGACATTGGTAGTGGAGGAGTCAGTGATGGTAACATCTTTGAATGTCAAGAGGAAATGGTTAGATTGCTCGTCACTTGTGCAGTGTGCAGGTCACTCATAACTTGTCAGCACAAGCCTGGACAGTGTCTAGGTCTTGCTCCATTTGGGCATGGACAGCTTCAATATCTAAGTAGTCACAAATGGCACTGAATGCTGTTCACTGATGATTGCACATAACCAGTTCTGACCTTGTGATGGAGAGAAATTGATGACTGGCCCAATATTCAGCTGCTTCATCAAAGACACTTCCCTGAGGAACTCCTGCAGAAATGTCGTGAAGCAGAGATGACTGACCTCCACCAGCCATAACCATCTTTTATTATATCAGGAGGACTTCAACCAGCAGAGAGCTTTGCCTGGATTCCCATTGGTTCCAGTTTTGCTTCTTGATGCCAAATTGCTGTTGCAAGTTAATTTTTCCTTCTTGCTTCTCTGCTTGTCAAACACTGCTGCTGTAATACACATCAGTGTGTTTGCCTGAGTGTAGCTCCATTAGCTTTCAAACTGGTTAATAGTCAGATGGATCTTTTATCTCTCAATATTAGAACAATCATGTATGAATTACTCAGGATATGCAAATTTCTTTGACACTGGCCCAGTTGCCCGGTTTGAGTTAATTTAGATAAAAATGGTAATTTCAGGGAAAATGGACTGATTTATTCAACATGGGTGTCATGAAGCTTGCCTGAATCTGTGGCCAGGTGACCACTGCAGTCATTTTGGGTCCATTTTTCTTTCATTTTAAAAATCATTTTAGTCCAAGAAAAGTCTCAGATATAATTAATTATAATTTACACCGACTACTATTGTAACAACCTCCACAAAATTAAGACCATCTAAACAATTGCCTAAAAACAAATGCTGTCACTAAGTCAGTTTGTTTTAGAGATAGAATTACATTTTTGTTGCATCTCCAGCTCATGTACTTGAACATAATGTCAATGTTATTGACCTGACTGTTATGGATCCACACTGCACTGGAACTAAAATTTGGAATCACGAGTGGTGTATCGATTTTTGTTGCCTGTCCCTCGCCCCTCTTTTCTGCTCTTAGCTGGGCATCCCACCTGTTCTTGCTTCTCACACTATCATGGAGAATCTGTGCATTTTGGTTACCATAACACAATTTTAATACTGTCATATTTTGTCTCTCTGGATCTGATTGAAATCAGATCACAAAGCATGCTTTAACAGTATTGTTTTTCAAAAGTAGGGCTTGAATGATCCTCATGCAATAGCTATAGAGTCATACAGAGTTGTACAGCACAGAAACAGACTCTTCAGTCCACACTGACCAGATATCCTAAAGTAATCTGGTACCATTTGCCAGCATTTGACTCACATCATTCTAAAGCCTTCCTATTCATACACCCATTCAGATGATTCTTAAATTTGTAATTGTATCAGCCTCCACCACTTCTTCTGGCAACTCATTCCATACACTGCAAAACATAACTTTGCTTTTTTCGAGAATAGAAAGCTCAGGAACTCACACAATGAGATCTTAACATTTTGCGGGTCATTTGAAACTTGATAAGCACCGTATCCTGCTAGAGATCCAAAAAGCAGTCCAGACATCAAAGACATTACACTTCCTGGTTTGAAAAAAAAACAGATGAGTTATTTCATCTTCTTTTCCTCAAAGCCACTGGCTCCAAGTATCTTTTGTAGATCAGCAAATGCTGCTCCATAATACTGCATTGTTACATTTATCAGAAATACAGATCTTACTTTGGTGAAACTCAGATTACCCAATGCTCAAACTTCCACTGAAAATATCAGAATTAAGGTTATTAGATTAGATTAGATTAGACTTACAGTGTGGAAACAGGCCCTTCGGCCCAACAAGTCCACACCGACCCGCCGAAGCGCAACCCACCCATACCCCTACATTTACCCCTTACCTAACACTACGGGCAATTTAGCTTGGCCAATTCACCTGACCCGCACATCTTTGGACTGTGGGAGGAAACCGGAGCACCCGGAGGAAACCCACGCAGACACGGGGAGAACGTGCAAACTCCACACAGTCAGTCGCCTGAGTCGGGAATTGAACCCGGGTCTACAGGCGCTGTAAGGCAGCAGTGCTAACCACTGTGCCACCGTGCCGTTATGACAAGACAAAATGGTTCAGTGGGTTAAGCAGAAACTTCAGCCTCTGGCATGTGAATGAGTGTGAAGGTAGCCCAAAAGAGAAAATATTTATTTCCGGTTTTAAAAACTGCTTTTAAATAACAGCACCCTTGAAAAAGTTCAGCTTTTATCTGGGAGTTGGTGCATCAAAATCAAAGTCACTCTAATACAGCAGTAAATATCAATTGATGATAAATTCTTGAGCTTGTAACAATAGCTAACAATAAGCAATTTCAAGATTCAGACCAATGCTTTTTTCAGGTAGAATAAAGGTGCAAATAGCACACTTGCTCAGTCCATGGAAGTAATGTGGAACAAATTAAAAATACAAAGACTAAAGAAACTGGGACTTTTTATCCTTTAAAAGTTATTGATTGGAAATCTCAAGGTATTTGAAGATACAAATGGGATAGATAAAATAACTCCTGAATACTACTTCAAACAGAGTCACAACAGTAAAATCAAACCAATCCAGACCATATTTGGACAGAAGAAAATTCTTTGTAACAAGAGGACTCAAGGTAATAAATGCATTTGACTCATTCCCAAGATGAGGGGTTTATCCTATGAGGCATGGTTGAACAGATTGGACAAAAACTCACTGGATTTTCAAAAAATGAGAAATAATCTATTGAAACAATTAAAATCTTGAAGGAATTTGATAGCTTGGATACTGGGAGTGAAACATGATCTCGTGGACACAGTTTAAGAATAAGAGGTCTTTTAAGATAGAGACAAGGATTTGTTTTTCCTCTGGAGGTTTATTAGTCTGTGAACTTCTTTCCCCCAGAAGTGGGGGGGGGGGGGGTTATCTCATTAAACTTATTTAATGTTGAGTAAGACAGGTAAAGGAGTCAGAATCTCGGAGGATCGGTCAGGGAATTAGGGTCAAGACTACAACCAAGTCAGCCAGGAACTTATTGAATGGTGAAATGAACTCAAAGGATCAAATTGCTCCCAGGTTGTAAATGTTTCGATGCATTCGAAGCAAAAAACTTACAATCCTTCAAAAATCAAGAGATGGTCAGAATGTAGATATTTTCTCAGGGGAACAGGCTGTTGAACTATAACGAAATGTCCTTGCTTATTTGTACTCACCTTGGGAAGTACCTAACACTATGAATTGTTAACCGCATCCACAAAAGTACATTACCTTTCCGAGCATATCCTAGAATGCCACCCACCGTCACAATAGCAGCATAGGAATAGCTTATCCAATCGACGGGCATTCTTGATTCTGGCGGGGAGAGAGAACAAAAAGAAAAATCTTATATTTGATACCAGCTTTTCTCTTCAAAAAAAATACAAACACAAGATTAAGTGCAGTTGAGAACAACAGCTCTCTGTTTTTACATCCTTTTCTATTTAGGGCTCCCCAGGAGGGCAGCTGGGTGGCCTGTTCCCAAGCCTCAGGCAGTGTCATTCACTCAGTCAGTCAATCACTGGAAATGCACAAACATGATCTGGGGTAAGTTTGCTTCTTTGCCTGTGGGAAAGTACCAGGAATGTTTAATATTTCACCTTTCAATGATCTAAGGACACACTGTGTTGGAAATCAAAAGATGATATCAGACCTTTTTCACCCTGAGGAATGGCATATTCCTGCTACTTCAATTAGCAACCCAAAAGTAGCTAATTATCCTGATATTGCACTTCTCTGTAAACACAACTAACCAAAATAACACCGAACAAGTTGCTCGGAGCAGAATTGGCATATGTGGTTAGTCATATTCCCAGAGATTAATTACATGACCTTCTGCTGGCAACAATCATGCCCAATCAAACAACAAATAATCACAACTTCTATACTTTGATACTTAAAAAAAAACAGAATAAATGAAAATGTAAAACAAACATATTTTTGCTCGGGTTCCTTGTGACAATATTTAAGGAGTAATCTTTAGAACATAAAAAATAGAAGCAGGAGTAGGCAATTCAGTCCCTTGAACTTGCTCTACAATTTAATACAATCATGCTGATCTCATCTTGACCTCAACTCCACTTTCCTGCTTGCTCCCCATAACCCTTTTACCCATTAAGTTGAAAATCTGTTTGTCTCTTCCTTAAAATTTTTCAATGTCCCTTTCCCCACCACACTCTGGGATAGTGAATTCCACAGATTCATGACCCTGTGAGAGAAGCAATCATTCCTTCCCTCTGTTTTCAATCTGCCACCCATTGGCCTAAAACTATGACTGCTCGTTCTATATTGCCCAGAAGAGGAAACATCACTTCTCCATTTATTTTGTCGGTCTCCTTTGGCATCATAGATACACCTCAAATTAGATATCTTATCTTTCTAAATTATTGAGAGTGTGGGCTTAAACTGCTAAATCTCTCTTCATAGGACAAGCTTTTCATCTCTGGAATGAACTTAGGGGGCAGTCTGAACTCCCTCCACTGCCATTAAAGCCTTCTTTAAGTAAAGGAACCAAAAACTATATGCAGTACTTAAGATGCAATCTAAACAATGTCTCACACAATGAAAATAAAACACTCCCCTGCTTTTATAAAGCATTCCTTCAGCAATAAGTGCCAAAGTTCAATTCACCCACCTTATTATCTGCTATATCTGTATTCTAGCTTTATGCAACTCATGCAGAAGAACACCCAGGTCCCTCTGCACCAAGGCATTTTGAAGTTTCTATCTATTTTATAGATAAAAATTGATATTAATTTTTTTAATTCTTCTGACCAATATCGATATCACACTTATTCAAATAAAACACCATCTGCCAAATTTTGGTTGATTCACTTCACCTATCCATATTCATTTATAAATTTCTTATTTTTTCATTGCAACTTATTTTCCCAACTATTTTATTGCACTTAATTTCTCAGATGCTTCAAACAAATGCCAGAGTTGGAATAGCACTTCATAACTTTTTAACAAGACCTTTTCCCAAACAATAACTTTCTCAAATCATCATGTCTCGGGATGTTATTACACATCTCTGGAGCTGTATAAACTCAGAGTCTGGTCATGCTAGTTTTACAAAAAAACCAAAAATCAACTTGTTCAGATCTATTGCAGTACACAAGGACCAGATGACAGTGATACAAGCCTCATACAATTGTTCTATACCCAATTCCATACCATCGACTGTTTGCTCTGTTTGCCTTGGAAGGAATTCAAGAAATGCAGGTACAAAAATCATATGTCCAGCTCAAAACATAATGCGTGTTTGCCCTTTTGATTAATGTAGTATGTCCCACAGAACTAGGGAACTCAGACTAATTGGAAAAACAAATGATTCCACTGAACTAAAAAACATTCTGTGGCGGCATAATTGGAGCCTTTTAAAGGGCTGAATTAGTTCATCCTGCCTTCTGCTAGCATCCCCTGCTTTAGTCTATTGGGACACACCAGCATGAAAGGGCAAGGAGCATACAGCACAAAATACAAGCACGGTCTATATCCCACAACGGTGCAAGCCACGATGGGACACTCAGAAGCACAAGGATCAGGCAGTCTCCTGACTGCTCTCAGATATGTCCCAAACAGTCACAACACAATTAAGCAATACATAATTAACTATTCTCAAGTATTGTAACTGGGTAACCTTATGAGAGGAGCAAATTCAGAGAAGATTAACCTGAAAAGTTCTCTTGAGCATCAGTCAAACAAAGAACAAAATCAGTGACCATGAGCTCTCTAACCCACAGCCCACCCACCTTTCTTCACACATACCACAGAACTCAACTGCTCATTTTTAACAAGTGAGGCAACAGCGAGAAAGCATCCCTCTCACTGCCCAGCCTCAGACACTATCTCCAAATCAGCTACAAGGTGTTCAGTTCAAAATTGTTACAAACGAACTCTGCAATACAATATACAGATACAACGACCTACTGAGTCTGAAAACACAACCATTATTAACTAGTTTATACAGGGGTATCATATTTGGGAGAACTCGTATTTAAATAACGCTGACGAAATAAAAGGCACTTCATGGAGATTAGGATAATCACAGTTTCCATCGGGTTTCTGAGGCTGAGTGCCGAAACAAGATATTTCTGCAATGAACCACATACAAGCACAGATATCACTAAACGTGAAAGCAGGGGAAACAAAAAGGTAATGTGGCATGGAATTGTACTTCTCAAAAAATAAAAGCAATACTACAGTTGAAAGGAGGCCGAGTCGCTCAGACGTAAAACCAATGCAGAGGAAACCGTTTGCGGCCTCTGTTGTAACTTTCCTCTGTTTAAAAGCTGGCGAGTTGCAATCGCTAATGGTTAAAACTCCATTTCCTGTTCAAAAATAAAATGCAGCCTTATCCCGAGTCAGCAATAAATTCCTCAATTCAAATTGTACAGGACTGTGTAAACACGCTACACAACACAAAACAGAATCTGTACTGACTGCACAGTATAACTGGGCCAGGAGTGGAACCCCCTCCATTTCTCTCTTGGCTACAAATGTTTCCTCCAAACACGACAAATGATTGAAACTTGAGAACCCGTGCTTCTCTATGAAGAAGACCAACCTTTGTGTGGACTGACAGCTCTGTCTTGCTGGCCCCCTGTCTTGCTGCACTGTTAGATCCCAGTTCGCTCCAGCCGCTCTCTCACCGACAGACAGACTTGTATTTAATTTGTTAATTATATAAACATTTCCAAATATCAGCGCATGTTCGACGCCATATTGACAAAAAAAATGAATGACTTCGAAAGGGATACTTTCGCACCCGCTGTTAATTTATTTTGGTTATGCTTTCATTTAGCTTTTTTTTTGGAAACATTGTTTTGTTTTCTCTCGTGTTGAATTTAATTAGTGTTTGAAAATTATACTTCTGCCTTCATTCTGCCCTCACCGTCTGCCACCAGAGGGCAGATACAACACGAAAAGCGAGCAGAAGCTAACATTCTCTCATCGGCAGCAGGTCGGAAGGCAACGAGGGTGGGGCTCAGGGCAGAGGGGAAAATGACCTGGGCTGGGATAGCAGAGGACTGAGGGCACAAGCACTGGGCTGGGATTAGCGGTCACTCGACCCGAAACTTAACAGATTTCTCTCCACAGATGCCTCCAGACCTAGAGTCAGAAAGATGTACAGCAAAGAAACTGACCCTTCCGTCCAACACGTCCATGACAACCAGATATCGTAAATGAATCTAGTCCCATTTGCGAGCACTTGCCCCATATCTTTCTAACCCCTTCCTATTCATATACCCACCTGGATGCCTTTTGAATGCTGTTATTGTACCAGCCTCCATCACTTTCTCTAGCAGCTCATTTTCATACATGCACCCACCCTTTGCATGAAAAAAGTTGCCCCTTGGGTCCACTCTCACCCTAAACCTATGCCCTCTAGTTCTAGACTCCCCAACCCAGGGAAAGGACCTTGTCTGTTTATCCTATCCATGCGTCTCATGATTTTATAAACCTCTATAAGGTCACTCCTCAGCCTCCTACACTCCAAGGATCTTCCAGCAATTTCTGCTTTTGTTTGTGTTAGAGTGATGTTGCAACCAGGACCACAATGGAGTGAGTAATGGGCTTGATGATCAGATGGGAATGAGGCTAGAAAAATACTCCTGAACCCACTGCAGGAATTCTTGTCCATCTCGGCACGATACATCAATACCCAATCTGTATACAGATAATTTAAATTACTCATGATATATGCTATAATTATAGCATTCCTCCCTAATTTCTTTGCAAACTGGTTTTTCTAGTTGTCTAATAATTAATTACATACGTACCATATTAAGCAATGTAATTACGACACTTTTTTTGTTCCTTAGCTCTTGCCAGAGATTGTATTCTTAATCTCACTAAGAAATTCTCTCTCACCAGCAAAAGCTGTCCTTAATCAATATTGCACACCACCCACTTTCCCATCTTTCCTGAACACAAGGGATGTTATCCAAGAACACTTAATACCTAGCTGAGCCTTTTCTGAGCCATGTCTCTGTTACCACCACAGCATTATAATCCCATCTGGCAATCTGCATTTGTAATTCACCAATCTTATTTCCCACACTACATCCATTCGTATACATGCACTGTCATCCTAATTTAGACATGATGTTAACTCCTATTGAACCATCCTAATACTGTTACGATTCCAGCTGATAAATAATACCTGACAGGTCAGATCTCTGTATGAGACCTAGCAAGATAGACTATAAGTTTATTCACTATGAAGGTCAGTCACTGAATATATTCACAAAGACCATAAGACAGAGGAGCAAAAATTAGGCCATTCGGTCCATCAAGTCTGCTTTGTCATTTAATCATGGCTGATAGGTTTTTTAACCCCATTTTCCTGCTTTTTCCGTTACATTTGATCCCCTTAGCAGTCAAGAACTTACCTATCTCTGTTTTAAATGTACTCAATGACCTGGACTCCACTGCCTTCTGTGGCATGAATTCCACAGATTCATCACTCTCTGGCTAAACAAGTTCCTCCTTATCTCCATTCAAAAGGATCTTCCCTTTACTCTAAGGTTGTGCCCTTGGGTTCTTATCCCTTCTGCTAATGGACACATTTTCCCAATGTCTACTCTGTCTAGGCTGTTCAGTACTCTGAAAGTTTCAATCAGATACTCCCCCCCCAATCCTTCTAAACTCCGAGTATAGTCGCAGGGTCCTCAGACATTCCTCATTTGCTAAGTCATTAAATCCTGGGACCATTCTCATGAACCTCCTCTGAACCCACTCCAGGGCCAATACATCCCTACTGAGGGAAGGGGCCCAGAATTGTTCACAATATTCTAAACGTGGTGTGACCAGAGCTTGGCAGAGTGTCAGAAGTACATACCTGTTTTTATATTTTAGTCCTCTCGAGATGAATGATAACATTACATTTGTCTTCCTAATTGTCAACTCAACCTGCAAGTTTACCTTAACAGAACCTGGACTAGGACTCCCAAATTCCCTTGCACTTCAGATTTTTGAATTTTCTCCCCATTTCAAAAATATTCTATGTCTCTATTCTTCCTGCCAAAGACCATGACCTCACACCTTCCCACGTGGTATTTCATCCGACACTTCTTTGGCCATTCTCCTAATCTGTGAGAAAGTGAGGACTGCAGATGCTAGAGATCAAAGTCAAAAAGTGTGATGCTGGAAAAGCACAGCCGGTCTGGCGGCATCCAAGGAGCAGGAGAGTCAACGTTTTGAGCATAAGCTCTTTATAGGAATCACTCTCCTAACCTGTCTAAATCTGTAGCCTCCCTACCTACTCAATATTACCTGCCTGTCCACCAATCTTTGTGTCATCAGCAAATTTAGCCAGAATGTTCTTAGTTCCTTGATGTATAAAGTGAAAGATTGTGGTCCCAAGTAGGGGTGGCATGTTGGCTCAGTGGTTAGCACTGCTGCCTCACAGTGCCAGGAACCTGGGTTTGATTCTAGCCTCAGGTGAATTGCAAGTTCTCTCTGTGTCTGCGTTGGTTTCCTCTGGGTGCTCCGGTTTCTTCCCACAGTCCATAGGTGTGCAGATTAGGTAAATTGGCCGTGCTAAATTGCCCATAGTGTTCAGGGATGTGTAGATTAGTTGCATTGGTCAGGGTATATGTAAAGTAATAGGATAGGGGAGTGGGTCTGGGTGGGTTACTCTTCAGAAAGTTGGTATGGACTTGTTGGGCGGAAGGGTCTGTTTCTACACTATAGGGATTCATTATTTAAATAAGGTGGTAAAGGAAAGCCAGGGAATTATAGTCCGCTGAGCCTGACATCAATGGTGGGACAAGTTGTTGGAGGGGATTCTGGGGGACAGGGATTTACATGAATTTGGAAGGGCAAGGACTAATTAGTGTTAGTCAACTTGGTTTTATGTGTGGGAAATCGTGTCTCACTAACTTGACTGAGTTTTTTTTTGAAGAAGTGGCAAAGAAAATTGATGAAGACAGAGCATTGTCTAGATGGACTTCAGTAAGCCATTCAACATGGTAGACTGGTTAACAAGGTTAGATCACATTGAATCCCAGGAGAATTAACAATTTGGATACAAAATTAGCTAGAAGGTAGGAGATAGAGGGAGATGTTGGAGAATTAGATCGTAAGATATAGGAGCAGAAATTAGGCCATTCAGCCTATCGAGTCTGCTCTGCCATTCAATCATGGCTGCTCCATTTCTCCATCCCATTCTCCCGCTTTCTCTATACCACTTGATCTCCTTGATGCTCAAGAACCCCTCTATCTCAGTCTTAAATATATGTAATGACCTAACCTCCACAGCCTTCTGTGGCAATGAATTCCATAGATCCACCACTATCTGACTGAAGAAGTTTCTCTTTATCTCCATTCTAAAATATCTTCCCTTTACTCTAAGGCTTTGCCCTCAGATCCTAGTCTCTCCTAGAAATGGAAACATCTTCCCCAAATCTACACTGTCCAGGCCATTCAGTATTCTGTATGTTTCAATTAGATCCCCCCTCATCCTTCTAAACTCTGTTGAGTATAAACCCAGAATCCTCAAATGTTCCTTATACGTTGAGCTTTTCATTATTTGAATTATTCTTATGAACCTCCTCTGAGCACTTTCCAGGGCCAGTACATCTTCCCTGTAATATGGGGCCCAAAACTGAGCACAATACTCCAAAAGCAATCTGACCAAAGCCTTATAGAACCTCAGACGTACATCCCTGCTTTTATATTCAAGTCCTCTCAAAATAAATGTCGTCATTGAATTTGCCTTCCTAACTACTGACTCAACCTGCAAGTTTACCTTAAGAGAATCCTGGACTAGAACTCCCAAGTCTCTTTGCACTTCAGACTGCTGAATTTTCTCCCCATTTAGAAAATAGTCCATACCTCTATTCTTCCTATCAAAGTGAATGACCTCACATTTTCCCATGTTGTACCCCATCTGCCACTTCTTTGCCCACTCTCCTAACCTGTCCAAATCCTATCTTTGTATCATTTGCAAACTTTGCCAGAATGCCCTTCATATAGAAGATTAATGTATAAGGTGAAAAGTTGTGGTCCCAACACTGAGCCATTGAGAACACCACTTGTCACTGGTAGCCATCCTGAGAAGGACCCTTTTATCCCCACTGTCTGCTTTCTGCAAGACACCCAAGCCTCTTTCCACGCTAGCACCTTGCCTCTGACACCATGGATCCTTAACTTACTCAGTAGCTTCCCGTGTAGCACCTTGTCAAAGGTCGTCTTGAAGTCCAGTTGGGTAACATTTGTTGGTTCTCCTTGGTCAAACCTACTCATTACTTCCTCAAAGAATTCTAGCAGATTTGTCAGGTATGACCACCCCTTTATGAAACCTTGCTGAGTTTGCCCTATTTTATCATACACTTCCAAGTATTCAGAAATCTCACCCTTCACATTGGATTCCAGGATCTCACCCAAGATTGAGGTTAATCGGTCTGTAATTTTCCATCTTTTGCCTTACTCCCTTTTTAAATAGGGATGTCACATTAGTGATTTTCCAGTCCTCTGGGACCCTCCTCAATTCTAGCAATTCCTGAAAGATCACCACTAATGGCTCCACTATCAGGTAACTCTCAGGTTGTCTGGTCCAGGTCATTTATCCACCTTCAGACCATTTAGTTTTTCTAGCACCTTCTCCTTGGTGGCAGTTACCATATTCAGTTCTCTTGAAATTTTGGGACATTACTCGTGTCTTCCACCATGAAGACTGATGATGTGAAGTAATTATTCAGTTCCTCAGCCGTTTCCTTGTTCCCCACTACTATCTTTTCAGCATCATTTTTCAGCAGCCCAATGTCAATTTTTGCATATCTTTTGCCCTTTGTATATCTAAAGAAATTTTTACAGTCTTCCTTTATATTACTGGCTAGCTTGCCCTCATGTTTAATCTTCTTGCTCCTGATTTTTTTTTTGTTGATCTCCAGTGTCTTTGTAATTTTTCTAATCCTCTGGTTTCCCACTGCACTTCGCCACATTATATGTTTTCTCTTTTGCTTTTATGCTATCCCTGACTTCCCTAGTCAGCCATGGTTGCCTCATCCTCCCTGTACCATGCCTCTTTTGCCTCGGGATGAATCTCTGCTGTGTCTCCTGAATTACTTCCAGATACTCCTGCCATTGTTGTTCCACTGTCTTTCCTGCTAGGCTCCTATCCTGGTCAATTCTACTTAGCTCCTCCCTCATGCCTCTGTAGTTGTCTTTGTTCAGCTGTAATACCATTACCTCTGATTCTATGTTCTCCCTCTCAAATTGTAGAGTAAATTCAATCATATTGTGATCAGTGCCTCAAAAGGGTACCTTCACCTTAAGCTCCCTTATCAAGTCTGTTTCATTGCATAACACTAAATCCAGTGTTACCTATTCCCTAGTGAGCTCCACCACAAGCTGCTACAAAAGACCATCTTATAGACATTCCACAAATTCCTTTTCTTGCAGTCCACTACCAACTTGATTTTCACCTGCACTGTAACTTTGCCTTTCCTATACAACTTTTCTATCTCCTGATATATCTTGCGCCCCTGACTACTATGTGGAGGCCTACACATAACTCCAACTATGATTTTTTTTTACATTTTGAGAGTGTGGTGCTGGAAAAGCACAGCAGGTCAGGCAGCATCCGAGGAGCAGGAGAATCAACATTTCGAACATAGGCTCTTCATCAGGTATGATTTTCTTTTTTACCTTTGCTATTCCTCAAATCCACCCACACAGATTCTACAGACTGGAGGCCTAGGAGCACCAGTGTGCCACAGGGATTGGCGCTGAGTCCATTGCTTTTTGTCATCTGTATAAATAATTTGGATATGAATATAGGAGGTATGATCAGTAAATTTGCAGATGACATCACACTTGGTGGTGCAGTGGGTATTGAAGAAGATTACCTCAGAGTACAATAGGAAATTGATCTGATGGGCTGATGGGCCAAGGAGGGTCAGATGAAGTTTAATCTATATAAGTGTGAGGTACTACATTTTGGTAGGCGAAATCAGGGCAGGACTTATACACTTAATGGTAAGGTTCTGGGGAACGTTATCGAACAATGTAACCTTGGAGTGCAGGTTCACAGTTCCTTGAAAGTGGAGTCACAGGGAGACAGGATAGTGAAGTAAGCATTTGGCATGTTTTCCTTTATTGATCAGTGCATTGAGTATAGTAGTTGGTCATTGGTTAGGCCACTTTCAGAATACTGCTTTCGTTTCTGGTCTCCTTGCTATAGAAAAGATGATGTTAAATAGAAAGGATTCAGAAAAGATTTACAAGGATGTTGCCAGGGTTGGCGGGATTGAGCTGTAGAGGGAGGCTGAATAGGCTGGGACTATTATCCCTCGAGCTTTGGAGGCTGAGAGGTGACCTTATAGAGGTTTATAAAATCATGAGGGACATCCTAGGGTGAATAAGCAAAGTCTTGTCCCCAGTGTAGAGGAGTCCAAAACTCCCTTTTTAAATAGGGGTGTCACATTAGTGATTTTCCAGTGCTCTGGGACCCTCCCCGATTCTAGCAATTCCTGAAAGATCACCACTAATGACTCAACTATCTCTTCAGCTAACTCTTAGATGTAGCCATCTGGTCCAGGTGATTTATCCACCTTCAGACCATTTAGTTTTTCTGGCACCTTCTCCTTGGTGACAGTCACCACACTCGGCTCTCTTGCATGTTTGGGGCATTACTCGTGTAAAGCACAACATTTTCAGGCAGAGAGTGCTGCGAGTATGGAATGAACTGCCAGGGGAAGTGGTGGAGACTGGTACAATTACAACATTTAGAAGGCATCTGGATGGGTATATAAATAGGAAGAGTTTAGAGGGATATGGGTCAAATGCTGGTAAATGGGACTAGATTTATTTAGCATATCTGGTCAGCATGGACGAGTTGGATCGAAGAGTCTGTTTCCATGCTGCACATTTCTATGACTCCATATCAAAACCATAGAGTCAATCAGTTAAGCGTGAAAGCTGCTGAACAGACTTGTGACTAATCTTCAGGAAAGGAAATCTGCTACCTCTGGCCTTTAAATCGGGATGATGCTAATGACTCTTAATATCCTCATGATAGTTAGGAATGTTTACCAAAAGTCAGCTTGCTAGTGTCACTGTGTCATAAGAATATTACTTCAATATCTCAGGTTTGAACAATATTTTAAATACTGTTCTTGGATGCACATAAATATTCAGTTGTTTATGCTGCTGTTACATTTTCAAAAACTGATCAATACCAGGTTCAAAATAAATTCAATTGTCTCAAATGAATGCATCTAATTTTCTTTATCCTCAATAAATTGAAAGTTGCAATTTTATTCTCTGCTACCTTACTGAAGATGGCCACAAATGAGCTTGAGATGACTATGATCAAGGTCGAGAGTGTGACTCTGATCTCGACTTTAATCTCCAGCATCTGCAATCCTCACTTTCTCCTCCATGACTATGATCAGGGAAAAGTGAGCTGTTATGAAGCTGTTTAATTTCTTTTTTTATTTTTCTTTTCCTGCTACATTTGCTGAGTATTTCAAGCATTGTCTGATTTTAAATGAAAGTGAACTGTGTACCATGAGCACTGGAGCTATGATACTAAGCAAAGAAATGGTTTATCTATTGAAGAATACCTCCGATTATATCTCAGCGTAAAAATTCTTACCATTATGCATCGATCCAACCCTGTCATCAGTGTCCAACAACAAACCATAGCATTTCTACATTGCTGAAGCTTTGTACAATGGTACATCTGAATAGGGTGATGATGTTTCATATTGCACTCACCTATAATTTAGGATTACAGCTCTGCTTTTGCAGTATTACAGCTGCATGAAAGGAAGTTACATACTTATGTAATTCAATATACTCTCACAAAATTGTTAAAACAAGAAATCTGAGTACAGTTGATAAGCAACGTTTGTGAGCCACTCCTTAATTTGCACAAGCTTCTCAACATGAATGCATCAAGTGCGTGGAGTTATCTGATGTGGAGTTGAGGTATTTCTGGTGAAGAACTTTTGTATTGTTTCCGCGAATTGTTCTCCTCACAATAATACTGTTGGTGCTTATGTTTATGTATTTCAAGAAATTGCATTCAAATCACATTTTCTGCAGTGCCTTGCATGTATAAGTTTAAAAGCCACATCATGCCAGGTTATAGTCCAACACGTTTTGTTTTGGAAGGACTAGCTTTTGGGCCCCTGCGCCTTCATCAGGCGGTTGTAGAGAATAAGGTCTTGGATTATAACCTGGTGTTGTGTGATTTTTAACTTTGCCCAACCCAGTTGAACACTGACCCCTCTACATCATTGTGTATAAAATGCACAGCACCCAAAAGGTTTACAAGATGAGATCTAATTGTATGTCAGATCTGGGATTTAGCTTTTCTTTTCCCCAACACAGAAATTTTGTCTTCTCTTTCATTGTTTTTAAGCTGATAAGCATAAAGTTTTGCCATGTCATTTCATGAAGGTGGATTGGGACGTAATATTTCCATGACTCCCATTGAAGTCAAAAATTAAATACAAGTTGCATATTTCAAAACATATGTGTCTAGAGGCAAAATTTAAAGTAGTTTAATTCCAAAGTACATTTTGGTAACTTTTGCAAATGAATGTAAACTGAGAAACAGACATTGTAGGTTTTAAATTTCATTTCTGATTTCTTATACAGACCCTGTAGCTTGTGCATCTTACATGGAAGCAATACTAGGTAGGCCATGAATTTGGAGACAAAAACAACAGAAATTGCTAGAGACAATCAGCAGGTCTGGAAGCATCTGTACAGAGAAAAACAGAGTTAATGTCTTGGAGTCTACTGCTCCTTGGTCAGAACTTACGTTTTAACAAAGTGTCATTGGACTCAAAATGTAAACTCTCTGTTTTTCTCTTTACAGATGCTGCCAGACCTGCTGGGGTTTTCTCTCTCACTTTCTGGTTTTGTTTCAGCTTTCCAGCATCCACATATTTTTGTTTTTATTCTAGTAAACTTTGAGAAACTGATCTGCCAAGTTTAATATGGTCAAAAAATAAATGGGAATACTGAGAAAAGAACAAAGAACAAGATGTTCCAGTGGATGTGGCATTAATTTCATAATATTGCATCATTAAAGTATGGTGCTGATTATTATTTAGAACCATATTATACAGTGCTGAAACAAGCCGATCAGCTCATCGACAGTGCATTAGCTCTTTCAGAGCTCAATCCATTTAGCCCCAGCCCTTGCTCTTTTGCCATATCCCTAAAATTGCTTCTCTTTTTCATGTGTTTATCTGGTTTGAAGGCTGTTATTGGATCTATATTCACTGCCCTGTCAAGCCTTGCATACAGATCCTAAACACGGGTTCCTTTTTTTTTGACATGTCAGCTTTGGTTCTTTTGTCGATCACTTTCAATCTCTTCCTCTGGTTAATGAATTGTTAGCATTTGGAAACAGATTCTCATTGTTTACTCTATTTAAATCCTATCAAATCTGATTTTCACCTTCTCAGTTCTAAGGAGGGAACCCCAGTTTCTGCAGTCTATTCATGTAACTGTAATGCCTCATCTCTGGAAATACACTGTTGTAACTCTCTTCCATACGCTCTCTGAAATTCTTGTCTTTTGGCAGTAGGTTTATGTAGATTTAGCATAACTTGCTGGCTCTTGTATTTTATGGCTTCTTTAAAAAGCCCAGGATCCTTTTTAATTGGCTTACCATTTTCAAACATACAGGGCTATTTTCCACAATCCAATCTGAAACTGCAAAGGACAGAGATAAAATGTGGTGAGATCTAAACTCATCCAACTGAGATTTCTCATTGTGCATCTAAGTCACTTCCACCATCACATGAATATAGGATGATGTTGAAGTGCTGGTATTGGATAGGGCAGATTATAGACGTTTAGTATAATTTTTTGATCCCTCTGCCTGTAAATTATGAGCCTCTGTGCTTCTCTTCACTCCACCTAACAAAAGACCAGTGCTCCAAAAGCTCGTGATTTCAAATAAACTTCATGAATTCGGGAAAAAGACCCAAGTTCCTGACTGTTGTTTTAGGCTCTTCATGATGCACAGAACTGATTGCTTCTTTAGGGTGTAGCTTTGCTCGCTGAGCTGTAGGTTTGATATCCAGACATTTCATTACCTGGTTAGGTAACATCATCAGTGGCGACCTCCAAGTGAAGCGAAGCTGTTGTCTCCTGCTTTCTATTTATATGTTTGTCCTGGATGGGGTAGACCCCTCAGAATCCTAGTAGCACACAAACCCACCAACACTCTCAAACAAAAACCAACAAATTTAAAAGACCCAGTACAACCCATGGACAAAACCAACGTCATCTACAAAATTCCATACAAGGACTGCCACAAACACTAAGTAGGACAAACAGGAAAGACAGTTAGCCACCAGGATACACGAACACCAACTAGCCACAAAAAGACACGACCCTCTCTCCCTCGTAGCCCTACACACGGATGAAAAAAAACACCAATTCGACTGGACAACACATCTATCCTGGGACAGGCTAAGCAAAGACATGCCATAGAATTCCTAGAGGCCTGGCATTCCAACACAACGCCATAAACAAACACATAGATCTAGATACCATCTATCAACCCCTCAGAAACAAACAGGAAATGACATCACCACAACCCCAGGAACCCTATCCAGGACAAACTTATAAATAGAAAGTAGGAGACAACAGCTTCGTTTCACTTGGAGGTCACCACTGCTGATGTTACCTAGCCAGGTAATGTCTGGATATCAAACCTACAGCTCAGTGAACAAAGCTACACCCTAAACCTCAACCTGAGCTACAAACCTTCACAAACCTTGATTGCTTCTTACTGTAATACAATTTATTCTTAGAACAGCTGGTGCTGGAGCCTACCAGGGAGAAGGCAATTCTGAATCTGGTATTGTGCAACGAACCAGAATTGATCAGGGACTTCGAAGTGAAGGAGCCATTAGGAGGTAGTGACCATAATACAATAAGCTTCAATCTGCAATTTGAAAGGGAGAGGGTACAATCAGTAGTGACAATATTTCAGTTGAATAAAGGGAACTGTGGAGCTATGAGGGAGGAGCTGGCCAAAGTTCAATGGTGCAATACCTTAACAGGGATGTCAGTGGAGGAACAAAGGCAGATATTTCTGGGTATAATGCAAAAGATGCAGGATCGGTTCATTCCAAAAGGGAAGAAAGATCCCATGAGGAAGCAGAAGTGGCCGTGACTGACGAGGGAAGTTAAGAAACATATAAAGTCAAAAGAGAAAAAGTATAACATAGCAAAGATGAGTGGGAAAATGGAGGACTGAGAAGCTTTTAAAGAACAAAGGATTACTAAGAAGGAAATACGCAGAGAAAAAAATGAGGTACGAAGGTAAACTGGCCAAAAATATAAAGGAGGATAGTAAAAGCTTTTTTAGATATGTGAAAGGGAAAAAAATGGTTAAGACTAAAATTGGGCCCTTGAAGACAGAAACAGGGGAATATATTACGGGTAACAAAGAAATGGCAGAAGAGTTGAATTGGTACTTCAGACCTGTGTTCTCGGGGGAAGACACAAGCAATCTCCCAGAGGTAACAGTGGCTGAAGGACCTGAACTGAAGAGAATTTATATTTGCCAGGAATTGGTATTGGAGAGACTGTTAGGTCTGAAGGTTGATAAGTCCCCGTGGCCTGATGGTCTACATCCCCGGGTACTGAAGGAGGTGGCTCGAGAAATCGTGGTGATTATTTTCCAGAGTTCGATAGATTCAGGATCAGTTCCTGCAGATTGGAGGGTGGCTAATGTCGTACCACTTTTTAAGAAAGGAACGAGAGAGAAAGCAGGAAATTATAGACCAGTTAGTCTGACCTCAGTGGTGGGAAAGATGCTGGTGTCAATTATAAAGGATGAAATTATGACACATCTGGAGAGCAGTAACAGGATAGGACAGAGTCAGCATGGATTTATGAAGGGGAAATCATGCTTGACTAATCTTCTGGAATTTTTTGTGGATGTAACTCTGAAGATGGACAAGGGAGATCCAGTGGATGTAGTGTACCTGGACTTTCAGAAAATCTTTGATAAAGTCCCACATTGGAGGTTAGTGAGCAAAATTAGGGCAAAGTACTGACTTGGATTGAAAATTGGTTGGCTGACAGGAAACAAAGGGTAGTGATAAGCGGCTCCCTTTTGGAATGGCAGGCGGTGACCAGTGGGGTATCGCAGGGATCAGTACTGGGACCGCAGCTTTTTACAATATATATTAATGATATAGAAGATGATATTAATAGTAACATTAGCAAATTTGCTGATGATAAAAAGCTGTGTGGCAGAGTGAAATGTGAGGAGGATGTTAGGAGATCACAGAGTGACCTGGACAGGTTAGGTGAGTGGACAGATGCATGGCAGATGCAGTTTAATGTGGATAAATGTATGGTTATCCACTTTGGTGGCAAGAACAAGAAGGCAGATTACTACCTAAATGGAGTCAAGTTAGGTAAAGGGGCAGTACAAAGAGATCTGGGTGTTCTTGTACACCAATCAATGAAGGTAAGCATGCAGGTACAGCAGTTAGTGAAGAAAGCTAGTAGCATGCTGGCCTTCATAACAAGAGGAATTGAGTATAGAAGAAAAGAGGTTCTTCTGCAACTGTACAGGGCCCTGGTGAGACCGCACCTGGAATATTGTGTGCAGATTTGGTCTCCAAATTTGAGGAAAGACATTCTGGCTATTGAGGGAGTGCAGCGTAAGTTCACGATGTCAATTCCTGGAATGGCGGGACTATCTTACATTGAATGACTGGAGCGACTGGGCTTGTATACCTTTGAGTTTAGAAGACTGAGGGGGGATCTGATTGAGACGTGTAAGATTATTAAAGGATTGGACACACTGAAGGCAGGAAACATGTTTCCGTTGGTGGGTGAGTCCCGAACCAGAGGACACAGCTTAAAAATAAGGGGTATGCCATTTAGGACAGAGATGAGGAGAAACTTCTTCACCCAGAGAGTGGTGGCTGTGTGGAATGCTCTGCCCCAGAAGGCAGTGGAGGCCCAGTCTCTGGATTTGTCTAAGAAAGAGTTGGATAGAGCTGTCAAGGATAGTGGAATCAAGGGTTATGGAGATAAGGCAGGAACAGGATACTGATGAGGATGATCAGCCATGATCATAATGAATGGTTGTGCAGGCTCAAAGGGCAGAATGGCCTACTCCTGCACCTATTGTCTATTGTCTATTCTCCACTTGCTCAGACTTTTCATACCCATATCTGTGACTCTTCTGACACTGTCTTCCATTTTAAATTTATAGTTTCATGGTCCTAAACATCATCTCTTCACTAAGCATCTCCAATCTCTCTACAACATTATCTGCCACCAGAGCCCTCTGATTATTCCTGGAATGTAAGTCCAATCGGTTCATTTTCCCTTTTATAGGAAAGGATGGGAGTTAAGTCTTGCCTTGAAAATCTGTATGGGTCTGTAACATCATAACATGAAGGAGTTGAATTAGGCCATTCAGCCCATTGTGTCTGCTCTGCCATTTGATCATGGCTGATAGGTTTCTCAACCTAATTTTGCTGCTTTCTTCCTATAATCCTTGATCCTCATATTAATCAAGAACCTATCTCTGTCATAAATACACTCAAAGACATGGCCTCCACAGCCCTCAATAGCAATGAAATCCACAGAATCACTACACTCTGGCTGAAGAAATTCTCCTGATCTCACTTCTGAACGGTCGTCCCTTCACTCTGAGACTGTGCCTTCAGGTCCAAGTCTCTCCTCCTATTGGAAAATCTTTCCCATGCAGATCTCTATCGGGCAGATCTAGAGTCCTCAACCACTCATATGACAAGCCATTCACAGAGCCATACAGCACGGCAACAGATTATTTGGTCCAACACATCTGCACTGACCAGACAGAGTCAAGATCAGGGTGGTGCTGGAAAAGCACAGCAGGTCAGGCAGCATCCGAGAAGCAGGAAAATCAATGTTTTGGGCAAAAGCCCGTCCCATTTGCCCGCATCCCTCTAAACCCTTCCTATTCATATACCAATCCAGTTGCTTTTTAAATGTTGTAATTATGACTGCCTCTACCACTTCCTCTGCCAGTTCATCCCATACACTCATCACCCTCCACATGAAAAAGTCACCCGTGTCCTTTTTAACTCTTACCCCTCTCACTTTAAACCTGTGTCCACTATTTTTGGAAACCCCACCCAAGGAAAAAGACTTTTGCAATTCATCCTATCCATGCTCCTCATAATGTTATAACCATATAAAGGTCAGTTCTAAGTAGCCGATGCTCAATGGAAAAAAAAGCCCCAGCCTATTCAACCTCTCCCTGCATCTCAAACCCTCCAGTCCCAGCAACATCCCTGTGAATCTTTTCTGCATTCTCTCATGTTTAACATCATCCTTCCTTCAGAAGGGTGACTAGAATTGCACATATTATTCCAAACGTGGCCTCACCACTATCCTGTACAGTGGTAACATGACATCCTAACTCCTTTACTCAATGCACTGACCAATAAATGCAAGCGCACCAAACACCTCCTTCATTATCCTATCTACCTGCGACTCCACTTTCAAGGATCTAGGTACCTGATTCCAAAGTCCCTTTGTTCAGCAACACTCCCCAAGGCCCTACCATTAACTATGTAAGTCCTGCCCTGGTTTGCCTTACCAAAATGCAATACCTCATATTTATCTAAATTAAACTCCACCTGGCATTCCTTGGTCCATTGGCCCATCTAATCAAGGTCTTGCTGTAATCTTCTTTGCTGCTGACTAAACCACCTCTTTTGGTGTAATCTGCAAACTTACTAACCGTATCTCCTGGATTCACGTCTAAATAATTTATATAAATGACAAAAGGCAGTGCACCCAGCTCTGATGCACTGCTGATCACAGACCTCCAATCTGAAAAGCATTGTTTCTCTGTCTCCTACCTTCATGCCAATTTTGTATCCAGTTGGCTATGTTGCCCTGGAGCCTATGTCATCCAACTTTACTAACTAGGATAATACTTGCAAGTACACTCTGGACCCTCTCTATAGCCAAGCGCGTCCTTCGCTAGGTAACAGGTAGTATTTATTTGTGGGTTGTGGACGTCACTGGGTGGACCATCATTTATTGCCCATCCCTGGTTGTCCTTGTGAAGGTGGTAGTGAACTGCTCACAATATTCCAAATGCTATCTCACCACATCCTCAGCAGTACATGTTTGCTCTTCTATTCTAGCCCTCTCAAAATGAATGTTAATATTGCATTTGCTTTCCTCACCTTACCTGGAATTTT
This sequence comes from Hemiscyllium ocellatum, assembly GCF_020745735.1. NCBI lineage: Eukaryota > Metazoa > Chordata > Chondrichthyes > Orectolobiformes > Hemiscylliidae > Hemiscyllium > Hemiscyllium ocellatum. The sequence continues at coordinate 116,503,811 of NC_083403.1, forward strand.
GTGGAGTAAGGGCAACTTAAATCCTTTCCCTCATGAGCTCACCACAGCAGCATAGACTTGCAGGTCACAACTATAGTTGTGAGCCACCCTCCCATAGAGGTTTCTCCTTTATGAGACAGCTTGCCTGGTGTACCCAAGGGTACATCTTTAAAATAAAGAATCTCAAGCTCTCCCATCCCCATTCTGCACTCAAGGATATAAAATTCTGCACCTAACTCCACACTTACTTTTCTAAATACCTCCTGTTCAAATCCCCTGAATGATTTCTGGCTTAACTACAGCACAAAGAATGTCCTGTTTGAAGTTCCTCAGTACAAATTTCAAAACCTTCCCCATACCTACAAAGTCAGTTACAGACTTGCCACCCCTACCTTTTTAGCTCTAATGTGCAAATGTGTGTACTAAGGAGTTAACTTCTCTGAATTTAATACTGGATAGACTTGGCAGAGTGCAACAGTAGTATAAGTGTTCCACTCTGGCTGACAGTCTAAAACTGAAATGGGTAACAATTTGATCCTGGAATAAAAGCAAAGGCAAAAGGCTCAGGGGACTGAAAGAGTCTTTTTATTGAAACTTTCAAAGCTTATTCTAAACTATGGATTTTGCTTTATTAAGAGAAAATACGACTTGCATTACACAACTACAGATACTACCTTCTGTAATTTTCAGAAAAAGAGAGTTATAGAATGAGCATAAAAATCCAATAAAGTATTTGAAGTAAATTTCAGTCTTGCATTTAAAGAAAAATTAGTTGGGTACCTTGTCCATTTCATTAAATTACATAGTAGAACAATAAGCTACCAACTGTTATACAGGAGAATCATATACCACAATAAAATTAATAGTGAAAATGACTGACATACGAAACTCTTTACAGCCTTGGGTTTTCTGTGCATCACGTTGGCATATGAGTGAATTATTCTGTATCACATTGTTATTTTTGTTTTCATTGTTTTTGAAAATGCCATTGATAGTAAATGTAGGGTAGGAATAGTGCAAAACAAATACTGAATTTCAGTGGAAGTGTGTACTGTTCAGTGTAAGAGTTAAATAGTGTGAATTAGCCCAACTCCATAAATTATGGAATAGAGATATTATGTGATTTTAAACCTGCTGAGAAAAATGTGACTGAGTCAGAAACATATTTTAGTGGTCCACCCATTTTATGGGTTGCTGGTTAAAGCACAGCAGGTTAGGCAGCATCCAAGGAACAGGAAATTCGACGTTTCGGGCCAGAGCCCTTCATCAGGAATGATGATGATGAAGGGCTCTGGCCCGAAACATCGAATTTCCTGTTCCTTGGATGCTGCCTAACCTGCTGTGCTTTAACCAGCAACACATTTTCAGCTCTGATCTCCAGCATGTGCAGACCTCACTTTTCACCCGTTTTATGGGAAATTTTTATAAGTTTTATAATTCAAAGTGACACTTCCATGAACCAAATGCTCCTTCATTGACAACAGGTATTCCTTTGCACCATAAATATAATCAGCTGTCAAATCTTTTGCTTTATAGAATATTGGGAATTATCTTTGTGTTACTGACTGACAAAAATAGTTTTGTGTAATTCATTGCTCGCCTATTTGAGTTTACTTATTATAATTTTAAAACGAGTTATAAATAACATTATTTAAATAATGTCAAATGGATGGGTTTGGTTGTGTAATTGATTTACTATTTGAATAGTCACTTATAATGCACAACTGTATACATTGGTTAACATTGCTATTTACGAGATCATATTTTTATGATTGACAGTCAGTCCACTGTTCCATATGGAAATGTGCATAATTTACATCATATGGTGTATAATTATATTAGCTGCTATGTTCTAAGTATTATAATAGAATAGGTTTGCAAGATGCAAGAAGGGAGAGTATATATAAATATCAATATGGGTTTTCTATATAGAAGTAAAAAATGAGGTCTGCAGATGCTGGAGATCACAGCTGCAAATGTGTTGCTGGTCAAAGCACAGCAGGTTAGGCAGCATCTCAGGAATAGAGAATTCGACGTTTCGAGCATAAGCCCTTCATCAGGAATAAGCCTGGATAGAATGAAATGCTGAAATCTGTAGGATTGCACAAACTGACTTTGGAGAACTTTGACCAGACAAATGCAACACTTTGTTTACTTATTTACTAATGTTTCTAAATGAAGAGTTGAAGCAGAATTTTATTTTCAAAACATGTTTTTAACATGGTGTAAAGGTGAACAGGCAGCTGTTTGCAGCAGTGTAGAAAAATTACAGTAAAGTTTTTTTTTCTAAAATCATGTATATTTATTTGCCTCTGCCCAAATTTTATGATCTGGGTACAAACTTTTCAGCAATCCTGAGGTGTATTTTGATGTGTTTTGAGCCATTTAGACTACTTGATTTGTTTATTTGATTTGATATTTAATTTTTATAGTAAATTTTTAACTGAAATACATGGACTCTGAAAGAATCCCTTTGTAATGATTCCCACCAGATAGCGAGGTGTAAACCTTTCATAATTCCTAAGTGCACTTGGTAGAATATTTCTGCTTTTAAAGTAGAAGACTGGAGTTTGTGGTCAGTAGTGACCCAATGGCACCCTGATATAACATTGAAGAAAACTACCCGCAAAGTAATCTCTGCAGATTTCCCCTTTCCCAACATCAGTTTGCTGTCAAAGTCAGTAGTTTTCCAGGCCTCTGAGGAAGTGATGTCGTTAAGCAAATATTCTTGTAATTTACTTCACTTCTTAATTTTCAAATTTGACAATTGATTAATTAAATGCAATAACAGTTGACACTAACTTATCATATCAATATGGAACTTCTTAATGTTTAGCAGAAGCCATTACTGAGAAATCATCAAATAGAAAATTATCTTTTTGGGGATAGTTTAGCAGTAAGAACTTTAATATGCAATTAAAATGTGGTTACACATTGTCAACAAGATGCAAGATTTTTTTAAGCGTATTTATAGCAAGACCAAAAGCATGAGTGGGAGTGGAATGATTTCTATTTTGATTACAATTTAAAGGCAGCGATATGGGTTCTCAACACTTCACCTTGTGATTTCTACATTTCCACAACTGCACATGTACTATCGCTGGAATTTACTGTCAGTTGCAGAAATATTAGTGGTGAACACAGTTTCATTTTACCTGCTTGCCATTCATGAAGATTGTGGCTGATCTGTTAGTGTTTCAAATTCTGCGTGCCCATCTATCCCTTGATTCTCGTTAGGCAAAGGAACTTGTCCTTGTTTTGAGGAATTAGAAGAGGTGCAAGTCAAGTTAGCGAATAAAAGGAAGATCTATGCACGAAGTAGAGGCATGATAAAGTTACTAAATGAGTCTTTTGACAGCATTTTCTTCCTTGCTAAAAGCAGTTGCAAAGTCATAGTGAAAAACTTGGTGGTCAATATCTCAAAATTCTTTGTAGGCATTTGCATGTACACCAAATCACACTTCAATCAAAAAATAGTAATTTTCTGGAGTGAAAGAAGGACATTTGTTACTACAACTCGTTATGCCTTGTCCACAGGAAATAACCCATATATGCTTCCAGTTAGCTAGCCGATCTCCTGTCCATCCCAATATGATGCTCTCTCAAATGAGAACAGAAACTTAACATATTTATCCAGTTAACTTTGTTGAAGTTTTATTTGCTCTTAAAATATTCTGTATTTCATGATTGCATTAGGTTATTTCATTTTAATGTTTCATTCCAACTTTCAAAATAGCATCTGGTTGCTTTGTGTGCAAGACAATTAATTGACCAGTCAAACTTCACTGACTGTTCACTGACGGGTGGCATGGTGGCCCAGTGGTTAGCACTGCACCTCACAGCGCCAGGGGTCTGGGATTGATTCCAGTCTCAAGGCGACTGTCTGTATGGTGTTCACATATTCTCTCCCTGCCTGCGTGGGTTTTCTCTGGGTGCTCCGGTTTCCTCCCACCATCCAAAGATGTGCAGGTTAGGTGAATTGGCTGTGCTAAATTGCCCATAATGTTCAGGGATGTGTAGGTTAGGTGCATTAGTCAGGGGAAATGTAGAGTTATGGGATAGGGGAATGGGTCAGGGTGGGATACTTTTCGGAGGGTCGTTGGGGACTTGTTGGGTCAAATGTTTCCACACTGTTGGGATTCTATGATATTCCATGGTAAAATCCTTCAGTTAGAAAATGACACTGAACGTTGCTAAATATTAGAAATGACAGAACACCATTTTCATACTTTTGTTTATAGATTTTACTCTTGCCATTAAACAGCCATTTTTCAACATTTTAATCTGAAGTTCAGAAATGAAAGCATTAAATTTGTTTTTACAAGATAAGCTTGGAATTATTCATAGAAACAAAAAATACCCATCAGCCATGAATGCAGATTGAAATCTAAAATGTTAAAATTATGATGATTTGATCTATATTTAGTGCAATATGATTATCAAATGCTTTGGAATTTAACTTAAAGACAATTTATCTTTAAAATTGGAATTCAGCTTTGAGATGTGCAGTTCATAACATTTCTTTCAAAATCTGAGAACTTCTTTTACAACTTTAATGTAATGATCATCTGGTGGTGACTTTCTGGGGCTCCCCGGTTGCAGGAACTTCTGAATTCTTTGGATATTCTCGAGTTTCAACTTGAATTGCTGGAAATAAACATTGAAAGACTCTTATTAGGCCTAGCTACTCTTCAGCAAAATGCATTACTGGCATGTCTCAAATAGACATTTGAATTGAAGGTGTGTGTGTGTGCACATGCATACATGAATATAAATGTCTATGAGTACTTTACAGTACTAATATGCAATAATGTGATGTAGACGACCAAGGTTTCAACCCATTAAAACAAATAGGCAAGAGCTTTATATAATTCTTCAACAATATCACACTGACAAAGGTAGGGAGAGAGAATTATGCTGGGTGTTCCAATTTTAAAAGAAAACTTCCATAATCTGACTTCATAACTTGCAACTAAGATGTTAGATTTATACAACATAAAGGCTTATGGTATTAAGGTTACCATACACCAAAATATGAAATGTTCTGAATTTTAGTCATATCTCAATGTGATCATCTGAAAAGAAAAGATTGAACTCAATTATGCAACTTCAAAAGCAAATAAATAGCACTGGTTGGTGATTCACTTTCATTTCTAGCTGATTGTGATAACACTTGTGTAACGCTACCATGGTTTTGCCAATCTTTTGTCCTTTGTGACACCTCCATATCTTATTTTCAGGTTCATTGGCTATGTTCTGATTTTAAGGTTTTCCTGTCAGATTGTTTGTTTCAACTGCCTTCTAGTGGATTATCTTATTTTCACTGAAATTCATTTTTATAGATCAGAGTTCCAAAGTGGAGGGCAGACTATCAAACCTTCAAAGTGGAGTTGAGACCTCCAAAGTGTATAAAGTGCTGAAAGACTACAAGTACAAAGAGAAAGTCTTTCCCATAAGTAGATTAAATTCTCAGTACAATTATGACAAGGTGCGAGGGGACACAGATCCGTTTTGTTGACTCCCTCTCGGCCAACCGCAAGAAATATTGATTTTTTTAAACATTGCATTGAGCATGTAGCTATCATACTTCAATTAAAACTCATTAATTAGATCAAAAAGGAGAGTCAATTCCAAAGGTTCCTTGAGTAATAAAGAGTGCAGCTTTATTACCCAAAAAGCACATGATAATAAGCACACATACAGAGGCAATTAATGAGCTTACAAAGAATGGGGAAGGGGGGGGGGGGGAGGCGTGCGAGGGTTTTCTCCTACAGACAGTCACAGGTTAAAGTTTTCTTAGAATCTATGAGATGGAAGAATGAAACGAGCTGAGTCCAATTGTTTATCTTCTGCCTTATTTCCTCCATAATGATAAATCTACAGAAGTCCTAGGGTCCTCAGTTGCTGTTACTTCAAACTGCTTTTCACCAACTATGGGGCTGAACTATGTCTTCCAGTCTTTGCTCACAAATCCATTTTTCCTTTGCTCCCCTCTGCCACTCGGAAGCAGAGGGTGTAAATTCCCGGATCTGTATTGTTTTCTCAAGCTACATGCTCCAAGCTTCGGAAAAGCTGTGCATCAATCAGTAGCTGAGATCCGTGTCTTTTCACAATGATGTTAACTCCAGGTCCAACTGACATTTGTTTACAGTTGGGGTCTTTGAGCTTGACCCAAACCAGGCAGATTATTACAGCAATCATTTTAGGTGGATATTTGTCCTAGTCCTTTTTAGGCCACAGAAATCTCGGGTATTAAAGTAGAATGATGGAAGTTGAATATTAATAGTCAATTTTTGCTACCATCATAATAGTATTTACTGGCATATTTTTCCTAACACGGTTTCAGTCTATTGAAGTGTTACCGTGCATTTTGTTTGCTTTTACTAGCAAGGTACACAAAACTGTGAAACCCATGAACCTGAATTTCAGGTTCAAAACAAAAGTCAATATTGAAATAATTGAGTGATTAACCTACGTTAATCGGCAGGCCAGTTGCCCTGAGGGGTTTACTTGCACACAACCAAACACATTACAATGAATTGCATAATTTGATGGTTTGAAGCAGGTTTTCCAACAAGCTGATAATTTTCCCTGTTCTAATCCTCTGTCTACTCCCGATCCTGTATGCTCCTGTAGGTTAAAACCTAGTCCTTTGCATTTAAATAAGGCAGGCAAGGTGAGCTCCCAGCCCCAAACCTCACTTTTATGATAGGTCTACTAAATTGAACTCTGACCTAAAGAGGTGCCAAAGGCAAGGAACAGACTGTACTAACTTTAAAATGGTTAGACAGCCACTGGTATGGTACTGTGACAAAAACAAATCAAATGTTTATGAAAATTAGAATGGAAACATATCAAAATCTAACCAAAATATCAGCAGCATTCGGAGTGATGATGAACCCCAGCCCCTGTGGTGCTCACAGATCGCTAAAGGGTTCTGCTGTGCTAGTGGCCAAAGGACATGACTCTAAACTCTTTACTAACTGGAAGTTCAATGGAGCTTCCAGAGACAGTCTGTTCACTCTTTCAGTTCCTGCATCAATAAAGCACTTAACAACATGTGCAAACTCAAGAAATCAAGACGCAAATTCAAAAATATTAATTCTGCAGAGTAACCATATCAATCTAAACATATTTTATTTTACTCTGGAAAGCAGAATAAGTTTCACAGTCCTTTCTAACCTTAGTTTTTTTCACATTTAGTGCATTCATAGTCTTTCCGTCAAGTCCCTTTGTGATGAAAACTTTCTGACTGAATATGTAAAGCCTACCTCCAGGCAAGGGAAGTGTTTCAGAACGTGGGGTGTGTTGTCTTCAATCATCAAGATAGCCTCAAGCAAGTGTAGATCAGCAACACTGAGCTGGTTACCAACCAGATATCCAGTTTGACTACTCTTGAGAACCTACAAGTTGAAAACAAATAAAGATTTTATATTAAGCATCCAAATTTATTTGCATATTAAGAAGCTTATTGTTGGACAGCTGACGAAGTTGTTCTGAAACAAACTAGGCAGGACTTCTTTGATATCCATTTCTAAGGAATACGAATTGGATGAACACATCATTTACCAAATGTAGACTTCTGAGTTGCAACTTTCCAGTCGTACTGTCCTCTCCACCAGCCCGTCCATCGCGGAACTCCAGGGCTCCTATCAGTGAAGCTGAGTGCCAGCTTCCCTTTCTCAGTAATGTGACTGGCAATAGTTTTGGAATGTTTGTTCCTGGTTTGCAGCTGGGATTTGGATAAAGCGTCAATGGCGTTTTAAGCCTGGAATTCCGCTCGGCAGGAGGTACTTCTGCCACAGCAGGCACACAGTCAACGAGAGCAGCACCGTGGAAGCATATTGTATCATTAATGATGTGTGTAGTGGGACAGTGTGCAAGAAAACAAAAATCACCAAGGTTCACAAAGGGAAACACAAAAATGACACCTGCCCTAATAAAGGAGGATTCAGCCTGATACCTCTGCCTGTTCTGAAATCACAAATAGAACTTACCTGATGGCAACTATTTTGAGAGGGCTCAATGTCCATTCACTTTTAAAATCATGCCCATGTTACAAAATCCAGTTCCCAATTATCCTTGCAGACATGACACAACCATCATACCAACTAAAGCACTTTGTTTTGACAATGTGCATGTCTAAGTCTCTGTATTCTGCCACTTCACTACTGCTACCCATACGTAACCACTACTAGAGTCTTAAACACTATTTAGCATTCTTTAATTCTACTCAATTCTCCAGTGCCATCTTCTCTCTCATCATTTATATAATTTCATCATTATTCACTAAGGTTACTTCACCTCCTCCAATCATTTGCCAATCAGTCCTCTGGATCTCTGTCTCACTGGAATGCCTTTCTAATCCTTTTTTCCAGTAATGATAGTATGTGATTTGTGCAGGACAGTCAGACAGATGGGATAATGGTGATAATTAATGTCACTGGATTAACAGTCCAGAGGCCTGGCTGATTCTCTCAGCATATGGGTTTCAACCCACCATAGTGGACAATGTAACTTCAGTTAAAATCTAGAATTGAAGTTAGTTGCATAGTCTCAGTAATGATGAACATCAAATGATGTAAAAACACATTTGGTTCACTCATGTCCTATAGCGAAGGAAATCTGCCTCCATACCTGGTCTGGCCTACATGTTATTCATTACACAATGGGATTTACTGCCCTCAGAAATTGCCTCATGGTCCACTCATTTCAAGGCCATTTAGGGTTTGCCAACAAATGCTGTGACTGCCAGTGATGTTCACATCCCAGGAAAGAACACAAAAAAGGCCGCAAATGCAGGCACCAGCCATCAGAGCTCCCCCACAGATTTCAGGAGTCATAGGGATAGAAATCAGGACAGGGGGAGATAGGGAGCCAGGAGGGAACAGAATATTTCAGATGGTGGGAGAAGAGAAAGCTGGCAGGGGGATGTGTGGAAGCGAAAGGGGGGAGGGGGTCTCAACTCCTGGGCCCTCATTGTAGCCACCCTCATCCCACACCTTTTAGGTTTTCTTCCTTCATCACTCTGGGAGATTCCCCATTCCCTGTCCTCTCTCCCTTCCTTACTCCCAGAGATTCCCTGTCCCCTTTCCTCTCTCCCGAACACTGAACCACAGCTTAAAAATTCCATATGCTTTCCTGCGCATGTGCAGAATTGTGTTTGACCATGATGTCCACACATAAGGTCTATGTGATGATATACTGTGTTTGGAACTATGCATAAACACATTCCTAAATGAGCGTGCACGTACACATACCCGAATGAGCGTGCACGTACATGTTCTGAACAAACGTGCACGCAGAGTTGCCCGTGTTGCAAACAGTGCCAAACAAATGAGATTAGGTTCATCTCAATTAACATTGTAGCTAGTGTAACACTGACGTACCTTTTCAAATGCTGGGAAATATCTATTTTTGGCCTTGTTATTTATCTGTATTAGTTCACTCTGCTTTTGCTCTGAAGGAGCAAATGGAAGACGCATCACAAGTGTCATCAGATCTCTGGCTCCCTCTGCATACATGTCAATTCTGTGATAAAAAAAACATGTACAAGTATGTAACCATATTTACTGATTTTGTTTTGCCAGATTGTCTACTTTTATTTGCCGTTAAACAAGATGATATTTTTTGTTACAGAGCATGTGCTCCTGTGTTGATTTGTTTAAAATCGGTCCAGCTTTCCCAAACTTGCTTCAATGCACCCCAACTACAATATGGATAATCTTCAGAGATACACATTTCACTACTATAACAAACACTTTGTCAACAGTACAAGAGAAACTTTTTTTAAAAACTCTCATTGACAATATTCTTGAATAACTTTGAGGTTTCTTGTCAATAATGGTAGTTGAGAGAGTCAAGCCAACATTAGGCATCGAGTTTCACGGAATCATATAATCCCTATAGTACAGAAGAAGGTCATTTGATTCATCAAGTCCACATTGCCCCTCCAAACAGCATCCTATACAGACTCATTCTTCCCCAATCTATCCCTGTAATCCTGCGTTCCCATGGCTAACCCACGGACTGTGCAAATCCCAAGACACTATAGGCAATTCAGAATGGCCAATCCACCTGACCTGCACATCTTCAGACTGTGGGAGGAAACCAGAAGACCCAGAGGAAACCCATGCAGACATGAGGAGAACGTGCAAATGCCACACAGTCAACAAAGGCTAATTCATTCATTTGGAAAAATAGAAACATCACTCCATTTTAGAAAAAAGAAGCTGTTGACTGGGGTAGAATGGCAAAAAAAAATTAGATCATTAAGTTATTAAAAACAAGGGAATTAAAAATGTTCACAAATCTCTGGGAATTATTTTAAGGTGACTAGAACTCAATAGTGGCAAATTTATCTTAAACTTACAAAGGATACAAACTTTTATCTGATCAGACTGTAATTAGAACACTATGCACATTCTGGTCACCATACTAAAAGACATATAGAAGCAAGAGGGAAAATGCACAAAATATTTCTAAGTATTATCCCAGAACAAAGAGCTTACAATTAACAGACATGACAGGGTATCCCTCCTGCCTCCTCCCAATCCCAGTTTTAATGAGGACATGCCAGGAGCAACACCCAAAACACAAGATGAATTTACAAAACAGAATGCCTGACAATTAAACAGCTGAGGCAGCGTTCGGTAGAGAAAAAAGTGAAACAATAGACCAGATCAATTCATATCTTAATCAAACAACTAACAGGAGGAAATCTGTGCCATTTATTGCCACAGGAGGGTATGGAAGCCAGGTCATGGAGTATAATTAAAACAGAGATAAACAGGTTCTTGATTACCAAGGGGATCAAAGGTTACAGAAAGAAAGCGAGAAAATGGGGGTGAAAAACTTATCAGCCATGATTGAATGGCAGAGCAGATTCAATGGGCTGAATGGCCTAATTTCTGTTCCCATGTCTTTTGGTCTTATAAAAAAAGACCCAAAAACATCCTCAGTAAGTGAAAAAGAGAAGGCTGAATAATTTGTCATCTTCAACTGGAAGTACCACTTGGATGATCTATCTTGACTTTGCCTTGAGGTTCCCCAGCATTGCTAATGCCGGACTTTGGCCAATTTGACACACTTCATGTGATATCCAGAAGTTATTGAAGAAACTGTGTACAGTGAAGTACAGACTCTGACAATATCCCAGCTGTAGTATCAAAGACTTGCTACAACATTGACATCTGTGCTGTGTTATTCTATGATTCAACAATTTAGGCTCAATTCTCAACAGGCCATACCTAATGTCAATAATGTGGCGACAGCAGGCAGGAGTGAGTAATAGCACTAGGAACGTTGGGTGGGGCAGGTAATAGGAAACTCAGTGAAATCGCCCATATCGTTTTGCCAATGAGTTTCCCCTTTCGCAGCCTCCATGTGTCTTTTGATTGATAAATGCAGTCACTATTATGAATACTCAGTGAAATAAACAATCAGTTTTGAGCTGCAGACAGAGAAGAACACCCCTTTCCTTTGTGAAAAGATAAACTTGACAAATGAAATTAGAAAGAACAAAACAGCTTCAGTCTTATGACCATTTTTTTTCATGTGGTTCTTACAGGCAAGTGTAAATTTCCTCATCACAAAATGTTGCCAAGGAAGTAATTGTCATTGCTTTTCCAAGCTGAATACAATCACAAATTGCTGCAAAACATACTTAAGGATAGAAAAAACTGACAGCATTAAATGAACATTATGCGGGGATCCAAGATGGCGGCGACCCAGCAAGACTGAGTCCACAGTGCTCTACCCAAAACTTGGGAAAAGTGGGCTATCCACCCCCACCACACTCACTAAACCATTTATAATAGTTGTTAACCTTAAATAGTTACCTATTAGTACATTTAAAATAGTCTAATACTAGCTGGAAAATGAGTAAAGGGAAGGGAACAGGCGGCTCTAAGAAAGCAGGGACCCCTCCCCCACCCTCTCCCTCTTCAGCTGCAACAAAGGTGTCTTCAGCTGCTTCAGGAGATTTACCAATGAAGATGAGCTTTGAGGAGATGTTTGCCAGGTGGGAGGTGAAGATTGATGCTTTTATCGATGAGTCTCGGCAGAGCAGAGAAGCACTATCAGCCGAGCTGCAGAAGCAGGGCAGAGACATTCAGGAATTGGAGTGCCGAGTCAGAGAGGTGGAGTCGAAGGCCGCAGCCTCAGAGACTGGGATAAAATCAACAGCCGACCACATCCGTTTTCTCGAGAATCGAGTCCAGAACCTAGAAAACCACATTGATGACCTCGAAAATCGATGTCGTAGAAAAAATATTCGGTTGTTGGGCCTTCCCGAACAGGAAGAGGGAGGCCAGCTGACAGCATTCTTAGAGCATTGGCTGCCACAACTTTTAAATCTGCAGGCTGGATCAGGCCAGGTAAGGGTAGAATGGGCCTACCGGGTCACAGTACGTGGGCCCGGCTCAACCCAGCGCCCACGCCCGGTCCTGTTCCAGCTGCAGAACTATAGGGAGAGGCAGATGCTCCTGGAAGCCTCAAGAAATCTGGGAAAAGATCCCCAAGCTATGACCCACAAAGGATCCAGGATCATGCTGTTCCAGGACTTCTCCCCAGCTTTGGTCCGAAAGAGGAAGGCATTCGATGAGGCGAAGAAGCGTTTAAGGGACTTAAATATCCAGTACTCCTTACGATATCCAGCGACGCTACGCCTTAGCCACAAAGGATCCATATATAACTTCGGATCACCGGAGAAGGCTAAGGAATTCTTGGACTCTCTTAAATAAGCTGTAAGAGATTGTGGACGCTGGTCTGCCTTTCCCATTATTTTGGTTTACATCCCTTCATCTTTTCTTATCTTTCCCCCTATGTGTGTATGTATATATATATGTTGGGGCGTTTGGTTAATGTTGATGGGGGGAGGTGGTTACCTTATTCTATTTTACTTCTGTTTTTAGGAGCGGGGTTGTTTTTCTTTCCCCTGTTATTTTGTGGTATTATATTTAAGTATTACGTGTTGAGATTGTAATCTTATAGTTATATATGGTATTAATATTCCCAAATATATTTAGATGTGGGTGTGGGTGGGGGTGGGGTGTTCACTGTTAACTCTAGCTTTATATTATATTTGAATTCTCCTCATTTTATTGAGGAACACCTGGGTCAAGGGTGGGGCACTGGTTGGAAGAGGGTAAGATGGACTGTGGGAGAGGAAGTGACGCTCCCTGGGAACAAGGGAGAAAATCTCCAATTCGGAATGTTTTATATTTTTTATACTTAGAAAGAGTTTTTTGTTATATTGTTTTGAGTGTATCAGAGAATCTTTACTTTTGTAAATCTTGTATGCTCCATGCTCGGGATGTTCTAGATAGGGTTTCCCCTCCCGAGGGGTCTCGGATCTGTCCAGATGATTATGGCTGAACAGTCGGTTAAGTGGTGCACCTGGAATGTCAGGGGGAGTAATTCGCCAGTTAAAAGGAAGAAAATATTATCAAATCTTAAGGAGAGAGTTGATATAGCTCTCCTACAGGAGACACACCTGTCAGATAAAGAACACTTAAAATTACGACAGGGCGGATTTGATCAGGCCTTTTTTTCCTCTTTTAATTCAAAAAGCAGGGGAGTCGTTATCCTTGTCCAGAAGAACTTCCCTTTGAAAATTCTAAATCAGATAAAAGACTAATCTGGACGATATATTTTGATTAAAGCCCTCATAAATGGAGAGGAATATGGGATCTTAAATGTATACTGCCCCCCGGCACACCCCTTTAAATTCATAACGGAAGCTTTTTCAAAACTGATGGCCTTTGGTGCCCGTCATACAATTATAGGGGGAGACTTTAATTGTATTATGGATCCGGAAATAGACAGGATTCCCAAGAGTGCCGCTGGAGTATCTCCCAGATCTAGACAACTGGCGGACCTGAATAAAGAATTAGGATTGGTAGATGTATGGAGATGTCTCCATCCACAGGGTAGAGATTTTTCTTTCTACTCTAATCCACATAAATGTCACACAAGAATTGATATGTTTTTTGCCCCATCGATTTTTCTAAACTCTATAGCAACCTGTAAAATAGGTACTATAGCAATCTCTGACCATGCCGCTGTATACATGGAAACTAAGGTAAAGAACAATGGGACATCTGCTCGGCATTGGCGTATGGACCCCTTCCTGATAAAAGATAGCAAATTTTTAAAGTACTTCTCCCAAGAACTTAAAACTTTTTTAGAAATTAATACTGGTACGGCTAGCAATCCGTCAATGATGTGGGAGACCATCAAAGCTTATGCACGAGGTTTGATCATCTCCTATTCAGCGACCCAGAGGAAAATGAAGGGAGAGCAACAGCGTCTGCTCGAAGCTCGCCTAAAAGCAGCCGAAACAGCATACGCTGATAGACCTTCTATCACAAAATTGCAGAGGATTACAGCTCTTAGGACAGCTTTAAACACCGTGCTTACTCAAACGGCTAAAAGGGAAATATTATTTGCGAAACAAAGATTATATGAATATGGCGACAAACCGGGTAGATACTTAGCATTTCTTGCAAAGAAAAAGAAAGCCCCTCAAACTATTCCGACCATCAAGGAAAGTACAGGTACCCTGACTCATGATCATAAAAAGATCAATGCGACCTTTAAAGAATTTTATTCTGAACTATATAGATCGCAGGATTGTGAAGATAGGATTAGGAGGATGCAGTCATTTTTTAAAAATTTGACCTTCCCGGGCCTGACTCCGGAACAGGTGTCGGCCCTAAATACCCCTTTAACAGTCCAAGAAATACTTGAGGCAATTAGGCAACTTCAGAGCGGAAAAGCACCGGGCCCGGATGGTTTTCAAGCTGAATTCTATAAAGAATTTACAGGAATATTGGTTGACCCACTTATGGATATGTATAATTTTGCGCATAGTCAGGTCTGTCTCCCGCCCACGCTGAAAGAAGCAAATATTTCTCTTATCCTCAAAAAAGGAAAAGACCCAGAAGATTGTGCATCTTACAGACCAATATCCTTACTAAATGTAGACTTTAAAATTCTCTCAAAAATGTTAGCACTAAGACTAGAAAGGGTACTGCCATATATTATAAAGGAGGACCAGACGGGATTTATTAAGGGCCGCAGATCATCCAATAATATCAGAAGGGTCTTGAATATGATCCAAGCCTGTCATCAGGGAAAGATACCAGGAGTAGTAATTTCATTGGATGCGGAAAAGGCATTTGATAGGGTTGAATGGTCATATTTATTTTACACATTGGAAAGGTTTGGCGTTGGACAGGTGTTTACCAAATGGGTTTCAACATTGTATAATGACCCCAAAGCAGCTGTTATTACTAATGGGTTAAGATCGGATGGCTTCAGTGTGGGTAGGGGCTGCCGTCAAGGATGTCCTCTCTCACCATTGTTGTTTACACTGATAATCGAACCATTAGCAGAAGCTATCCGGACTGATCCTAATATAACGGCCCCGAGGATTGGTACAGGTAAACACAAAATTACCCTCTATGCAGATGACGTTCTCTTATTCCTCAGTAATCCTTTAATGTCAGTGCCTCGTCTAATTCAAGTTATTAATACATTTAGTGCATTCTCAGGCTATAAAATTAATTTTTCAAAATCGGAAGCCATGCCAATGGGTGGTCTGGCTATGATACCCCACTTAATGGACGGATCCCCTTTTCCCTTCCGTTGGTCCCTGGAGGGCTTCTTATATTTAGGTATTTTTATCACGCCAGTATTTGATCAGCTGTATAGGGCTAATTTTGTACAATTAATGGAAAGGATAAGGCAGGACCTCCAGCGATGGAGAGACCTTCCGATTTCCTGGCTAGGGAGAATAGCATTAATTAAAATGAATGTTCTGCCCCGTCTCTTATATCCTATGAGAATGCTCCCGCTGATGCAGCCAAGGCTAGCCCTACGTAAATTATATGGCTGGTTGGGCTCCTTTATTTGGAACCATAGACGGCCCCTTATTAAGCTGAAGAAGCTACAGCTTCCACAGGCAAGGGGAGGACTGGACTTCCCAGACTTTAGGAAATATCAGTTAAGCTCCCTACTAAGTTACATAGCTGATTGGGTTTCATCTGATCCACAATCAATTTGGCTGGATATCGAAGCCTCCCAAGTAAAATACCCACTTATTAACCTTTTATTTTCAGATAAGAGGAAAATCATTACAGACCACTGTAAAAATCCCATAATATTAAACACAATTAAGGCCTGGAATATAATGCGGCAAAATGAGGGTAACTCACATAAAACATCCCCCCATGCACCAATAGTAGGCGCATGGGGATTCCAACCGGGGATTACAGATGCCACCTTTAAACTCTGGAGATCCAGGGGCATCTCATGCTTAGGGGACCTATTTAAAGATGGGATCCTGATGTCCTTTGAGCAGCTGTGTCTGAAATTCGGAATACCTAATGGGGATCTCTTTCGATACTTCCAAGTTCGAGATTATATACAGAGGAAGACTACATTAATAGATAGTCTTTATAAATCAGACAGAGAACGTAATGTCTTACGACCAGCGGGGGCATCCTCCGTTAGTACTATATACCATTTGCTACATGATGGAGTCTCAGGAGACATGGATGACCTGCTTAAAACATGGGAGCAGGACTTGGGGCTAGAAATCTCTGAGGATATGTGGAATGACATTTGGGAAAATGCTAGAAGAATTGCTATCTGTAACAGAACTCAGGCTATCCAACTAAAGATACTTCATAGGGCCCATATAGCTCCGGCTCGACTGGCAAAATTTAAGGCAGGAGCATCTCCAATGTGTCCTAAATGCAAAATAGAGGTGGGTACTCTTGTACATTGTCTGTGGACTTGTCAGAAAATCCGCAGATACTGGACTAAAGTGGCAAATACCCTGACAGAAATTTTAGGAACGGAAATTAGGGTGGACCCTGTATCTCTCCTTTTGGGCTTTTCGAACCTCTCATCTCTAGATATGCATGGGAAGAGACTATTTTCTATTCTCTCTTTCTGTGCAAGGAAAAATATTTTGGTGAACTGGGTGGCTGAGGGCCCCCCTGGACTTTCAAATTGGCACAGATTAATTATGGAATATATCCCCCTTGACTTCCTCACAAATATGGTGCACCGAAAGACTGAATTATTTTATAAAATATGGCAGCCCTTTTTGAATTATATAAATGCAGATATTTCGGCTATCCTAACAAGGGCTTTTATTTAGTGAAGATTTCAGACCGGGCTGCTCCGGGGCCCCTTGGGAGAGGAATCCTGCGCGAATACGGGTTTTATTATATTTGATGTTTATACATTCCGAGCATGTAAGAGACTTAGGTATACACTCTGGTTAGTTATAGGTTAGATTAGTAGAAAGTTGAGGTTTTTTTTCTTTCTTTTTTTTTCTTTTTTTGTTTTCTTTCTTTCTTTTTTCTTTGTTAAATTATGACTATTGTATATGTGATTTAATTGTACATCAATGTTTGTATTTGAGAGTTTTGTTTATTTTTGTAAATTTGCAAAAATGTTAAATTTCAATAAAAATATCTACAAAAAAAAAATGAACATTATGCAGAAATCAGATATTGATTTTTGTTGCAACAATGGTTTGTTATTTTGTGATTAGATATGAAAATTGAGGACAAATTGGTGAATTGGCACTCTTGCTAATTTTAATGTTGAAGAGGCCCACTTTTGTGCACAGAAGCCTGCTATTCTTTCTGGTGCAAACAAAATTTTAAGATGTACAGACAAATTGATGGAGTACATGTACGATGTTGCCATGTAGCTGCACAATAATTTGGTTAGGCTGCACCTTATCTAGATCTGATCACTGAGGAATGAGAAATCTACAAGTTCCAGAAGCAAAGGGCACAAAGAACTTTCCGTCAAGTATGAGACGACAGACTGAGCAAGTGCGAAATCTGCAGCCTAAGAAAGAAGAGAATGTGTGGAAACGTTAGAAAGAAAAGATACAAATCGTGGTTGAAAAGATTACCACAGATCACAATTTCATGTTAAAGCACAACTGTGGGACAAGGGGTCAGGTTTAAAAATGGGGACAAAATAGGTAAGCTTTGGATTAATGTCTCAATGCACCGAACAAACACTGACCAATCATCATTTAGGTAGGAAACCAGAGGCACATATTCTAGAGTAATTCATAAGACACTGCGTTTCTAAACAAGGCAGGGCTAAATATGTCAAATGACCAAATGAATCATAGAATCACTGAAACCTTAGTGTGGAAGCAGGCCCTTCAGCCCATCAGGTCCACACCAACCCTCTGGGGAGTATCCCACCCAGCCCAAACTTCCTACCCTATCCCTATAATCTGCACCTACCATGGACAATCCACTTAACTTGCACATCTTTGGAATGTGGGAAGAAGCTGGTACCACCCGAAGGAAACCCACGCCGACACAGGGAGAATGTGCAAACTCCACACTGATAGCCTGCCACATTAGTCCTCACATTTTGTGCTGATCTGTTTTACTAACTCTTTCTTTGTAAAGATTAGCACTGCTCAAATCAAATTTTGCCTCAAAGACCGGTCGATTATTTCCGATTTGTCCATTCAACTCCTTCAACTGTAACACCGTACCTGACCAATTTCTTCATTACAACATTATTTTTAAAGCCAGTATCTCGAATAATGCAGCACTCACTCGGTATTGCCCAGGTAATTGGCCTAGACAAGCTGGAGTAAGATTAGTGGTACGTTTTTCACTTTTAACAACATAAATTTTTCAAATCAGAAGACTTATCCAAATGTGACATACAGTGCTCTTTCCTTGATATCTTTTCCATAAAGATTGTATTTTGCTGCAATGTAGTTCAGAATAGCATTGGTCTGGACTAACTTCATTCCATCAATTTCGACCATAGGTACCTGCTCAAATAGGAGAGCTCCATCTGTTGAGGAAAACAAAACCAAATCTAGTCTCAGGCCTGATCAAGAAAATCATAAATATTCAAAAATAATGCATTGCAGGTAAAGAAATAATTTTAATTTAAAAAGGTAGTCAAATTAGAAAAAAAAATACAGGTAAAATACAGCAAATTTCAAATCTGAAATATGCATAGCCTCTCCTGATATCAAAATGATTTTCATCTGAACCTAAAGACAGATGCCGAGGCATCCCTCAAAATTGATCTATCTAAACTAAAATTTCCCCCACCAACTTCACCAGATTATGTGAACAAAACTATGGAACTGTTTTCCTAGTTTTCCCTCTGCTCATGTGTTGTTTTCTTTACATGTTTGCTTGTCTGAGTGTAAAGGGAACTTTATAAAGGGCTTGGGGTTTTAATTCAAAGTACTTATTTAATTTAGTTGAGTTGTCTTCCTGAACCTAGAATCCAGGACTATGTGCTGAGGGTCGCACTAAATCCTGGAGCAGCAGCCGCCAAGGCGCAGTGGGGAAAGAATATTGTCTGAGGCCTTCCTATTGAAGGTAAATAGGGCTCCATTCAATTAGTCGAACCTCTGAGTGCATCAAGTATATGTAAATATTAGTATTGTATCTCTAAGAGAGATCTTTGGTTTTTCAGATACAGTCAAAGTTAAATGTTTTGTTTGTTTACTTGCTATGCAACTGTACAGAATTGAAGTGCTTTTGTGACCACATATATATGTACACAGAGATATTTTATGAATATAGTATATTTTTAAAATAGAAAAAGACATGTAATGAAGCGTGCTTCTTGTTAAGTAGAAAAATCAGCTCCTTGCTTACTACTAATCTGGGCCTGAAAATCAGGTAGCATGACGATTCCTACATTTTTTTAAAGACGTTTTTAACTTATGTGATGACTCTGGGGAAAGCAAGCCCTGCCTTCCATCAGGCGACCCCACTGAGTGGTAACAAATCCCACTCCTAAACTGGCATGCTTTGAACCCATTTTATGCCCAAATAGACAGACAATATTCCAATTTCGAACCCACTTTTAATAAATACTACCTACCTTTCAGTAGCTTTTCATACTGATCCCTGGTCTCAAGGAATTCTTCCTCAAACTGAAATAAATAATTAGTACAAGATGCTTGATAAAATATTTCAAACATACACAGATTTCTTTTTGCAACGGTGTTCAATGATTCTTTTCTGAGTTGAATGGATATACAGTCAGTAGAATGAGTTTTATATCCAAACATCAAAAACTGACAGCTTTCACTGTCACATCTTTGTTGAAAGGTTAGTTTGAAATACTGGAACTGCATAAAATATAACCTAATTAGAAGATTCTTCCATTGTTAACCAATTCACTGTGAGATCATCTAATACTCATCACAACCAATTTTTCTTTCTGTTGATTCCCATTGAATGAAAGATCAGCACAGATTTATAACAGGCAGTCATCCAGTTAGGTAATTTGACTTTTTCATTCTTAGTGCCAAAGTTAGAGCTAACCTCATACCTCAGCTACCATTTAAACAATGTTGAAGTGCACCACATGTCACATTCTTTCAAAGGTTTCCTGACTTTGGAAGAAATAAATTGGCACACAAGTTAAAGTAAATGTGATAAGCAAAGTCCCTCATGCCTTCAAGTGATCTCTTACCTCCATGAGAAGAAAGCTCTTTGAAATCTGAAAGTCCACCTTCAGAGTTTCCTTCTTTTTTTTGTAGCTGCACAACTGAACAACCCTCAATGTTAACTACCTCAACCTAGCATAACTGGTGTAAAACAGCCTGAAACAGCATCGGGTAAAGTGATATCAACTCATACGGCATGGAAACAGACCCTACAGTCCAACAAGTCCATGCCGAACAGAATCCCAAACTAAACTAGGCCCACCTGACTGCTCCTGGCCCATATCCTCCAAACCTTTCTTAGTCATGTACTTATCCAAATGTCTTTTAAACTTTGTAATTGTGCAGACACCCACCACTTCCTCAGGAAGTTCATTCCACATGCAAACCACCCTCTGTACAAAAAAATCTCCCCCTCATGTCTTTTAAATCTCTCTCTTCTCACTCATTCATGTGAGTAGCAAATCACCACTGAGGGAGAACATGTCAGAACGCAGCCTCCGCAGACAATGGATATAGCACAGGGGATTGAATGAAGGGCAGTTACTTTTCAGACGGGACATGTACACATCGGCATTTACAGAATTACTTTAGTGCTTTGCTGCTTTTCAATACTTATTGACAAAGTGGGTTTGGCTATTCACAGCATAATTTTGAAGTCTGCAGCTGAAAGAGAACTCAAAAATATAGTCACGCCTGGCCAAAACAAGCTTCAAGAAGACTTAACAGGTGGCTAAAATACAGTCTAGTTAAGTGAAATCTCGTGCAGGCAAGTCATACATTGTAGGAGGAGGAATGAAGAGAGGTAAGGTAAATTATGTGATATAATTTCAAAGATGGAGGCCTCTCCAGGTGTACCCAAATCTCTGAAGAAGCAGTACAGATTGGGAAGACTGTTCAGAGAATAGAAAGGATTCTTGACTTTATTAATATTGTGAAAAAAAAATACAAAAGCAAGGGTATCATGGTTAATCTTTACAAAATACTTGTTAGGCTTCAGCAGGAGAACTGTGCTTTGTTCTAGGCACCACACTTTACATAAAATATCAAGGCATAGATAGGCACAGAAGAGATTTTTTTAGAATTGCACACTGGTTAAGGATTTATCCTTCCACTCTTGCCCTATTCAAACTTCCTAAAGGGCTCACAATGGTGTCAGCACCCCATAAGAGGTGCATGTGGGGTCATGACCCAAGGAGTCCTGACCCCATTCTTAAACATTCGCTTTACTTTCAGGCTGCTACAGAAATGAAATCTTGCCTGAAAGCTAATAGCTAACTATTTAAGTTAACTAGTTCACTACTTAAAATGCACAATACAAATGTTAGCTACAAAATACATGTGGGAGAAAGTGAGGACAGCAGATACTGGAGCTCAGAGTCGAGAGTGTCGTGCTGGAAACGCATGGCAGGTCAGGCAGCATCCGAGGAGCAGGAGAATCGAAGTTTCGGGCATAAGCCCTTCATCAGGATTCCTGATGAAGGGCTTTCTCCTGCTCCTCGGATGCTGCCTGACCTGCTGTGCATTTCCAGCACTACACTCCTTACCACAAAATAAATGTTAAAACAATACACTACAGAAGCTTAAGAAAAGGGAGGTAACAAAACATATCCCATTCTATGTATACCACTAAAGTAATACAGATTGTCCTTGAGCTTTTAAATGACCTAATGTATACAATAAGATTTGTTGTAATTATATGCAGCTAAATACAACCTGCCAATAAAAGCTGGCCCAGGGCAGAGCAAACTACGTGATTGCGTAAGGAGACTCTTTTGAACTGCAATTAAGTTTTGACAGGGACACAGAAACAAGGCAGAATAGACTGGCAGATGACACCCTTGCTTTAATGCCTTTGTGGGTGGAGGTCCAATTCATCAAGCTAATACCCCCTCAGGCATGTGCTGTGATCTCTGCCACCCATTTCATTCTACTAACTTATGAACAATTCTAGCCACAGTTAATACAAATAAGACTGCATTCAGTGATTTCATCAAATATTTACTCACCATAACTGATTTAGTTCAAAGTGCAGAATGAAGGGCATTCAGAATCTTTTGCAATCTCAATGTGGGTTTGAATCTTAGAGTTAAACTTTAATTTACCCCAATAAGACTTTGTTCTGTACTCGGAACTGAACACAATAGAGACAGGCTGTACTTATCAGGAGTGCCATGATCAGGAATTCTTTTACAAAGAAATTGAAATTAACTCATTGTTTCTGCAACATGGGTGTAACTGGATACCAAATAGTTGGAAGAATTGTGGCTGATGTGTCTCGTTGCTATGTTAGAAACATGGAGACCGATAACTCAGCACAAATTCCCAATACATGGCTTGGCCCACATACTAGACATTGTATTAACTTTTAAAAGTGTTTAAATGGATCTTAACCTTTACTTTCTTCACTTTATTTGCATGTAGGTGACAGATACAAACACTAACATCTAGTACAATTCACAAAGTCACTGGAAAGAAAGACATTTTAAGACAGTATCCAGCCAATGAAGTTGCAATTTAATATAGGAAAAGCACAACCAATTTGTACATTGCAAGTTCCCATAACATGAAGAGGTCTGTGCAGAATTGTGATCCAAAGCATTCCTGACCCACAAAAGTGCCACACAAAAACAGTGCATGGTCAGGAAGGCACTGAAATTTGAAATGAGTGCAAAACATTTCAATATTTTGTGATTTCCTAACTTCTATTAACAGATAAAAACTCAGCCCCATCTGTGCGACAACCATACTGAAGAAATGATAATCACTGTGAAATTACTTACCCTCTTGATCCATTGTGAATGACTGGAAATAACACAGTATAATGTATTAACATTCAGACTTGTAACTCCTTAAATGTCAGCTGTAATTAATAGAAACCAGCATTCAAGAGTAACTGTTTAGGGGCCCTCTTGTGTTACAGTGGCAGTGTCCCAGTCCCTGAACCAAAGGACATAGACTTAATTCCCACCCATGCCAGAGATGTGTGATTACATCTCAGAACAGGTTGATTAGAAAAGTAGGTTAAACAAAGAAAAGAGTAAATATTTTCTATCTGGAGTCCTTGATTGTGGAGGATGAGATGGTGAAGGAGAATGTAGTTTTGGTCTGTATTAGCACATTACAGCCATATATAAGGATAACAATGTTTGTCCTCTGATAACATTACTTTAAAGGTATCAGTTTTGGAACAGAACCACCTGCAAATGGTTCAACAGACAGAAAAACTTTAAAACCTCTGTCGTGGAGCTGTAATTTGGAGGTATGCTCATTACAGTATACCGAGTCCTGTACTCACTCATAGCTTCTTAGTTTTGATGGTCATGAATGAGTAACTTTATACACACTTTGAGTCTGATAACATATATATATATATATATTCTTAAGCTGAGCGATTAACTGCGATACAATGCATAAAACAGTTAATTCTTCTTATACACAACCTCAACACCAGCAACTGCCAAAAGCCAGCGAATTGATTCCATTTTCCCTCTTCCATTAAAATAATGAAGCTTGGGCTTGGACATTCTGTGCTGGTTTACTTTCCTAGAATGAAGGAGAGGAGAAAAAAGTAATGTGAAATCAGTTCTGTGATCCATTTTTCCCAAATCAACTTCCTCAACACAATAATGGGGCAGAAATCTGCAGCTGATGAACTGGTTTTGGATGCAAGTCTGGATTATGGATGCCAAAAGTTATTTAACTGTTGGGACCTAGGGCTATAGTTATATGCAACATTGACAGAAGCATTCTGTACAGTGCACACTCGATCACAAGAGTAGAAAAGATGCATCTTTTATTGGCACAAGAATTGGAAGATAAATGCAAATT
Organism: Hemiscyllium ocellatum; assembly: GCF_020745735.1. Lineage (NCBI taxonomy): Eukaryota > Metazoa > Chordata > Chondrichthyes > Orectolobiformes > Hemiscylliidae > Hemiscyllium > Hemiscyllium ocellatum. The sequence goes on from NC_083403.1 coordinate 116,528,103, forward strand.
AGTTAATTCTTTCAATTAGAATTAATGACACTGCCACTAAATATAGCTTACTTTTATTCATCAAAATTACATTCTATTGTTTATGATTTTGCATCTATTTCTAAAGAAAAAATAATAAAAGCTTGTCAAAAGTGTAATTAGAGCTATTTTACATTTAGCATGCTTTATTACCACTTTCTGATTTGAAGAGACAGGTGGCCATTAAGAAGAACTGGTCAAAATTTGGACTTGTTTCATCCAGCAGCTCTATGGTTTAAGCTTTTTTAAATCTTTCACAACAGCATTTAAATTACACAATGGTTAGCTACAGAAGGAGCCTTTTGGATCTCTACCCACATCTTGGCAGCTCACTACAACTACATCTCAGATAGACCAATACTCATCCCCACTATTTGTATTCAGGTCCACCAAAGGTGTGCTGTTGTCATGTGACAAACTGATCTCTACAATTCGGAGGCTGAGTGCCAGTTCTGGGACACCTCCTCCAACCTCCCTCCAGCATTGAACATCAGGATATTTTGTTCACTACAGTCAGTAATATCATTTTACCTGGCGATCTTTCCTCTGACAGCCTCCAAGTTTATAGCCCCCTACCCTGCATAGCCCCTTTATAGTTTCTTCTTAAACTCCACAAATAGGTGTTTCTGCGCCATGGAACTTATCGCTTCCTATCTTGACCTGATAATTTCTCGGTTTATACAGTCCCGATCCACTTTCATCCACGATTCCTCTGATGTTTTACGTCGTTTCAGAATTTCCAGTTTGTGGCTACCACCTCTTGACCATCAATATCCACCACCACTGTCCCCAACACAGCCCTGACCCCCACCCACCACCCTCACCCATAATTCCTCACCAGCCCCACGCACAACCCCATTCCCCACCCACCCACCACTCCCACAAACCTCTACCACCTCCAGACACAAACCACTACCACCCCACCACCCCACCCACAAACCCCCACCACCCCACCCACAACCTTCAACCCCCAACCCTCACCACCCCCAGAGCCCTCTCCCACCCCCAACCCCCACCACCCCGAGAGTCCCTTCCCACCCCCAATGCCCACAAACCCCCACCATCTCCACAGTCCCCTTCTATCCCCACCCACAAACCCCCACGATCCCCAGAGGCCCCTACCACCCTCAAATCTCCACCATCCCCAGAACCCCCTTCCACCCTCGCTCACAAAACACCCACCATTCCCAGAGACCCCTTCCACTCCCACCCACAAACCCCCACCCTCCCCAGAGCCCCTTTCCACCCTCACCATCAACCCACCACTCCCCACAATCCCGTCCCACCCCCAACCCCCACTCCCACATTGGTTCACACCTCCATTCCTAATACCTCCACACACTCCCAATGCACCCATCCACGCATTTACAGAAGGTGTAAATCCAGCCCATTTACCTCCCTATTCCTCACTGTACCAGACTCATCTTCCAGGTGAAGCTGTGATCTACTTGTATTTCACTCAAACTAGCCTACAGCATTCACCATGTTGTCTCTACTACACTGGCAAGATGAAGTGCAGACTGTGACTGCTTTGTGGAACACCTGCGTTCTTTCTGTAAATTTGAACCTATGCTTCCAATTGCCTTCAATTTCAGTGCACCACCATAGTCCCTGTCCAACATCTCTGTCTCAGGCCTACTATTATGCTCCAGTGAAGCTCAGTACAAGCTGGAAGAACAGCATCTCATTTTCCCCAAGGACCCTGCTGCCTTCTAAACTCAGTATCAAGTTCAATGACTTTAAACCTAAACATAATCTTCAATGACCTTTACCCACCTTTGCATCCCAGGCTACTCTCAAACCAGCCAATTTTGTCCTACATTTAGCCCCCATTATCATCTTTCTCTCCACTTCCTCTCATTCCCAATTCAGCTTATCAATATCCATCACTTCATCTGCTCAGCTGTCACCTCTGGGCTCCATCTCCATCAGTTGTTAACTCCTTTCCACCCACCTCAAAATGCTATCTTCAGTAAACATACCACCCTTTCCGTGCTACTATCAGTTCTGGAGGAGGGTCACTGGACTTAACATTAACTCTGCTTTCTCTGAATAGGTGGTGCCGGATCTGCTGAGTTTATGCTGCAATTTCTGTTTTTATTCGAGCCATTTCCTTGTAGCCCTGTAAGTAGTTTCTCAGGCGTCTACCCATATGATCAGCTTGTCTGTGCCCTCTTGAATCTTTCACATAGTTGATTTTACTTCTCATTTTCGTCATTTGGAAATCTTGAAGTTGTGTCCAATATATCCAAGTCTATTTTACTAATACAAATCAGGAAAAACTGATCCTAGTACCAATTCCAGGGAACCTCACGTTCCTTCTTTCAACGCAAAAATCAACAGTTGGTCACTATTCTGTCTCTTGTCATTTGGCCAACTTTTAAATTTCTTTTCCTAAGAATTTGTTCTCAAGGTACTGTACCTAGCTTTGAACAGTCACAAATAGTCAAAAATTAAAGTACAGCTGGCGTTGCTAAAAATCGAACAATGCAGAAATTATTGAGCAAGTCTGGATAAACGATAAATGATATGTTTATTTCAACAAACACATCGACTCGCATATTTCAGCGTTCCTTGCAAATCTACAGAAGTTGTCTCTCAACATTTTCTCTGAACTAACGAAAGCAAAATTAAGGGAGAATTAAACTAAGAAATTTAACCCAAAAAGTCAGGAGCAGTGAAACATAAATGTACAAAGACAAAACCAAAGTCTGAGCTTGTATAATTGAAAACATACAGTACCTACGTTCAGACAAACCTCACTCACCACCTCCAACACTGGGATGTTTGTAGCAATATTGGCTACAAGTGTTGCAAGGTGCAATCGCAGGAGGAGGGGTCGGTTTCACCAATAGAAACGCAAGTGATTTGCATATTGGCAAAGACCGATGGGAAACGAATTCTTCACCATCACTAAGAAGTAGAACAGATCTCAGAGGTTTATATAGCAAACTGTATCCTAAGTTCTACGGGTGTGAGGGCGATCTGGCTGCGACATCTGTCACCCCATTGATCGCTAGGGTTGATTCGGCTGATCTGGCTGGCTAGGCGGGTGTCCCCCTTCCCTCACAGCTCCATGTGCGTCCCTCCCGAAGCTCAGCGCTCGGTCGCAGAGGATGACCCCCTAGAAGAGGACCGCTCCGCCGGTCTAGGGTATATGACGTAGCTACACTCCCCTGCTAGGCCAAACCTCCAAGACGATTTGTAGGATGACGTAGGGAAGTCAAGCTCCAAGACTTCAGACACATCCAAATCAGGCACTGCACGTGGCAGTCTGCCGTTCTTTTGTCAGGTTATTGACCATTTTGCAGCACAATAATGCCGAAAAATTTCAAAGGTATTTTCCTGCTCCTCGGATGCTGATCTGCTGTGCTTTTCCAGCACCACTCTAATCTAGTCTACCTATTTCAAAGACATTTGCCTTTTGCGAAGACACCCACATAAGGAGAAATTAGTAACAATAATTCACAAATTCTGACTAAACCTACCTGAGAAGTAATTCATTACAGATTCGAAGAAATCGTGTTTTGTAATCCTTTCTTGGTTTCTCTTTTCATCTCGCAACTCGCAATAAAATAATTAATTTGTATCAGGAACAATTATTCCTTTCTAGTATAAAAATACTGCTCAGAACGTATTGATTGTAGAGAACAATTATGCATTTACGGTTTCATTTAAAAATACATTTGCATGCAGGAAAGGACAACTAATGACCAAGTTCTCTGGAAGCACTCATTATGAAATTCATCAATTTGTCTTTCAGAGCTTCACAAATGGCTTGCCATTGACACATGTAAAGATCACCAACTACTGGATTTGACAGAGTTTGTCTTTGTTGCTCAGAAGGGAAGGGGGAAGAGAAGCAGAGCATTAGTCGTTGGGGACTCCATCGTTAGGGGGACAGATTCTGTGGGAACGAGGGAGACCCGCAGTTGGTGTGTTGCCTCCCAGGTGCCAGGGTTCATGACGTTTTTGATCGTGTTTTCGGGATCCTTGGTGGAGAGGAGGAGCAACCCCATGTCGTGGTCCACAAAGGCACCAATGACATAGGTAGGTAGAGAGTTGGGGATTTAAGGCAGACTCTACAGTGGAAGTTTGGAGCTAAAACAAATCGAGTTGCTATCTCTGGTTTGTTGCCCATGCCATGTGCTGGCAAAGTGAGGAGTAGGGAGAGAAAGAGATGTTGAACATGTGGCTACCGGGATGGTGCAGGTGGGAGGATTTTGGATATCCTGGATAATTGGGGCTCTTTCTGGGTTAGGTGGGACCACTACAAATAGTATGGTCTTCACCTGAACCAGAGGTGCACCAATATCCTGAGGGGGGAGGAGGACGGGTGGAATTTGCTAATGCTGTTCAGGTGGGTTTAAACTAATTCAGCAGGGGGATGGGAACCTAAATTGTAGTTTGAGTATACAGAAGGTTGAATAGTGAGGCCTTCTATAGGTATATCAGGAACAAAAGAATGACTAGAATAAGATTAGGGCCAATCAAGGATAGTCGTGGGAAGTTGTGCATGGAGTCAGAGACGGGGAAGCGCTAAATGAATATTTTTCATCAGTATTCACACTAGAAAAAGCCAATGTTGTTGAGGAGAATAATGAGACACAGGCTACTAAACTCAATGGGATTGAGGTTCACAAGGAAAAGGTGTTAGCAATTTTGGAAAGTGTGAAAATAGATAAGTCCCCTGGACCAGATGGGATTTATCCTAGGAATATCTAGAAAGCCAGGGAGGAGATTGCTGAGCCTTTGGCTTTGATCTTTATGTTGTTGTTGTCTACTGGAATAGTGCCAGAAGACTGGAGGATAGCAAATGTTCAAGAAGGGGAGTAGAGACAAATCTGACAATTATAGACCACTGAGCCTTACTTCAGTTGTAGGTAAAGTGTTGGAAAAGATCATAAGAAATAGGATTTATAATCATCTAGATAGGAAAAAGTTGATTAGGGATAGTCAATATGGATTTGTGAAGGCTAGGTCATGCCTCACAAACTTTATTGAGTTCTTTGAGAAGGTAACCAAACAGGTGGCTGAGGGTAAAGTGGTTGATTGGTGTATATGGATTTCTGATACGGTTCCCCATGGTAGGCTATTGAACAAAGTCCGGAGGCATGGGATTGAGTGTGATTTAGTGGTTTGGATGAGAAATTGGCGAGCGGAAAGAAGACAGAGGGTAGTGGTTGATGGGAAATGTTCATCCTGGAGTTCAGTTACCTAGTGATGTACCGCAGGAATTTGTTTTGGGTCCACTGCTGTTTTCATTTTTATAAATGACCTGGATGAGGGCATAAAAGTGTGGGTTAGTAAATTTGCGGATGACACTAAGGTCGGTAGAATTGTGGATAGTGCCAAAGGATGTGCCAGAGGGGCATAGAAAAGCTGCAGAGCTGGGCTAAGAGGTGGAAAATGGAGTTTAATGCTGAAAATTGTGAGGTGATTCAGTTTGGAAGGAATAACAGGAATACAGATTACCTGGCTAATGGTAATATTCTTGGTAATGTAGAGGAGCAGAGGAATCTCAGTGTCTATTTACATAGATCCCTGAAAGTTGCAACCCAGGTTGTTAAGAAGATATATGGTGTTTTAGCTTTTATTGGTAGAGGGATTGAGTTTCATAGCCATGAGGTCATGCTGTAGCTGTACAAAACTCTGGTGTGGCCACACTCGGAGCATTGTGTACAGTTCTGGTCACCGTATTATAGGAAGGATGTGGAAGCTTTGGAAAAGGTTCAGAGGAGATTTACTGGGATGTTGCCTTTTATGGAAGGAAGGTCTTACGAGGAAAGGCTGATGGATTTGAGGTTGTTTTTGTTAGAGAGAAGAAGGTTGAAGGCTGACTTAATTGTGACATAAGATAATCAGAGGGTTAGATAAAGCTTTTTCCTTGGATGGTGATGGCTAACACAAGGGGGCATAGTTTTAAATTGAGGGGCAATAGATATAGGACAGATGTCAGAGGTAGTTTCTTTACTCAGAGCGTAGTAGGGAATGCACTGCCTACAACTGTAGTAGACTCACCAACTTTAAGGGCATTTAAATGGTCATTGGATAGGCATATGGATGAGAATGGAATAGTGTAGGTTAGATGTGCTTCGGATTGGTTTCACAGGTCAGTGCAATATCGAGGGCCAAAGGGTCTGTACTGCGCTGTAATGTTCCATGTTCTATGATCCCATCTAGCTCATTCAGTGCCCTATTCCACATAATATCTGTGCTGATCGGGTGTAAGGGAGGTTAGAACAGATCGCAAGCTTGCTCTTTGCACCCTTAGGAGCAACTCATTCTATACAGATCCTTGGTATCACCTAATTCTCACTGTGGCAACAATAGTTAATAGCATGTGATTACACCCAGATAAACAGCTTTGAGAAGTGGGTCAAACTAGGTTAGGGTAGCCATTAGGTCTTCAACCTGTGCTAACTTAAAAATTTGTCCGCAATGTAAAGACTAATTCCAGTAAAAAATGAGGTCTGCAGATGCTGGAGATCACAGCTGCAAATGTGTTGCTGGTCAAAGCACAGCAGGTTAGGCAGCATCTCAGGAATAGAGAATTCGACGTTTCGAGCATAAGCCCTTCATCAGGAATAAGAGAGAGAGAGCCAAGCAGGCTGAGATAAAAGGTAGGGAGGAGGGACTAGGGGGAGGGGCGATGGAGGTGGGATAGGTGGAAGGAGGTCAAGGTGAGGGTGATAGGCCGGAGTGGGGTGGGGGCGGAGAGGTAACGGGTCTGTTTGAGAACGTGGCTGAAGAGTTTCTGTGCAGAGGAGATGACCTGGGGGGTGCAGTGAGGGAGGGACTCACTGAAATCCTTGTAGAGGGAGGAAGAGAGCTTCTTCAAGGAAGGCATCCTTGTAAGAGGATTCGCAGTAGGTTAAAATCTTCGAGTAAAAAATGAGGTCTGCAGATGCTGGAGATCACAGCTGCAAATGTGTTGCTGGTCAAAGCACGTTCTTCAGCCACGTTCTCAAACAGACCCGTTACCTCTCCGCCCCCCACCCCACTCCGGCCTATCACCCTCACCTTGACCTCCTTCCACCTATCCCACCTCCATCGCCCCTCCCCCTAGTCCCTCCTCCCTACCTTTTATCTCAGCCTGCTTGGCTCTCTCTCTCTTATTCCTGATGAAGGGCTTATGCTCGAAACGTCGAATTCTCTATTCCAAAGACTAATTCCAGCAGATCAGGTGGATGAGACCAATCTAAAGTTTACCAGCCTTGGAGATTGGTCAGCACCATGAGACATAGGAAGTTCAATAATGACAAAGAAGACATCCTGGTCACCCAGGTAATAGGAACATAGAAATTAGGAGCAGGAGTAGGAATTCATTTAACATGACCATGGCTGATCTTATTCTGATCTCAACTCCACTTTCTTGCCTGTTCCCCTTAGCTTTTTATCTCACTTTTCATCAAAAACGTATCTATTGTTTTCTTGAATTTGTTTATTGGTTCTACTCCCCCACCCCCAACCCCACTGCACTTTGGGATAGAGGGACCCACAGAGTCCCCAACCCCCTGAGAGAAATAGTTTCTCCTCATCTCAGTTTTGAAACTATCTCTTCTCATTCCATATCAATGCCTTCTTGTTCAAGACTGCCACACAAGAAGGAACATCTGTTCAACATTCACCTTATCAATCTCCTTTAGCATTTTATATATTTCAATCAGAATCATCCCCTTCACTCTGCTGAACACCAGGGAGTACAAACCCAACTGATTCGACCATTCTTCTTATGACAGCCCTTTCATCCCTGGATCTCTCTGAATCTGTCATCTTAAGTCAGCTAAACTTCACTTGCCAAGGCAGGTAAAGATGAGAGGCTGAGGCTGAGAATGTGCAACTCTCCCTCACTATAATCCAGTTCCACACAAGAAATATTCACAGCTTTTTCTCATCTGTCATTCGCCATCTGTTTGTCACAAATCCTGTGGTAATGAATGATATAAGTAGCAAGTGTGGATTTACTGGGGGCTTGAAGGCTGAACAACACCTTAATGCTACTTTGCACATCAAAACCTCTGAAATGCTTCTGTTTCCTTTTACGTTCAGGATCCCTTTCACTGTGGTAGACAATTCCTGAACAGCTTTCTTGTGCCTCTGTCCTCAACCCTTTCACATGAACTTGTTTGGGTCATCTTTGTCTCCAACTTCCATGTTAGAAAAAATCTTATTCCGGCCATCCAGCAACATCCCAATCAGACATTCTTTTTACAGTAACACTTGACAAACTAATACTTTGCAATTCACCTCCTACTACATTATTGTTCAATGCTTTGTGTGAGACAGTGATTCACACTTTTCAAACTTGTACATTCCCTGTTAATCATTACAATTGTAGTTTAAAAGAGTCTTCTTTGTATCTGCTACACTGCGATATCAACCATTTGTCACTGCAATTGTCATATCAATCTGGTCTCTAATTTGTCCTTTACATCGTTTCCAGAAAAAGCACCTAATCTTTCTGTTGACTGCCTCTTTTTCATTTATTTTTGGCATATGACTGGCTAATTCAGCATTTATCATGAATCTATGATTGCCCTTCAGAAAGTAACAGTGAGTCATCTTGTTGAACCGTGTGCTGTACATTCACCCACAATGCTGTTAGGAGGGTGGTTGAGGACTTGGATCTAGTGACAGTGAAAAGATGTAGTATAGTTAACAGTATTGTACCAAATTAGGATGGTGTTTAATTAAGACAGAAGTGTGCAGCCTTATGGCCCCCACTTTCACTTGCTCTGGTTGCACTGGGTCGCTGCTCTTGACTCTTTTGTTTTAGCAGTCTGAAAGGGTTAATGCTGATGAATTAATTCAACATTACCACATATGACAATGTAGGGAGAACAATTTTCAATCTTGAAGGGGTAAGGGCAAACATCAAGGCCTCCCTCTTAGCCTTGTAACAAAACAATCTAGGAGCAGGAGTAGGCCACTTCACTCTTCACCTCTGCCATTTAATATGATTGTGGCTACTCCTTTATCTCAATGTCCTATTCCTGCTTTCTCTCTATATTCCTTAATGACCAAATCTACATGCAATACCTCAGATGTGGTCTCACAAAGGCCCCAATCCTCTTGCATTGAAGGCCAACATGTGATTTGCCTTTCTAATTTCTTAATGCAACTACCTGTTTCCATTGACCCTCAAGGACCCTCAGATCACCTTTGCACATCCACATTTTCCAATATATCACCATTTAAATAAAGCTCTTCCTTTCTGTTTTTTACACCAAAGTGTATAACTTTACATTTAGCCATTTTGTACTGTACCTGCCATATGTTTGTCCAGATATTCACTTCTCTAGCCTCCTTGCATCCTCCTCACAACTCACAATCCCACCTAATGTTGTGTCACCAGCAAACTTGGAAATCTAGACCTCCAGTTGCTGGCAATTATTACCAATACCTCAATTTTAAAATTCACATCCTAATTTCCTTCCTTTGTAGCTTCCTCCAGTCCTACAATACTCCAAGGTAATTGCACTCCTCCCAATCTGGTCACGAAGTATTTCTGATTTTGATGGCTCTATCAATGTTAACCATGCCTTCAACTATTGAGATCCTATGCTCTGCAATTCCTTCAGTTAACTACTCTTCCTCATTTCCTTCTTGAAGACACATGTTAAGGCCTACTCCTTTGACATTATCTGTCCTCTTATCACTCTATTTACTTTCGTTTTAGAGACTTTTCTTTCTCTCTTTTCTCTTGTTTCACTCTAGTGAAGCACTTTCGTCAGCTTCACTAAGTGAAGCGGCTATACAAATAAAATTTGTTGTTGCTTGCATTGCACATTTCTTCACCTCAGGATATCCCAAAGCACTGTACATTCAATAAGGAGTTTTGAAGTATTAATAAAGTAGCCATGAAGAGGAGGAGCCGGTATTGGACTGGGGTGGACAAAGTTAAAAAGCACAAAACACCAGATAATAATCCAGCAGATTTATTTGGAAGCACTAGTTTTCGGAGTGCTGCTCCTTCATCAGGTTTCCATAAGTTAGTGACATTCCCTTAAAGATACACTGAATTCAGCATTTCACTTCTTTAAACCTTACCATGATAAAGAAGTGGTCTGCACCAATATTATGCTTTAATTCTCTTCTTGAGTTCCAGCACTGATTAACATTTATGGCAACCTCTCGAATCATTCATTTGCTGGGATCCGTGGAGCAGGACGAGGCATGCTCACGTTTCTTCTTCCAGAAGGTGCACAAACAGAGCTCCATGCTCAGCAGCCTGAAGGAAGAAGGTGGCTTGGTAACGACGTCTCAGGCTGACATCAAGAGGATCAGTAAATCCTTCTATGCCAGCCTGTATGACTCGAAGCCAACTGACAGCACGGCCTCCCAGTTGTTCCTGTCCTCTATCATGGAGGTCTTAGGCGACAGAACACGGGAGAGGCTGGATCAGCCGTTATCTCTGGATGAGCTGACCAAGGCCCTCGAGTCCTTCGAACAGATTAAAACTCCCGGAAGTGACGGCTTAGCGATCGAGTGCCATTCTGCTCTGTGGGACTTGATTGGCCAGGACCTGTTGGAGGTATATGTCAGTATGCTTTTGGCAGATACCATGAGTGAATCCATGAGGAAAGGCATCATCACCCTTATCTACAAGCGGAATGGGGAGAGGGAGGAAATCAGAAATTGGCGACCAATCTCACTTCTAAAATGTAGATTACAAAATCTTTTCAAACGTCGTTGCCAACCGGGTCAGGTGTGCTCTGGGATCGGTGATTCACCCTGACTAAATCTGTGCTGTACCGGGCAGGAAGATTACTGAGAGTCTCGCACTCCTCAGGGATACGATTGCCTACCTGCAGGACAGGGTGGTGGATACCTGTCTCATCAGCCTGGACCAGGAGAAAGCCTTTGACAAGCCAGAGGACGTGATGGAGGCAGGTGCAATTGCAACATTTAAGAGGCATTTAAGATAGATGGGTATATGAATAAGAAGGGTTTGGAGGGATTTGGGCCAGGCCGGGTGCTGGCAGGTGGGACTAGATTGGGTTGGGATATCTGGTCGGTATGGACGGGTTGGACCAAAGAGTCTGTTTCCATGCTGTACATCTCTATGACTGCATATCGCACACATACATGGAAGATGTTCTCTCCAAAATGGGCTTTTGGTGGTGGGGGGGGGGAATCTGCAATTGGATCTGACTGCTCTACACCAACATTGTCAGTGCAGTCTCAATCAATGGGTGGGTATCAGACAGCTTTCTGTTAGATCTGGGGTCAGGCAGGGCTGCCCTCTCTCTCTCCTGCCTTGTTTGTTTGTGTGCTGCATAGAGCCATTTGCCCTGTCCATCAGGGAGGATGCGAACCTGAGAGGGGTGAACATTCCTGGCAGCAAGGGCCTACAGGTTAAGGCCTCGCTGTACATGGATGATGTCACCTTGGGGGCCAAGGTAAACAGAGGCAAAAGTGAGGCCATGCTCTTTGGGAACTGGGCCAACCAATCCTCATTCCCCTTCACCATCAGGACTGACCACCTGAAGGTGCTGGGTATTTGATTCAGTGGGGCTGGGGCTTTCCCCCAGTCTTAGGAGGAAAGCATCAGTAAAGTAAGGCAGAAACTGGGCAAGTGGGAAAAATGGTCGTTCTCCATCACAAGTAAAAACCTGATCATGAGGTATGAAGTATTCCCAGTGTTGTTATATGTGGCACAGGCCTGGCCTATTCCCAGAACCTGTGCCGCCACAGTCATCCAGGCCATCTTCCACTTCATGTGGAGATCAAAGATGGACTGGGTCTGAAGGGACATCATGTATAAAGATCTGGGCAAAGGGGTAAAAAACACACCCAATGCCACCCTCACCCTAATGGCCACCTTTGTGTTTGGCTGCGTTAAGCTTTGCGTGGATCCCCGGTATACAAACACCAAATGTCCCTACGTACTGAGGTTCTACCTGTCCCTGGTGTTGCAAAGGATGGGCCTGGCCTTGCTACTGCTGAACGCTCCAAGTAATTGGACCATTCTGTATCACCTGTTCTTTGTGGAGAAATTTATGAAGAAAAACACCTTTTACCACGAGTCCATCAGGCAGTGGTCAGCATGTAGTGTCCTTGAGACCCTTCAGGAAAAGGAGAGGACCGATCCTGTTGAGCAGTTCCCTGGGCAAACTGTCAAAGCCATTTGGCAGAATGTCTCATCGCCAGAACTTTTCAATAAGCACCAAGACATGGCTTGGCTGGTGGTGAGAAGGGGTCTGCCTTTGAGATCCTTTATGCACGCCCAGACTCTGTGCTACCACACGCTGCCTCGAAGTGGCTGTGGAGGGGACAGGACTGTTAGACACCTCCTTCTGGAATGTGCCTACGCAAAGGAAGTCTGGAGAGGAATGCAGTGGTGTTTGTCGAGCAGCTCTGTGACGTGGGACTCTGTGCACCACGCTCTGATCCCCATGATGCACACCGAGACGAACACCAACTGTGCCTGGAAGATCATCAACTTGGTGAAAGATGCTCTTTGGTCTGTCCGAAACCTACTGGTCTTCCAGCTGAAGGAGTTGACCCGACTGAGTGTTGCAGACTGGCACATTCCAAGATCCAGGACTGCGTGCTGAGGGACGCGCTGAAGCTTGGGGCAACTGCCACCAAGTTGCAATGGGGAAAGACTCTCGTATAAGATCTGTCTGCCGAAGAACAACGAGGGGGGGCCCATTCAGTAATTGGGCTCTGCTGACATCGCAGCCAAACACTAAGAGGCTGGATGGTTAACATACAGACTTGTAAATACAAATGACTCAGTCTGCCCTCTATATGTAAAGACATGTAATGTATATATATGAATGGCATCATTAACTGTACAGATATCAAAAGATTTCTGTGAACAAAGTATATTTTTGAAATAAATTTTTAAAATTGGTAGGATACAAACATTATGGGAAGCAACTCTCGATTGAGTAGGACTTTGCCAACTGAAATAAGTAGCATTTCTATTTATTGACTTTCAGATCAAGGAAAGAAACATAAATATAAAAGCATAGAAAAGGTGAGCAGGAGTAGGCCAGGCCATTTGATCTTTGGAGCCTGCTCTGACATTTAATATGATCATGTCTGATATTCCAAATCAGTACACTGAGTTTCTCCACATACACTTTGATCCTTCCACCTTAAAAATTATATCTCACTCCTTTTTGAAAATTTGTTTTGGCATCCACGGCTTTCTGAGGCAGAGAATTGTACAGCCTCACCAGCCTCACCACTCTCTGGGTGAAAACATTTCTCTGCATTTCAGTTCTAAATGGCTTACTTATCCTTAGATTGTCATCTCTATCTCTGGCCATCCTGGTTATCAGGAAAACTCTTCCTCAGTTTACCCTGTCTAGTTCCTCTCCTCCCCCCCCACCCTTTATTCTTCTGTCCTCCAGTGAATATAGTCCTATCCCATCCAATGTCTTTTCATGCATCATTCTGCCATCCCAACAATCAGGTTTGGTAAAATATTGTTGAACTCCTTCCATAGCCAGAACATCTTTCTTCAGATAATGAGACCAAAACTGTAAACAATACTCATTTTAAGTCTCACCAAATCCCTGTACAATTGCAGTAAGACACCCCTGCATCTGTTGGTGAATCTTTTCGCTATGAAGACCAATGTACCAGTTCAATGAGAGATTAACATTTTGATTTCTACAAAAAAAAATTTTGTAGTTAATATTCCCATAATTCTAAATTTGGCAAAATAAATGTAGGGCAATACACTAAGTATTTCTTAATGATCAATAAGGATCATTTGAAACAGGAATGTTTACAAGGGTTCATTACACAACTAATTGATGTGTCTCTCTGACATGTGGAGCTCTAAGGGAAGGATGAACTGTACCCATAATTAAATTTCAAGGACAACGTTTCTGCTTTCCCTGTCTGTTTTATTTCTCTTTGTTGATTTCTTTACACCATGTAATAATTTTCAGTGAAGATTTATGCTGGCAGTTTATTTTCAGCTCATACCCAAGGCTGCATTTGAATCAACTTCGGAAAAATATGTAAAAGTATGATGGGTGAATGTAACCTCTGAACTCCAGCTTATCCTTCAGTGGCTCTGCACTTACTCTTGTTAGCATTATCCCAGTGTCACCTACGGGTCAAAAATTAATTCAGTGGGAAATTGGGGAAATTGGCTTACAGCTTCAACTGGTTATACTGCTAAACTGCCTCCACCATTTTTAAATCCATCAGTAAGACTGGCTAACAAATTGGATTTTGAGTGAACAGAGTTAGGAGAAGGTCATTTTAATCACTGGTTACTGTCGTAAGAGAATCACCGAACTCTGCTCACGTAGAATAACAATTGAACAAACTGTTTTTTAAAAAGGCAGCAATTTTGACCTAGGCCTGACATTAGCAACAGATAAGCTAATGGAAGTTATTGAAATTAGTTCCCTGGAGGTACACTCTTTAAAAAAAATGACAAAACAATTAGCATGAATTTCATATGGGAAGATTGGAGCTGGCAAATCTCCTTAACTTCTTTGAGAGAAACACAGGTTATTAGACTGCCAATAATATCGCTTGTTTGAAGATTCAAAATGTTGTGATGTTCCATGTGAAAAGTTTTTCATGAAGCTAAGAGCCACAGATAATCAGTGCAGAACATGAATTGGATGAGAAGTCTGTCAGAAATATGAAAATGTATTCAGAAAGAGAAGCAGCTCATGAGAATTTAAATATGAAACTATATATTGGAGAAAACAAATCTAAATATTCATCAATATTTGCATGTAATAGACTGCATTAAATAATGTGTGGTCAATAATGAAACAATGTACAATAAAGCATTCTAAATTTATCACAAGTGGTGCAAAACATAAAAAAAGACATTGTGTTTTGGCGTATTTGAAATTACCCTGTGTTTGAGAAATTGTCTAACATTAGACCAATAACTGGCATCAAAAAATCCATGCTGATGAGACCAGTATTGTAATTAGTTAGCTGATATTCTCTGGGGGTGTCTTGTTGGTTTTGGTGCAGGCTTCAGAAAATGTCATATTTATTGATGTTTACCAGCAATTGAACCTAGTAGAAGTACTGCAGAGGACCTCATTCAATCATTTGTTTCAGTATCATCTGGATTGAATCACAATGTCCCTGGAATACTAACTGTCTTTGAATTGTGTTCACTGGAGCAATCAAATCAAAAGCAACAAAGATAGACCATTGGTGACCATGTAATTCCTCTGTTTCCATTAGGAGTTTTTACATTTTCTGCAGCATGAATTCAAATATTTTTTAAATCTGTCCTCTATTAACTTGACATTAACTTCAATTAAGCTACAGAGGGTTCAGAAAATATTTGTCTGGACGTTGCCGGATATGGAAGGCTTGAGCTATAAGAAAGGCCGGAACTTTTTTCACTGGAGTGTAGAAGGTTGAGGGGTGACCTGATAGAATTTATAAAATCATGAGAGGCCTGGCTAGAGTTAATGGTAGGTGTCCTTTCCTTAGGTCGAGGGATTTCAAGACTAGGGGGCACATTTTTAAGGTGAGGGGAGAGAGATTTATAAAAATGACATGAGGGACAATTTTTTTTATACAGAGATGGTTTGCGTGTTGAATGAACATCCTGGGAATTGGTGGATGTGGGCACAGTTACAACATTTAGAAGATGCTTAGAATAAGAAAGGTTTGGAGGGATATGGACCAGGAGCAGATAGATGGATGGGACATGCTTTGTTTGGGAGTATGTTTGGCATAAGAGAAAGTGAGGACTGCAGATGCTGGAGATCAGAGCTGAAAAAGTGTTGCTAGAAAAGTGCAGCAGGTCAGGCAGCATCCAAAGAGCAGAAGATTCGACGTTTTGGGCCTGGCTCATGCCCGAAACGTCGATTCTCCTGCTCTTTGGATGCTGCCTGACCTGCTGCGCTTTTCCAGCAACACTTTTTCAGCATTATGTTTGGCATAGACTGGTTGGACCAAATAACCTGTTTCTGTGCTGTATGACTCTATGATTCTATGACTATTGGTCAGAGTATTGAGTACAGGAGTTGGGAAGTCATGTTGCAGCTGTACAGGACATTGGTTCGGCCACTGTTGGAATATTGCGTGCAATTCTGGTCTCCTTCCTATCGGAAAGATGTTGTGAAACTTGAAAGGGTTCAGAAAAGATTTATAAGGATGTTGCCAGGGTTTGAGCTATAAGGAAAGGTTGGACAGGCTAGGGCTGTTTTCCCTGGAGCATCGGAGGCTGAGGGGTGACCTTATAGAGCTTTACAAAATCATGAAGGGTATGGATAGGATAAAGAGACAAAGTCTTTTCCAAGGGGTGGGGGAGTCCTGAACTAAGAGGGCATAGGTTTAGGGTGAGAGGGCTCAGATATAAAAGAGACCTAAGGGGCAACTTCTTCATCCAGAGTGTGATGCATGTATGGAATGAGCTGCCAGAGGAAGTGATGGAGGCTGATACAATAACAAGATTTAAAAGGCATCTGGATGGGTATATGAATAGGAAGGGTTTTGAGGGATATGGGACGGGTGCTGGCAGGTGGGACTACATTAGGTTGGATATCTGGTCGGCATGGACAAGTTGGACAGAAGGGTCTGTTTTCATGCTGTACATCTCTATGACTAATAACTATTGGCTGAATTTTACCAAAAATTTGTTAAATGTGAATTTCAAGGTGGTTTAAATGAGGTAGCTCGTGCAATCCTTTGCCACTCTCCTCGTTATGTTTGCAGCTTACTACTGTTGTGCCGCACTTGCATTTGTCAGCTTTGGAATTACTCAGCATTGCTAGGAACTTCTACAATTTCCTCTGTCTGATTTAAATGCCAGCTGTGTACAAGGCCAGTCTCTGCCAGCCATAAATAGCCCTTCACATTCCACATTGTGGGAGGGAAGGAATAAAGAAAAGATTTGAGGGTGATGCAACATTGTAAATGGAAGTTCACAGTCATAATTAATTTACATCATCACCTGTCTGGTTGTCATTGCAACTGCAGCTTGTCGTGTTGGCCTTAAAAATAATATCTTATATCCAGACCATTAAGAGTTCATTGTTAAGATTTAATTGCTCATTGGAGAGTAATTAACCCGTAATGATTTGACCCTTAATGGTTTGCATTGAAGATATCAAACAATGAGCAATTTAAATAAAATGGAAAAGTATTTGAAAAACTGGCCTCATGCAAAAACACTCTGTTTTGACTTGGGAAGACTGACCTTGAAGGGCAGTGGGAACTGTCCACTTGTACAGTCTGCATAGGGCCAGCTGGACTTGATTTTTCAGCTATTTTTGAGGGCTGCAAAAGTACTGCAGTCATAGCATTAACCTTCGGTTGAGAACAGTATCAAGGACTTTTGTCTACTTGATAGGCTTCTCATCATCAGGCTGGGGTTTGCGAGACCAATTTCATGGAATCTGAGCTCAAGGTCCAAGTCACACTGTTGTCACAGTCCCCAGTGGATAGGAAGACAGCATGTCTGTTTGCATACACTGTAAATGTACTTTAAGCTAATAAATTCAGTCTGCGAATGTCTCTAATACATATTTCAATTCATTTGCAGTTTATTTTACAAACATTTATGTTACTAACTTATGTACATCAGACAGCAGCTAAAGAAATCCAAGCCAAACGTGCCCAACTTAAATGAACTTTGAAATCATCTACACAAATTGAAATTTTAAGATGCTTGGAATGCATCTGGTTGCAGGATTGCATTGCCTTAAATAAAGTTATCTACAAAATAAATTCCACTTAATTTCAGAAAACTGCACATTTTAAAAAGGTATAATGATCTCAAAACACAATACTTCAACATTTTTCTCCCTCAAGTTGTATCAAAATCCAAAATGCATTTCACATAAATGCATGTCTTGGCTAAATCATTCTTGATGTTTTGGCAAAGGGCATGTAGCACTGTTCCATCACCCACTTCCAGTCAAACTGGTCACAAACTGGTTTTGTGAGGGGAGGTCGTGCCTGACAACCCTGTTAGAATTCTTTGAAGAGGTAATAAGTAGGTTAGATCAGAGAAACCCAGTGGATGTTATCTACCTAGACTTCCAAAAGGCTTTTGATCAAGTGCCTCATGGGAGGCTGTTGAGTAAGGTGAGGGCCTATGGTGTTCGAGGTGAGCTACTTGCATGGATTGAGAATTGGCTGTCTGACAGAAGACAGAGAGTTGGGATAAAAGGTTCTTTTTCAGAATGGCAGCTAGTGACAAGTGATGGCCTGAAGGGTTCAGTGTTGGGGCCATAGCTGTTCACTTTATATATTAATGATATGGATGAAGGGACTGGGGGCTCTCTGGCGAAGTTTGTTGATGATACAAAGTTAGGCTGACAGGCAGGTAGTACTGAGGAGGTGGGGAGGCTGCAGAAAGATTTAGACAGTTTTGGAGAGTGATCCAAGAAATGGCTGATGAAATTCAGTGTGAGCAAATGCGAGGTCTTGCACTTTGGACTATTTTCTAAACAGTGAGAAAATTCATAAAGCCAAAGTACAAAGGGATCTGGGATTGCTAGCCCAGGATTCTGTAAAGGTTGACTTGCAGGTTGAGTCCGTGATTAAGAAAGCAAATGTAAATGTTGTCATTTATCTCAAGAGGGATGGAATGCAAAAGCAGCGATGTGTTACTGAGACTTTATAAAGCTCTGGTTAGGCCCCATTTAGGATACTGTGTCCAGTTTTGGGCCCCACACCTCAGGAAGGACATACTGGCACTGGAGTGTGTCCAGTGGAGATTCACACGGATGATCCCTGGAATGGTAGGCCTATCATAAGATGAGCAGTTGAGGATCCTGGGATTGTATTCATTAGGTTTTAGAAGGTTGAGGGGAGATCTAATAGAAACTTACAAGATAATTCATGGCTTAGAAAGGGTGAAAGCTGGGAAATTGTTTCCGTCAGGCAGGGATACTAGGACCTTAGAATTAGAGGGGGTCAATTTAGAACATAAATGAGGAGACATTTCTTCAGCCAGAGAGTGGTGGGCCTGTGGAATTCATTGCCATGGAGCACAGTGAAGGCTGGGACATTAAATGTCGTCAAGGCAGGGATTGATGAATTCTTAAACTCGCAAGGGATTAAGGGATATGGGGAGAATGTGGCTAAGTGGTGTTGAAATGCCCATCAGCCATGATTGAATGGCGGAGTGGACTCAATGGCCTTACTTCTGTCCTATTTCATATGGTCTTATATTAAGTAGATTAAGCAAATAAATTTGCTTCATATTAAAGTGCACATGTCTTCTTGTCTTAATTTTGATTAGATGTTAAAGTGGAGAATTTGGACAACTCCGCCCCCACCCCACTCCAGCCTATCACCCTCACCTTGACCTCCTTCCACCTATCACATCTCCATCGCCCCTCCCCCAAGTCCCTCCTCCCCTTTATCTTAGCCTGCCTGGCACACCCTCCTCATTCCTGATGAAGGGCTCTGGCCCGAAACGTCGAATTTCCTGTTCCTTGGATGCTGCCTGACCTGCTGTGCTTTAACCAGCAACACATTTTCAGCAAAATCCAAATAGGCTACTCTATACCAAAAAGGATTGTCTGAAGGAAGTAAATTTCCCAAAGTAAACCAAGAGCATGGCCAAAAGGTGGATTCTGCTGATACAAACATCCCTTCTAAGTAAAATAATAGTAACATTTGGGACAGTAACAGCAACACTTGCCAACTGAACAGCATGCTAGGAAAATCGGACAACTGTGTTTCAATGATAATAAACCATGTCTCGTGGTAAACTATGATTTATTATTAGCATAAGCCAAATCTCAGTAAGTAAATCAGAAACACAGAGAAACAATGCTTACCTCCTCTCTGGAGTTTGAGATTTGGGGACACTTTGAGTTAATGGCCCATTAAGGAACTATCAGAAAAAATTCTGCTGTGGAGTATTTATATGGAATTAGTTTCTTAAGGGCTTGGCAAAAATTTAACTCTTGGAATTGTTGCAGTTGTATGAAACCAAATTAAGAAAGGAAGTTAAGTTTAATGGAATAACTTATTTCCTCCTTCCCTATGTTATGGGCTGGGCCAGACCACTCAAAACATTCTTAAGCAGGCAGCCCCAGACCATAACTTCGCAATTTGTTTCAGTAAGTGATCAGTGCAAATTACCCAGAGTAAGATAGCTAGGTTCACTACTAGATTTTAAAACAGACAAAAATTTTATTCACAAAATTATGCAATGAAACACAAAGGCCAGAATTAAAAAACCCAACAGAACTTAACCTATCCGACTAGACTTAATTATGCTTTTCCAAATATATACAACGGTCCCAATAAGCAAACTTCCTTTAAAAACAAGTATAAATGGAACACATGCTTACAGGTTGAAGTTGAAAGGCAGAAAAGAGAGAGAGTTTCCACACAGCTCCCTGTCGAACTCCTGTTGAAAACTGAACTAAGACTGCTCAGTTCAGCTGCTAGAGAGCTGATTACTCCCCTTTCTTTATACAGGTCACTTCTAAAACATGATCACTTTGGCCTGAAGTCTCATCTGTTTGCATATAAACAAAAGACCTCTCAAAATCTGTTTCATCTCTGTTCCAAACCAGACTGATAGGAGCCCGGCCCAATTTATTACCCCTCTGAAAAAATCAAGGACAGAGTCGCCTTGAGCCATGGGACAGCTTTTAGAAAATAAAGGAACTAGCTTTGTGACACTTAAAACTATGTATGTTATATTTAGTTGAAAGGAAAAGTAAATGGTAATCTGAGTAAATGGTAAATTTCAAAGCCTTCATGATAAATTATTGTGTTTGGAATTTAATTTTCTGAGTGAACCTCCAAATATAATTATCATATATAAATGTAAGCTTTAAATTCTGGATGATAGGATCTGAATAAAGAACAGTATAGCACAGAAACAGGCCATTAGCCCCACTGCTCCAGAACATGATGTCTTTCAAAACCAAAAACCTTATGCCTCCATGCGGTTCATATTCCTCTATTCCCTATCTATTCATATAATCTGTCAAGATGCCTCTTAAACATTGTTATTGCATCTTCCTCTGCCACCTCCTCTGGCAGTGCATTCCAGGTACTTATCACCTACTGTGCAAATAAAACCTTGCCTTACATCAAAACTTATGCCCCCTCACATTTGACATTTCTACCCTGGGAAAAAAGACTCTGACTATCCATTCTATTTATGTAAGTCATAATCTTGTAAATTTTTATCAGGTCACCTCCCACATTCAAGTGAAAACAAACCAAATTTGTCCAACGTCTCCTCAGAGTTAATACCTGCCAGCCAGACAAATATCCCGGTAAATCTTTTCTGTATCCTTTCCAAAGCCTGTACATCCTTCTGGTAGTGTGATGACTAGAATTCTATTCCAAATGTGGCTGAACGACAGTTCTATACAGCCGCAATATGATTTGCTAATTTTTTATACTCCCTGCTACAATTGACGAAGGCAAGCATGCCTATATGCGTTTTTGACCACTTTATACACTTATATTGCCACTTTCAGGAAACTATGAACCTGTATGCGTAGATCCCTCAGTATGTTGAATCTGGTCAGGATTCTTACATTGACTGTATACTTGGGTGGGTGGGGGTGTTCAGAATTGGATGGTCTTCAGAGTATTAGTGCGGACTTGAAGGGCCAAATAACATCTATGTGCACTGTAGGAGTTTTATCTGCATGAGCTTGAAGAATTCATTTTTCAACATATATTTACATAACTTTTATTGAACTGAGATACTTGGACTCATTAAACCATTCTGCTTAATGTGGAATGGATGAATATTGTCTTGTTTTCAGGATAACTGCAGATACAGAAAGTCTTTTTCACAACAGCTTTGAATTCCAGAATTTGACTGTAGACTTCCAGTATCGCAGCTGCTTTTCCCTTGACAAGGCAAACCTCAGACACACCAGACAGATATCTATGAACAGACAGCAGCTGGGGTGTGGTTATCTTGCAAGCTAGGCAGGTAACTTCGAGAATAGAACTGATAGTGTTTCCCCAACTGTTGCATCTCTATCTAGTTAAAGTGTTGTGTACTGTCACCCAGGAGCTGATAAGATTGGGTAAAGGAGTAGGACCTTTGGACACAGTTAAGAAAGAGACCAACAAGTCCCTTTCTCACCGTGAAGTTAAAGAAGCCTTCTGTGGAAATGGAATTGTTCTCACAGATAGTTCTCATGCAAGTTGCAATGAGAGTAGTCCTTAACGTTTGACTCAAATCAATTCTAAAACAAGGAATAGTCTTGAAGCATAATAGGTTTAAAAACATGAAATCTTATTTCATTGGAAAGTTTAAAAAGTATTTTTTTTAGCTGCGATAGAAAAGATGCTGTTTCAAAACAATTCGGTTTAGGTTGCTCTCAAAACATAGGAAAAATATTTATGGAAGGCATTCAATTTGAACTCAGAATTTGGAATGAGTAATATTTTGTCCACATACCAGTATTTTTTCCTTTTGAAGGCGGTCTGAAAATAAAGATCTAGAAAATGTTTTCCTGAAGCTGACAGGTTTAAAATGCCAGTTTGAGTTTATCAAAAGATTTTTGACAGCTTTTGAATTGAACACATGAAAGTATGACATGACGTTATCTGGTGACTTGGCCTATGCCCCTTCTCAGTATTAACTCTTCTGCTGACAGTTTTAAATCTTCTCACACACTTTCTGTCTTGCGTGGACATTCTTAACACACTGAGCCTCTTCAAGAAGCACAGTGGATTTTGTTGTTTTTGCATTTTGAACAGATCACAAGCTTGCAAAGACAAAATCTTTGAAAACTGAGGAGCTGTGACCTGACTACTTGGATCTCCAAGTTCAGGGCATTGTTTGAAACCACCAAGCCTGGAAATAACCTTTCTGAAATTGGGATTGATAAAATTACTTCATGCAAATTGCTAGTTCACGCACGTGATGGAAATTCAACCGAAGTTCAAAGGGCAAATTAAATTTAAATATTTACTTTTCAGTTTAAAGTAGGAGCCAATGGAAACATTCTAGGTGGTTTGAATATTTGAAAAAAATTGGAAAGATTGTTTGGGAAGAATGAATTGACCACTACTGAAACCTGTCAGCCCAACAGCATTCTTGAGATTGTATGCAAAAGAAAACTATTACATCTGTTGTCAAATTTGAA
Organism: Hemiscyllium ocellatum; assembly: GCF_020745735.1. Taxonomy (NCBI): domain Eukaryota; kingdom Metazoa; phylum Chordata; class Chondrichthyes; order Orectolobiformes; family Hemiscylliidae; genus Hemiscyllium; species Hemiscyllium ocellatum. The sequence continues at coordinate 116,551,178 of NC_083403.1, forward strand.
TTTGGAATAATTTTGAAAGAAGAAAGTCAAGTCTAATTTAGTGGGTTACACTGAGAAAATTGTATGCATATTTTGGCAAGAAAGACCCAACAAACAAAATTTGGTAATGTTTGAAACCACACAGTAATAATGTAAGCTTGTCTCATTTAAAGCAATTGTGAAAACATGCTTCTTTTTGTTGTTTACTCTGGGCAATCAGATTTTCTCCAGAGTACCTGAATCAGTTATATTGGTAATTAACGGGATCACACTTAACAAAAGAATAAAAGGAATAGTGATAGGGAAAACGTGACACAGCATGAAATGGAAATGGTAGTGACTCAATTTGGGTGTAGTTTCATCCAATGAAACCAAAATGTAGATAGAATGAGATAATTCATACTTTTCTCTTGGAGATACGTATGCCCTAGCATATAAGGTTTGTGTTTAATAATAGGAACTGAATTGACTGAATTGGCCACCACCCAGAATATTGGGACCAGATGAGAAAGATACACAGGCAACCTCAACAGCTGTTGATCTTTCAAAAGATTGGCTGAAAGAGAAGACTAGGAGAAAGCGAGGACTGCAGATGCTGGAGGTCAGAGTCGAAGAATGTTGTGCTGGAAAAGCACATCAAGTCAGGCAGCATCCGAGGAGCAGGAGAATTCCCGATGAAGAGCTCATGCACGGAATGTTGATCTCCTGCTCCTCGGATGCTGCCAGACCAGCTCTGCTTTTCCAGCACCACACTGAAAGAGAAGACTGCATGGCATGACCCTCGGATAGCGAAGTAAATGTGCAAAAATAATTGTTGTAACTGATGTAACAAACCTGAGAGAATAGATAGTGAAAATGCATTGAAGAACGATCTCAGATATGTAAATCTATTTGCCAAAATGGTCATTGTGGCCTGGAAGAGCACAAAAAACTTAGTTTGATTGGCAAGGCACTGACAGATAATGCATTAGAGAAACTGAGGGCAAAGCGATGAAGGTGGTTATCGTGAAAAGGAGTTAAAAATTAAAATAAAAAGGGTGATTGGACATTATGTTAAAATGTTACATAGATGAAGGGACATGGACTTTGAGTTGAATTATGGTGGGCTGAGTGAAAGGACCGATTAGATGATATACTACTTCAGTGAATTTATGGTAGATGTACCCCAGTGTTCAAACCAGGAGGTGAAATTGTAATGTGTTAGAACAGTTAGAAGGCCAAGCTAAGACTCAGGTGCTGCAGGAGAGTGGCATAAGGGAACCCTGGGAAAAAGGTGGGATGTTGGACCTTTAAAATAAGATTGCTAGGTTTGGTCAACTTACTATGGAAGCTAATAAATTATCTGCTGTATGGACCAAACCATTAGCACATAGAGGTTTCTTACCAACATGGTTTGGAAGTTTGCTAACAGCACTGTCTGGGAAACATTTCACACTCAGATAGGTCCTAGTGCTGAAAACACTTAACTTGTTGGGGCTATGTGGTTTGACACAGTGACATGAACTAACCACTTTATTGCTGTCCAGTTATCTGTTTTACTGGAAATGATTATTTAATCTCCCATGCTAATTTAGCACTTAACCTGATTTGTTAACGATTAATTGCAATGTCACTGTTTGTAATGCTGATGGTTTTAAATAGTCCACAGCAGTAAATGTGGTGCCAGTTTATCTCCCTACTCCATCTATTTGGGAATATCATGTGGACAACTGTGTTTTATGGAAAAATGGTTGGATAATAACATCCAACCTCACCAGGGAGATGAGAATGAGTGATAGTCAGAACACTTAGTTATGCCCCTTCCATACTGTTGCCTTTGAACTACGAACATTGCAACATTGCAGTGCTACTAGCATGTGGGGGAAGTTACCACTCAGTGTTATAATCATTGACGAAGTTGGCCCTAACCAGGTGTTTTTGACCAGCTGTCATACTGTCATTCTTAAGGATAAGAGAGAGGATCCACCTGTTAACATATGTAGGGTTCACACTGATGATATCTACGATGCGCTTAGATATAAATACTACATAATCAAAGACTGGGAGGCAATAACCATGTATTGCATCACCAATCAATTGAATAAGGTTCCTCACATGTGGTAGTTAAGAAATAATGCAACTTCCTTGCATGACATCAAGAGATTAGTGTTCATTTGACAACAGTACAGTCATGATTAATTGACTCACATAGCGGACAATTTAGGAACCCTCACTGTGCATCGTTGGTGGGACTATTTAACAGGTGGACACCTGAAGTTTCAGCAGTATTCTCAGTTTTATGGCAGCAAATTGTTGGATTATTGTTAATTGTTTGTTATTGTTTTATATACCTATAGACTGGTCTGCAAACAGTATCACATGTATAACCAACTTGCAGCTATTGAACAATATGTCCATGATTACATAAGGTTTGATCATCTGTTTTGAAGATATCTAAAGGTAGTGTGTAGTTTTGGGCTTAAAAATGATATCTTCAAGCCAGAACATTAAGGGTTAATTGTTAAGAGTTAATTGGACATGACAATGAGTAATTGAAAACAAGTGGAAAAGCAAATGAAAACCAGGTCTAATGTAAAAACAGCATGTTTTAACTGGGGGGACATTACCTTATCTTGAGGGCAGTAGGAACCATCCACTTGCATAATCTACATAGGGCCACCTGGACTTGTTTATCCACATATTTTTTATGAAATAGAGATTCAGCACATGAACTTTGATTCTGAATAGTATCAAATTCAAGGCCCACTTTTGGACTTTTGCCATTGGGCTGGGATTCGTGAGACTTGGGCTACGGAATCTGAGATAAAGGTTTGATTGCCAACATTACCAAAGTCCATGATAGCAGCATTAGACTCACATATATGTATATTATGTAGTTTAAGCTTCTAGTATTAATTTTAATCAGACAGTAACAAACCCAACAGGTATTTTCAGCCTAACAATACAAGATTAGAAGAATCAAACAACACAGACTACCTGTCCTTAGTGCTATACGGTGTTAGAACCCTGCCTCAGGACTTCCTTTAAAGCCAGCGAGACATAACATCTCATAATTGTTCGGGACTGACAATGACCCACCTCCAACTGATTTGGAAAGACAGCCCTAGCTGATGGGTGACTTGACCCCCAACCAATATTTGTGGAGCACCCAAATGACTTACTTCTAATTTGGGAGTTGTTTAACTCAGTTGGTTGGATGGCTGGACAGTGATGACAACAGTGTGGTCTCAATTCCTACACCAGTTGAGGTTACTATGGAGGATTCTTCTTCTCAATCTGTCACCTCAACTGAGGCACAGAGGCCCCCAAGATAAACCATCATCAGTTGTGTCTCTGTGTTGAGAGAACAACCCTATGGTCCAGGAAGGCTATGGTGGTTTTACCTTTATACGCAGATTTGGAGATGGGATATTCTGCCCCATCAACAAATTTTAAAAACTATACATGAAAAGCATCCTAACTTATATCATTTGTAATTCATAAACAGCCTGGAATATTGGCTAGGCTTTTGTGGAGCCTGCCTCATGTGGAATAATTATTATCCTTCATTGTATTCTATTGTTAATTTCCCTTACGAGCTAATGAGCTACTTTGCTATGAATTTAATCATTGCTTATTCTTCATTGGTCATTGAATTGAATTGAATTGAGTTGAATTGAATTGAATTGAATTGAATTTATTGTCACATATACTGAGACACAGTGAAAAGCTTTGTCCTGTCAGCAATACAGGCAGATCACAGAGTTAAGTAGCATAGATAAGTAAATAATAGGTAAACAGCAGCAAAAACAAAAATCACAGGTACAGGCGACTGTTGAGAGTGAATGTTAAGAATGTGAGTCCATTCAGTATTCTAGTAACAGTAGGGTAGAAACTGTTTCGAAACTGGCTGGTGCATATGTTCAGGCTTCTGTACCTTCTCTCCAATGGCAGAGGTTGTAGAAAAACATTGCCAGGGTGGGATGGATCTTTGTGGATACTGGCGGCCTTTCCTTGACAGTGGGCCTGTAGATGGATTCTATAGATGAGAGGTTGGCCTTTGTGATTGTCCGGGCTGAGTTCACCTCTCTCTGTAACCATTTCCGACCTTGAATGGTTCAGTTGCCATACCAGGTAGTGATACATCCAGACAGACAGAATGCACTCTATGGCGTACCGATAGAAATTGGCAAGGATATTCGCCAAATTTCCTCAGCTGGCTGAGGAAGAAGAGACATTGTTGGGCCTTTATAACGAATGCGTCCATATGCAGAGTCCAAGAAAGCTTGTTGTGGATGACCACTCCCAGAAGCTTGACACTCTTCATTCATTCCACCTTCCACCTTTAATATGTACAGGGTCATGTGTAACATCCCGCTGAAAGTCAATAATGAGTTCCTTGGTTTTGCTGGCATTGAGAGCTAGGTTGTTCTCAGTGCACCATTTCTCCAGGTCTTCCACCACCTGTCTGTAGTCTGTTTCGTCGCCATCTGAGATTCGACTGAATATGGTAGTGCTATCAGCGAACTTGTAAATGGCATTAGTCTGGTATTTGGCACCACAGTCATGGGTATACAGTGAGTATAGTAGGGGGCTAAGTATACACCCCTGGGGGGCTCCCGTGTTGAGTGTTAGTGAGGATGAAATATTGTCTCCAGTCTTCACTGATTGTGGCCTGTGGGTCAGGAAACAGGATCCAGTTGCAGAGAGTGGGGCTTAGTCCGAGGACACTAAGTTTAGTAATCAGTCTCAAGGGGATAATAGTATTGAAGGCTAGTCATTGTGTTTCATATCAGGTACTTTGCAGAAGAAGTTATAATAAAACCAAGATACTCTCCATTTCCCAATTAAGTAATTTCAGGAGATTCACAGGGTATTCAAATACTTGGCAAATGCAATGTAATATGGACAAATGTGAGGTTATCCACTTCCGTCACAAAAACAGGAAGGCAAATTATTATCTGAATGATGGCAGTTTAGGAAATTGTGAGGTGCAACGTGACCTGGGTGTCATGGTGGAACAGTCGCTGAGGGTTGACATGCAGGTGATGGGGCAGGCTAATGGCATTCTGGCCTTTGTACCAAGAGGATTTGAGAAATAGAGATAGGATGTTTTACCGCAGTCATACAGGGCCTTGGTGAGGCCACAACTTGAGTATTGTGTGCAGTTGTGGTCTCCTGGTCTGAGGAAGGACATCCTTGCTATTGAGGGAGTCCAGCGAAGGTTCACTAGACTGATCCCCAGGATGGCAGGACTGACATATGAGAAAAGATTGGATCGATTGGGCTTAAATTCACTGGAATTTAAAAGAATGAGGGGTGATCTCATAGAAACATATATAATCCTGATGGGACTGGACAAGCTATATGCGGGAAGAATGTTCCCAATATTGGGGAAGTCTAGGGGTCACTATCCAAGAACAAGAGGTAAGCCATTCAGGACTGAAATGAGAAAGAATTTCTTCACTCAGAGTTGTGAACCTGTGGAATCCTCTCTCAGAGGAAGCTGTAGGGGACAGTTCATTAAGGAGCTCAATGTCACGCTTGCGGCTAAAGGGATCAAGGGATACAGGGGAGAGGATCGGAATGGGATACTGAGATAGCATGATCAGTCATAATCATATTGAATGGTGGTGAAAGGTCAAAGGGCCAAATGGCCTACTTTTGAATCAAAATTTTATATTTCTATGTTTTTCCATCACCTCCAAATCAAGGTGGCTACCTTACAGAATCAATTTTACAACAAGGCCACATCCACCCTCTCAGGTAGACATAAAAGATCCAAAGTAGCTATTTAAAGAAGAGGAAGGAATTCTCTTGGTCTGTATTACATTGCAGGTTGGGGTAATGTATAGTGCTCAAAATGGCAGCTGTGTTTCTTACACGGAAGTCATGATTACAGTTTAAAAGTATTTAATTGACCATAAAATGCTTTGTATTGTTCAGGGGTCAGGAAAGGGGTTCCATAACTGCAAATTGACTTTCTTGTTTTCACATTTCGAATTGATTTCAGGCCCTATAAATAAACACACTGCTGTTGAACATTTTCTTTTTATCTGATTATAATTTAACCATCCCATGTTTCACTTCAGTCTTGGCATCCTTGATCTCTGAAGCACAGGCTGTGTAGTTATGGTGCTTATGTGGCTGCAGTATTTATATGGTGAGTCTAGTCCAGTTTCTGGTGAATGATACCCCTTCAGTCTGTTGATAGGGAAGTATTCAGTGATGGTAATGCCATTGGCAGTCAAGGGGAGATGGTTAGATTTTTCTCTTATTAGCGATCATCGTTGCCTGGCACTTGTGATGTAACTTGTGTCACTAAACAGCCCAAGCTTGACTGTTGTCTTGCTGCATATGGTTATGGACCATTTCAGTAATAAATGCAAAATATAATGATGCTTAAAATCTGAAATAAATATGGAGAATGCTGGGGAAACTTAGCATCTGTGAAGATTGAAACAGAGTTTTAACATTGGACTCTGAAGTCGTGTTATTCTGGCCTCAAAGTGTGAACTCAAGGACTACTTCAGTGTTTGTGGAGTAATGGTAATGGTGCCAAACCTTGTGCTGTCATTGTTTCTCCAGGTGAAGTGATTGGACTGATGTTCATTAGTGAAACCTGATTTATGATCAAAACAATTTCATTATCCCCTATTTTTTCAATCTCAATATTATTTCTTTCTAAGAAAGAAATGAGAACTACTCCGGACATCTTAATTGACAACAGCACCATCACTTTTAATTTAGGCTTCATTGCATAAAATGCGGCTTTAGTGTTAATAGAATTTGCTTCCTATAAGTGGTGGATGACTCAATCACAATACATTCTACTGCATACCAGGCGCCTGTGTTAAAATTATCTTTTAGTTTCTATATGGGATGGCTTTGCCAAAGTAATTCAGTGCAAACAATACTTTGCACTATATTTTCAATTCCCATTATCCACATTACAGCGTCTTCCCCTGGAGATCTCAATGACTCAAGCTAGTTAACGTTTTCTCAACAAATCATCAAATTATTCTCAAGTTCAAAGCTGAAATCAAACTAAGAATGCTTAAGATCACAAAACAGCATGTGAACTCACCATTTGTTTTGATTGTGCAGTTCCCTGTTCCCCTCTCCCTTTATGGTTCTTTTTGATGTCTTTGATAAATACAAATATCATTGGAGTTCATTTTATTCAATACTGGCATCTTATTACCAAGTGTTGTCTGAGACCTTTAGAATAGAAAAGAATAGAAATTTATTGTCACATGTACTTTTACATGAGAAATACAGTGACCAGTTTTATAAGTCCATGCCACACCATGTTGCTGCATCAATGACAGAAGTCACACATAATTAAAAAAAGCAAAATTAAGACAAAGTTCATCACAGTTCAGTTAATGACACCTGGGTTCGGGGAAAGCTGATTCAGGAATGATGGAGTACCCTGAAGACACAGCTGGGATGTCAGCACTATTCTGGGACGAGACCACCATGGTGGGCTGCTGGAATACTGGGCCAGAAGCCTCCGCTGAAGAAGACTGCCATGCCGGGCCGAGACAGCCTGCCAAGTCGCTGGAACGCTTGGACACCGAAGGCGCAGACCTCTACACAGGGACGGGACCTTCACACCGGGACAGGACTGCCATTTCACATCGAGACCACCTTTTTCCCACTTCAGACAGCCAGGCCTAGCTGCGGTCCTGTAGCTTTGGCCTACCCTGCCAGTCCACGCCGGGCGAGTCAGCCTGGGGCATGTCCCTCGCTCACTGGGAGACGCTGGGCTGGGGAGGAGCTGGTCCTGGAGTTTGTGCTGGAGGCTTCCTCCTTCACTCACCACTCTCCAGGCTTAAAAAGTGATGAATACAGAAAAAGATCAAAAGTGAAAAGAAAAGAGAAAGCTAACGGGATTGGACAATCTTCAGGGTCAGCCCACACTCCGCCACCGTCTTTAAAGGGCCAATCACACACTTCCACCAATAGGTTATAAATGAATTGACCCAGGTATCCCATGATATTGGAATGGTCAAATCATCACAGAAACAAGTTGGTACCAATGCAAACTGTTGTCACTTTATTAAGGCACAATTAACAGTAAGACTTTAATACTAACCTGCCCTAGTTATTACAATACTTCCCAGAGTCTCTTGTAACTTTACTGAGGTTCGCAAAGTTGTTCGCTTTCTATCTCGCTCCAGATAGTCAGTTGGTCTTTGGCTTTGCCATGCCAATGGCTTCTTCTTCATCTCCAGAATGACCATGAGATCGATCTGCAGGTACTTCCTGCTTTTTTTTTGGATTTTTTTTATGGAACTTTCTATAGTTTGAGCCAATCATTGAGACTCACTTAATGGTTTGAAACATTGTCAATCGTTTGGATAGCTTGCTAATTTTTTTTATTGTAGCAGTGGCCTGTGTCTCTTTTATTTTGCTGTTAGCTGAAAATATGCATTTCTCTTTTGGTTGGTAGAACTGTTGACGAGATGTGTCCATTTGCACTACGCTAACACCATTAGCATCTGGCTCTGTGGAAAAGGGTATAGAAGATATAGAATGTAGGGAAACAGATGGTGACACCTTGAAAAATGCCCATATAAGGAGGGAGTGCTGGATGTTTTGAAATACATGAAGGTGAATAAATCCCCAGGACCTGATCAGGTGTACCCTAGAACTCTGTGGGAAGCTAGAGAAGTGATTACTGGGTCTCTTGCTGAGATATTTGTTTTATCGATAGTCACAGGTGAGGTGCCGGAAGACTGGAGGTTGGCTATCATGGAGCCGCTGTTTAAGAAGGGTGGTAAGGACAAGTCAGGGAACTATAGATTGGTGAGCCTGACCTCGGTGGTGGGCAAGTTGTTGGAGGGAATCCTGAGGGACAGGATGTGCATGTATTTGGAAAGGCAAGGACTGATTAGGGATAGTCAACGTGGCTTTGTGTGTGGGAAATCATGTCTTACAAACTTGATTGAGTTTTTGAAGAAGTAACAAAGAGGATTGATGAGAGCAGAGCGGTAGATGTGATCTATATGGACTTCAGTAAGATGTTCAACAAGGTTACCTGTGGGAGACTGGTTAGCAAGGGTAGATCTCACAGAATACAGTGAGAACTAGCCATTTGGATACAGAACTGGCTCAAAGGTAGAATTCAGGGTTGTGGTGGAGGGTTAATATTCTGACTGGAGGTTTGTGACCAGTGGAGTGCCACAAGGATCGGTGCTGGGTCCTCTACTTTTTGTCATTTACATAAATGATTTGGATACGAGCATAAGAGGTATAGTTAGTAAGTTTGCTGATGACGCCAAAATTGGACATGTAGTGGATAGCGAAGAAGGTTACCTCACATTAAAACGGGATCTTGATCAGACGGGCTGAGAAGTGGCAGATGGAGATTAATTCAGATAAATGCGAGGTGCTGCATTTTGGGAAAGCAAATCTTAGCAGGACTTATACACTTAATGGTAAGGTTGTGGGAGTGTTGCTGAACAAAGAGACCTTGGAGTGCAGGTTCATAGCTCCTTGAAAGTGGAGTCGTAGGTAGATAGGATAGTGAAGAAGGCATTTGGTATGCTTTCCTTTATTGGTCAGAGTATTGAGTACAGGAGTTGGGAGGTCATGTTGCGGCTGTACAGGACATTGGTTAGGCCACTGTTGGAATATTGCGCACAATATTCTGGTCTCTTTCCTATCAGAAGGATGTTGTGAAATTTGAAAGAGTTCAGAAAAGATTCACAAGGTTGTTGCCAGGATTGGAAGGTTTGAGCTATTGGGAGAGGTTGAACAGGCTGGGGCTGTTTTCCCTGGAGTGTCGGAGGCTGAGGGGTGACCTTATAGAGGTTTACAAAATTATGAGGGGCATGGATAGGATAAATAGACAAAGTCTTTTCCCTGGGGTGGGGGAGCCCAGAACTAGAAGTTATAGGTTTAGCGTGAAAGGGGGAAGATATAAAAGAGAGCTAAGGGACAATGTTTTCACGCAGAGGGTGGTATGTGTATGGAATGAGTTGCCAGAGGATGTGATGGAGGCTGGTACAATTGCAACATTTAAAATGCATTTGGATGAGTATATGAATAGCAAGGGTTTGGAGGGATATGGGCCGGGTGCTGGTAGGTGGGACTAGATTGGGTTGGGATATCTGGTCAGCATGGACGGGTTGGACCGAAGGGTCTGTTTCCATGCTGTACATCTCTATGACTCTATGCTGTGTTTACATTCTATCTCGTTCTAGGTTTGCAGTTTGCAGAGCTTGCAGAGCCAATGTGTCCCACATTCAGCATCCCTTGCTATTGGGCCAAGTTGGCAATCAACTTGAGGTTTAGCAGCCATGAGGCTGCTACATAAAACCAGGGGCTGATTTCACAATAGCATTCTGTACAAGTCAGTATCTGCAAGGGGTTATTGAGGAGCCATTGTATTGAAAAGTCTATCAGAGTAGTGGGATGATTTGAGTCCTCAGTGAGTGGTCATAACTGACCTTTCATGAGCCAGTTGGATCCAGGTAAGGATCCCCTTGTCAAGGTTTCAAGCCAGAGTGAGTATTTGACTTAGTGACTGTGTGAGGCAGCTAGAACCACAAGGGATGTGGCTGCTTACATGCAGCAGATCCTTTGGGAAGCGGACTTAGAGGCATAGAGTCATACAGCATAGAAACTGGTCAATCAACCTGACGTCTATAATCAATCAATAAACAATGAATTACACTAAACCCTTTTACCTGCACATGGTTTATAGCCACTATGCCCTGACATTTTAAGTGCTCAAATATTCCTTTCTTATGCAGTAGTCAGATAGGAATTGAATGGGGGAGGTTTGTTGTTAAGTAACTTTGGAGGGAAGTACAGGACTGTGAGGTGTTGAGAAATGAGTCGGGGACCTGCCCTTAGGCAGAACACTACCATTACTATTGAACTGCCCAAAGTAAGTGCTGTCATTCTTATTGACTCCAAAGGTACGGTCAAATGGTTAGTATTATAACCCAATACAGACTCCCATGAACAGAATTATGAAGTTGATCTCACTGGTTGGATGTCTATCGCTTCTCCAGTCAAAAATCTGGGTAAACTAATAAAGTATCCAAAACAAAAATTAGAAGAGCATTGTTTTAATGTTCCTGTCAATTTTCTCTTCCCAGGAGAACTATGCAGGTGATTATTTAAGTATTACTAGCGATTAATAGTGATTCAATCGTAAATTGAATTGTCAGGATGGGTCAAAGCTTAAACTGGAATCCTAGCACGAAGAGTATAGCAACCAATATGGGATTGAAATCAAAAAGTGCTGCAAAATCATGTGATTCGTGATTGAATTTGTTTAATCTCCTTTGTCTATGCATATTGAGCTTCAAGGAGGTAAGATCATGGAATACTGTATCGGGGAAGTTATCTCCAGAATCAAGACTGTACAGTACCGTACTCAGCATTGACAGGGGGCGGGAGTTGTGGGACGGAGGATATTTGAGGACTTGGTGCAAATGTTTGAATTGGGAAGAAAGATTGAGTGGCAAGGTCACAATCAGTGAAAATGAACCAGTTCAAAAGCAGAAAATATAGAACTCTCATAACGTAGAAAACAGAACTTACTTAGGATATCAAACAATCAGGAAGCAGGGAATAAGGCTACACACCAACCGAACGAGGTAGAATAAATAAGAATAACTGGACAAAAATGCACATTCGCGACTCTTATTGCATACAAGATATTTTTCTATTCTGATAAATAAGCAGCCATCAGTTTTGATTTTCAAGTTGAACTTTCAATTTGCAGAGTTTTTTTGCGAGCGATCAAAACATATAAGCAACATGGATTATTGCAATCTTCGTCTTTGTGTATTCTTCTCCCCTGTTAAACCAACTACTGATTACAAGAAGAAATAAATCTGCAGTTTGGGAGTGGTTGCAATCGGAGTGCAGCCTACATTCACCTCTCGGCTCTGTGTGCGCTAATTTTGGTTTTCTTCAAACTATCGATAAATGAGCGCCATCTACTGGATTTGATTAAAAGTGCTAGAACAAGAAACACAAGTTCACCCCAAGATTTTAACTTGAAAACAGTACTGTCTGTAGTTTAGTGGAATTAAGTTCGAAAGCCTAATTCCCTTCAGGCACGTAAATGAAAACAAAAATTATGCAATAGACAATCAATTATTATAAAAAGACCCATTGGAAAACTGTTCTTTGATCTCCAAGAGCTTATTTTATTCATGTTTTCAACTGCCTGCAATGTTTTGAGAGTGTTATCTTTTGATGCCAAATCCTAATGTGTAAATAAAAGATTGTCGGAGGATAATGCATGTAACAACATACATTCCGGAGAGGAACTGCCCAATTTGTTTCTCCTGTAGTTAACATGGTTAGAGTCGAGAAATAATCAACGAGTCATCTGCCTTCAAACATCCGCAATTCAGTACATTCCTATGAACATAGTCACTGATCATTTTACAGGATTTTCTCAATTCTGTAAATATTGTTTGCAATCTGTGGGATGCTCCCGTCATTCTGCAAGGTGAATTTCCACGCTTAAGCAGATAAAGGCTTGTTTCAGTAGAACTACAGTACTTTGATCTGCAGTGTACGGTGGAGCAATCATTTGTACCCTTTATATGTATATACTGTAATAGGAAATTGTATTAGGAAGGGAAATTGAATTGGGTGTAGCATGGACTGCAACCAAATCCAAGAAACATCTTACCACTATAGAATTTTACAGTACAATAAGAGGTCATTTAGTTCATTGGACCTGTCTTAACTCTCATATTAGTTCCATTCCTTATGCTTCATTATAGTTTTCTATGCAATTGCTTTAAAAAACCCATTACAATTACAATTATAGCAATTCATGTTCTCTGCTTAAAATAAAAACTTGACCACTCTCCTTTGGGATGAGTTGTGGACCACCCCTAAAGCAATGGTTAAAGTGGCCCATTGAATGGAGTCACAAGGCCCACTGGCACTAGGGAGAGTCAAGAAGACTCTTCATACTCAAAACATTAGCTTGTTTTCCCTCCGTGGATGCTGCCTGAACTGCTGTGATCTCCAGTATTTTTTGTTTTCAGTTCATAAAGCAGTCAGGCTACATGAGATCCAGAATTGAAATAGGTTAAAAGAAAATTGTAGTTTGCAAGAAAACAAAGCCAGTACTGTTGGTACGTAAATGTTATTTGTATGAAACTAAGTGATAAATGGTTATAATTGGGATGATATTTGCAGGTCTGCTGCTGAAAGATAGGTGTTATCTTAGCCTCCAAAAGATCACAATTTGCTTGACATTGACCTCTACACTTAGCTGAAGTATCAAAGGTTTTGTAAATCAGTATTCTCAGAGAGAGAGTGAGCTGCAAGTTGCAATTCTTTCGAAGTACAGAGAAAAGAATATTTAAAATGTAAATACCTGAATTGTAAATCAACCGAGTTCATAATTAGTATGTCTTACCATGTTAAATTTTGTACAGAGAGACAAATTATATTTATGTAATTCATTCATGTATTTCCTTTTTAAATTTTAAATACATGTCTTAGTATAAATGGATTGTGGTGGATGTTTTCTGCGGTTTTGGGGATATATTACTTTTTGGGTTATTAGTAATGTTTTGCTGCCAATTAAAATCATTTACACAGTGTGAGTGTGATTTTCTCTGACAGGTGGTTTTAATGTTTTTGGACTCTACTTTTTTTTAAAAGAACTTGAGGCCATCTTCATCTTGATCCACCTTCTTGAACAGTTATCCTTCACGTGATGTCAGGGAGCCCTTGGTGTCGTTTGGGAGCAAGTTCCAGGACTTTGACCCAGTCAGTGATGAAACGGTGATATAGTTCCAGGTCAGAATGTTTGTGAAGGGGAAATTTCAGTTAGAATGATTGCCAGGTGCCTGCTGCTTTTGTAAAGGTCTTGGGTTTGCGAGATACCATCAAAGGAGTCTTGGTGAAATGTTGCAGTGCTCTCACAGTACCTAATGTTACTAAGTATACCAATGCTGGAGGGAGTGAACATTTAAGGTTGTGGGTGGGGAGCTCATCAAGTGAGCTTCTTTGTTCTGGATGAGCCAGGGAGTGAGTTACTTGTCACAGCTGCTCTATCCTACTTCCTGCAGTCACTTCAATATTTGAGATTCATATAAAATGTTCAGCACAGAAACAGACCATCAGCCTACCTTAGATATTTCAGTGTTTATGATCCATGTTCCTCTCACCAGTGAATCTTAATTTCTCAATGCTTTTGAAAGTAGCTTGAGCGTCAATGGAATGCTGCCACACAAAATCAGATCAAAAATAATTTGATTTTTTAGTGACAGTTGTAAAAAATCCAATGTGCATGTATCTGCACAACCTTCTTCCAGGCTTAGATCATCCATGTAACAAAATGGGAGTCAGTTTAGAGAGGAAACTTATTTGTTGCTACTTTTGAATACACAGAAGTAGATGTAATAAATCTCCTGGACATGGCACATGGAGGAAATGGATGGGAACTGACTCAATTCGACCTATTATCTGAAAGTGATAAGGTCTCTTCGAGGAATACCGATCTTATTGCATTAATTTTTCTTTGTGACTTGTGACCAAGTGAATGAAATGCCTTCAGAACAAACAAGAAATTCCTGCCATGCCTAAGAGTAGAAAAGGGCACTTGATAAAAGAGAAATCCATTGAGGGCAACCTCTGGATGAAGCAATCAATAAGATGAAGTCACCAGGGTCTCTGAGCACCATAGGGCTGCTCTTTCATATGAGAGAGATTACACCTGAGGATCACCTTGCCTCGGATGATGTCAAGAAAGTAAGACATTTATGGTGCTCTCCATAGAGATCAGTTGCCTGCACAGCTGGTTTGGAATGTAGTTTAAATTTAGACTACTTACAGTGTGGAAACAGGAAATTTGGCCCAACAAGTCCACACCAACCCTTTGAAGAGTCACCCACCCAGACCCATTCCCCCACCCTATATTTACCCCTGACTAATACACTTAACATGCATATCTTTGGATCGTGGGAAAAAACCTGCACAGACACTGGGAGAACATGCAAACTCCACACAGTCACCTGTGACAGGAATCAAACCCAGGTCCCTGGTGCTGTGAGCCAACAGTGCTAATCACTGAGCCATCGTACTGCCATAAACAATGGTTCAATTCCCTCACCAACTAGGATCACCATGAAAGTCATACTAATACTACAACAGTGACTACATTTCATGAGCTGTAAAGTGCTTTGAAACATCTAATGTGACATAAATGCATTTTTTTTCTCTAACAGGTTAAAAAGTGTTCGATATTTTGGCTCCTAAATATCCTCTTTTTACCTATACTGACCATGGCAATCTGCTATTTCTAATGGAAAGCTCATTTCTCTGAACGCTGGTCATTGGTATCATGCCAAGAGCATTCAGAGAGCAAAGAGTAAAGTTCTTGGTTTTCTTTTTCTGACTTGCTGCATTCTTCATGGAGATTGTGAGGAAAACATTACTGTCATTTATTTTCTTGGGTGATGCAATCAATTTTACTATTCTTAACTTCACGGCTTCTGATTTTTTTCTGATTATCAAAGGCCTCAATTTCCTCTACAACACAGTGCATGCACATCATTCATCCAACTTAATAAATGCAATTAGTTAATTTTTAAAAGAATGTTTGTCTTATGGTATGGATGACACCTTTTATTGCCCCTTCCTTAGTTGTCTTGACAACTGAATGCCTTGCTAGAAGGCATAAGTGGATATCAAACATATATTGGAGTAAATTTGAACTTTCTCATCCAGTGATAATTGGCTAGGAGACATCTGCAGTGCTATTCCTGCTCCTTTTCTGCCCATCATAATTTTCCTTGCACAAGGAACACCAGGTGTCCTCTTGTTTTGGTTAAGAGCCTAAACTTGGTATGAGATAACTCTGATCCTCTTGTCTGCGAAGTTTTGAGGTACCACTGAATGCACTGTGTGCATTCCCTCATCGGTTTCAAGCAGCCGAACCAACAGGTTAGGCAAGAGGACAACAAGAAGTTCCAGATCAGGTAAATGTTTATTTGTGATATCAAACGATTGATTAAAAAAACCCATTTTGCACAGTAAGTAGGCAGACGAAAATGTTGCCCATTGCAGATGAAAACCAAATCCTTTAAGTTTGGCTTAATATTCGTGAAACTAACCGTCCTATGATTGAAGTTCATTGATGGTGTCGAAGCATTACTGCCATAAAAATCAATAGAATATCTCAGGCATTTTGAGCACTGAGCACCATGAAATAATGAATTGCAATAAAATATTTATAAAAGCTTTGTTTGTTTGTAAGGTATTCTGTAATCCTGGACATGGTTTTGAGAAAATCTAAAGTGACAAGGGCTCAACTAAGGAGAGGTTGTTCTATTGTTGTTGTATGATGCCTTAGGAGGATATCTAGAATGAAATATCCTGTCAAAGAGATGTTGACAGACTTTTGGGACATTCAAAGTAATTCTTTATTTACGTTGTTCATTAACTATATGCATTCTAATGAAGCACAAGGTCTTGGCTGATGTTTCTCCGGAGTCTGTCAATCATGTGATCATTATATCACTTGTAATGTAGTTTCTTATTAGTTAACCCTATCCCGTACAGGATGGAGTCTGTGGGAGGGGTGAGACAGAAAAGGCAGGAAGCAGCCAAGATAGCTATCTGGCTGTTGTAAGCTTTAAGAAGCAGAGGTGTCACTGAGCTTTTGTCATTTGGTATTGGAAGTGAGGGTGGGTGGGACAGGTGAGAGTTTGAGGGGATGATGAATAATAATGAACTGGAATCTGGATTACCATTTGGCATGGTGGCTAAGTGGTTAACACTGTTGCCTCACAGCGCCAGTGACCTAGGTTAAATTCTAGCTTTGAGTGACTGTCTGTTCTGTGTGGAGTTTGTACATTCTTCCATGCTTGTGTAGGTTTCCTCTAGGTGCTCTGGTTCCCTCCACCAGTCCAAAGATGTGAAAGTTAGGTGGACTGGCCATGCTAAATTACCCATAGTGTTCAGGGATGTGTAGGTTAGGTGGATTAGCTGTAGGAAATGAAGGGTAATAGGGATAGGGTAGGGGTTGGTGTGGGTGCGATTCTGTTTGAAGGTTGGTGTGTACTTGATTAGCCAAATGGCCTGCTTCCATACTGTAGGTTTCTAACCTCTAATCTATTCTCCTCTAATATAGTGGTCATGTGATGAGCTGGTCAAGTAAATAACCTGTAAGCTAGAAAACCCAGGTTCAAGCTCCATTTTGGTGGGTGTGGCATCATTAGCCTGTGGCACCATTAGCCTGTAGACATTAAGTTGTTTCTTGTCTGTGGCAATTATGAATGTGTTTCCAATATAGTTATAAACAGCTCTTTACTCCACTGCAACTGAAGAATGAAAATAATATGAGTACACAATTAAGACAGATTAGATTACTTACAGTGTGGATACAGGCCCGTTGGCCCAACAAGTCCACACCGACCTGCCGAAGCGCAACCCACCCATACCCCTACATTACCCCTTTACCTAACACTACGGGCAATTTAGCATGGCCAATTCACCTGACCCGCACATCTTTGGACTGTGGGAGGAAACCGGAGCACCCGGAGGAAACCCACGCAGACACGGGGAGAACGTGCAAACTCCACACAGTCAGTCGCCTGAGTCGGGAATTGAACCCGGGTCTCAGGCGCTGTGAGGCAGCAGTACTAACCACTGTACCACTGTGCCGCCCACTACAAAATATTACTTTTCTCTGCTCAGCCAAGTTATGTGACATGCAATCCATGCAAAAGTATGCAATATTCTGTCAAATAATGTTGGTTAAGGAAAGTCGGTCAGTGTCCTACTAAGAATACAGTGGAAGGTTACATGGAGAGATATTGATATAAATGATCAAATACTCAGAGGGACCTTATATCATGTTGTAATCAGAAATTTCTGTCAAATGATGCCAGTGACAGATAGGTTGGGAGTTTTACTCAATTGCTTTCTTAATATAGTGAGAACTTTTGCCTGAAATTGAAAATGTTTAATCAAATTTAACGGATAGCTTTTCATTGCCCTAAAATAATCTGAGAAAAATGATGACAAGTAGAGAACTCAGACCTAAGAACATATGAAAAGTGGGCCATTCAAACCCTTGCAACTTCTCTCCCATTCAATCAGATAATGACTAATCTATGTTTGAATGCATTCACCTACCTTAGTAACTTAACCCTTATTGCTCCCATCACAACAGAAATCTATCAATTCCAGTTGTATAACTTTCAATTGACTTAGCCTCAATATCACATTTAAAGAGAGAACGTTATAGATGACCACTAACCATTGTGTGAAAGAATGGTTTCTGATGTCACTTTGAATGTTTCAGCACTATTTTCTGTCTCTTAGCATAGACTCCAAGAGGAAATAGTTTCTCTCTTTTAATCTATCAAAACCTTAATTGATCTTATACAACTCAAGTCGATCACCCCTTAATTTTCTATATTTAAGGGAACATAAGCCAAAAATGTGTAACCTTTTCTCTTAATTTACTCTTTTTAGCCCCATCATTGTTTTAGTGAATCTACTCTCTACATACTCCCACAGCCTATATTCTTTTTAAGGTGGGGACCACACCAGGGTAGTCTGTGTGGATAAGGGTCAGCAGGACTCATGCCTTTTCAAGTTTTCTCCAGTTCATAATGGACTTATGATTGAGGGCATTACCCTTCACCAAGGAAGCCATATCTGAATTGTGTGGTGTTTTGGACTTGTAAACAAGGAACAGCTGAGCACCATATAGTCTGCCAGTCAAAGTGAAGGCAATGTGCAAAGTAGATTTTTTTCTGCAAGCCCTCTACAAATATTGACAGCATGAATTCCCTGCTATTCAAGATGGCACTGCTCTGGTCAGAATTGCAGGAATGCAGATACACAGAGTTGTGTAGGGCTGGAGAAGTTCACAGATATAAGAGTAGCCGAAAACATTAAGGGCCTTGAAAAAAATGAAAGATAATTTTAAAATAAATTTGCTGTCATAGTAGATACTAGAGTATGTCAGTGTGGACAGATGTGTCATAAAAACGAGACTTGGTGTGAGTTAAGTCACTGGCAATAAAAATTTGGATAAGCTCAGGTTTATGCAGGGTGCAAGGTGAAAGGCCAGCAGGAGCACTTTGGAGTAGTTGCAGCGAAAGGTAATGAAGAGGTAGCTCTTGAGCTGAGGCAAGGACAGAGACATGAGTTATTGGCAATATTGGAAAACATTCTTATATTATTCAATACAAAAGCATCAATGGAAATTTAGAGCAGAACAGAAAGTGATTGGAAGTAACAATATTAACAAAGTGTGGTCAAGAGGCCTTCTCTCTGAGATATTAACCCAAACGTAATCAACAGGGTTATTCTTGAAACTCACGTGGTTGTATTTAGTAGAGAAGTAAGAATTGCTTAAAAGAAAGCAATTTTGGATGCACCACAGCAGAGCGGCGGACATGATCTATATGGACTTCAGTAAGGTGTTCGTCAAGATTCCCCATGGGAGACTGATTAGCAAGGTTAGATCTCACAGAATACAGGGAGAACTAGCCATTTGGATACAGAACTGGCTCAAAGATACAGAGGGTGGTGGTAGAGGGTTGTTTTTGAGAGTGGAGGCCTGTGACCAGTGGAGTGCCACAAGGATTGGTACTGGGTCAACTACTTTTTGTCATTTATATAAATGATTTGGATGTGAGTTCAAGAGGTGTAGTTAGTAAGTTTGCAGATGACACCAAAATTGGAGGTGTAGTGGACAGCGAAGAAGGTTACCTCTGATTACAACAGGATCATGATCAGATGAGCCAATGGGCTGAGGAGTGGCAGATGGAGTTCAATTTATTGAAATGCAACGTGCTTCACTTTGGGAAAGCAAATCTTAGCAGGACTTATACACTTAATGGTAAGGTCCTAGGGAGTGTTGTTGAACAAAGAGACCTTGGAGTGCAGGTTCATAGCTCCTTGAAAGTAGAATTGCAGGTAGGTAGGATAAGAAGGCATTTGGTATGCTTTCCTTTATAGAGTACAGGAATTGGGAGGTCATGTTGCGGCTGTACAAGACATTGGTTAGGCACTTTTGGAATGTTGCCTGCAATTCTGGTCTCTTTTCTATCAGAAGGATGTTGTGAAACTTGAAAGAGTTCAGAAAAGATTTACAAGGATGTTGCCAGGATTGGAGGATTTGAGCGATAGGGAGAGGTTGAATAGGCTGGGGCTGTTTTCCTTGGCGTGTCGGAGGCTGAGGGGTGACCTTTTGAGGTTTACAAAATTATGAGGGGCATGGATAAGATAAATAGGCAAAGTCTTTTCCCTGGGGTCAGGGAGTCCAGAACTAGAGGGCATAGGTTTAGGGTGAGAGGGGAAAGATATAAAAGAGACCCAAGGAGCAAATGTTTCATGCAGAGGATGGTGCGTGTGTGGAATGAGCTGCCAGAGGAAGTGGTGGAGGCTGGTACAATTGCATTATTTAAAAGGCATCTGGATGGATATATGAATAGGAAGGGTTTGGAGGGATATGAGACGGGTGCTAACAGGTGGGACTAGATTGGTTTGGGATATCTGGTCTGCATGGACGGGTTGGACCGAAGGGTCTGTTTCCATGCTGTACATCTCTATGACTCCATGACTTTCTATGCCCAGGGGTGATTATTCTACATTCTATCTCTTCTTTCCTTGCCCTTTCATATCACGTATATTTAAAAAAAAATGATTTTCAGAATTGTTTTGAAATAATTGCTTATCCACACAAAAAATCCAATGAATGAAGATCAATACCTGAATGAAAACTACCTGCACATGTACTCAGTGCAATACTGTGGACACATCTAGGGAGTTTTCTGAAGGTTGGCAAGAGAAATGGTGTGAATTTATTTTCTGCTAATTAGATTATCAATTCCCCTCAGCCTTCGAGGGAATTTCTCTGACGGAAGTAATTTATATCCTGAACAGAACTATTCACTTTCTAGCAAATCTTTGACTGCGTGTCAGGACTTCACTTTATCAGGAGATTATCTCCAGGAAATGAATATATTTTTTGTCCTTGTGTTCTCAATTTATTCTCAGTATTGGTATAATGCAAGGAACTTATCACATTGTATGCTCTGGTCTCATCCCCTTTTCTTGCCATGTCTGATGTTACGTTGTCACCTTATTCAGAGCCACTACTCAACTCAGTTATAGCTGCTTTTGCTGACAGAACGTCATCGTCAAATGTTTTCGAGAATCAAACTGCTCTTGAGTTATCTGTTAAGCAGCTTGACTCCATAACTCCATCTTAACTCCATTTAACCTATGTCAAAGCTCAGACATATTCCTCCACATCTACGTCTCATTGCCCAAGAGATTCTTTGGTCCTTAGCACTTTTAATTATCTGATAACATCCTGGTGATTTTTAGTTACTTTTTTTCTCTTCCTCTAGTGAACAGCACTGTTCTAATGCCATTGTTCATGCTCTTTCATCTATTATTCTGTAATTTGTCTCAACAGTGACACTTGCATGGCTTGCTTTATAGACAATAGACTATAGACAATAGACAATAGATAATAGGTGCAGGAGTAGGCCATTCAGCCCTTCGAGTCTGCACCACCATTCAATATGATCATGGCTGATCATTCCTAATCAGTATCTGCTCCCTGCCTTATCTCCATAACCCTTGATTCCACTATCTTTGAGAGCTCTATCCAACTCTTTCTTAAATGAATTCAGAGACTAGGCCTCCACTGTCCTCTGGGGTAGAGCATTCCACACAGCCACCACTCTCTGGGTGAAGAAGTTTCTCCTCATCTCTGTCCTGAATGGGCTACCCCGTATTTTTAAGCTGTGTCCTCTGGTTTGGCACTCATCCATCAGCGGAAACATGTTTCATGCTGCCAGAATGTCCAATCCTTTCATAATCTTATACGTCTCAATCATATCCCCTCTCAGTCTTCTAAACTCAAGGGTATACAAGCCCAGTCACTTCAGTCTTTCAGTGTAATGCTTATCATACTCCCTTCTTAGAAGTTATTGCCTTAGCAGTAACTTCTAGTGATTTCTTCACTCACGCAGAGAGGCCTATTCTAATCAATTACAACAAAATTTAATTCTACCTCACATAATCTGGGTGCACTCATCTAACACAGTGATTAGAGTAGACAGAGACACTCGACCAATTTTACTTTCCCAAACTCAGAAGTAGCGAGGCCAACCAGAACATCATAACATGGCTGTAGCTGTAGAATGGCGCTTGAGTTTAAAGCCTTTCTGACTGGCAGGTCTCTGTTTGACAAATTCACTGAGCTACCAAAGAAGTTGTAACTACTTCTAACTACAGTCCTAACCATTAACCTTCTTGGGGATTTTCATGTCACTGTAGTTAAGAACTAGGAAACAATTAAAGTTGTTGTCTGTAGTAAGGTCTAAGGTTGTTGTAAATTATAGTGCCATAATGTTATAGTGCTCAAACTGTAAGGTAGTTTGAGATGATAATTAATAAATAGATGATTAGTTATTAGCATTAAAATCTCATGATTGGTCATCTGGCCTAATATATCACCTGAGGTGACTCTCCATAGCATCCTTGCAAAGAACCTTGGGTCACTTATGTGCCATTGAATGCACTATCTAGGTGCAAACAGATGCAGTTGTTTGATTGGCAAAGAGTTGTGTTTAGTTGTCATTGGTTCAGATGAAAGGCCATTGGCCTGAAACATTGGGTGGAATTTTCTCCTCCCTGGTGTGACAACAGTAATCATGACAATAGTGATGGAAGTGGATGGAAGAACAGTTAGTGATCATGCATGAACAGAAGAGGTGCTGAGGTGTCCACATTTAGTGAGACTGAAGTGCAGAGAGCAGGAGTGGTTACAAGTTTAATATGTGAGCCCTTGAGTGAACATGACACATGCTATACTAAGAATTGTAACTCATGAGTTTTGGTGAGATGTGTGTGTAGTGGCAGAATTAGAACAACAGTAGGTTCTGTGAGTGTAAGGTTGCAGAGAGAAAGTGATGACACCGATTCTTGTGGAGCACAGAAGATCTTTGACCTTTTATGGAATTGCTCGTGTCCTTTTGACACAAGACACAGCACTGACCATGGATGCGATTTCTGTTCACGCTAACTGGGTCTGTTGGTGTGGCCTCGTTTGCTCATCTGATCACAGGACTGTCTTCATATCCACCAGCACCTCTAGATTCCTTTCCTGGCAGCAGGGATTCAGCTTTGCCTTTCCTGTGAGTCATTTCCAAGTTGAACACTGCAGTTTGAGAGGTCAGACCTGGCTTACACCATCTGAAGTGATGAGAATCAAGGCTTTAAATATGGCCCCAGAGGCATGTAATCTAGAAGATCTTACCAGTCTCACCAGCACTTCAGTTTCTTTGGCTGCATGATTTCCTGAGGAACAGCTCAATTGCACAATTAACGAGGCAACAAAATTGGATAGAAGTTCATCCTGGGCCATGGCAGACCAAAACCATGAAAACCATCCGCCGCCACACTTTGAACGCAAAAGCTAAAAATCAGCCTATAACGCTGCTTCTGTCCCACTGTTGCTGCTGACCTGTTGAGGTATGTCCAGCATTTTCTGTTATTTCAATTTTCCAGTAACTGTAGCATTTTGCTTTTGTGTTTGCGTTGCTTGGTAGTTTGTTTCTTCGCACCCCATCCCCATCGGTGACAGTTTTGCCATCATGGAGGTTCAGATCGGTTCGTTTTGCACTGAATATGGCGAGGTTATTGGAGTGCCAGGGTCAGAAGAATGAGGAAGTGAGCCTTTATTGGAATGACTATGAAAGAAACATTGGAATTTGTAGCTAAATATTACGCTGTATTTTGAATTTAGATTTATGTTCCACTTATTTCAAAACAAGGAGCTGTTTTAATATTATTTAATTAACTGGTGGTGATTTGATGTTCCCTGACTGGTAGTCTTTCCCTCTTGGGCCACTTTGGTCACAGTATATTTTCAGATGTTATTAATTTAAGTTGTGTGGCAAGTCTTCAATTTTTACTTTGAGGGGCCTTCAGAGAGCATGCAAGTCCCAATACAACTTAAGAATCATTTCCCCTCTGTTTATTAACTGTGAAAGGCTCATCATGTCGATTCATAACAAGCAGCCATTTTTGAACAACTTTCTTTGAAACTCATCAACTGAGAGTGCAATAGAGAAGACAGTTTTACAAAATGTATAGTTTTTACAATACATGACACTCTCGACCCATTTCAAGAAACAACTTGTATATCAAAATGTGAAAAGGTACAGCTGTGAAATTTCCCAAACTACAATGTGACTGAACCAATATGAACAATAGCATAAATTTAACAGGCTGGATCACATATTTGTTTATACTGCAATAGGCAACCAAATCATATATATGACTAAAATTACCAGAGTGAATAGGTGTATGTTCTCCCTAATACCAGCAAGTGTTTTCCTAAAATATCATTTATCAAGAAATAAAGGTCCGAGAGAACTGTAGGGCTGATTTATTGTTAGATAGAGACCATTAGTGGTGAGTTTGACCTTAGGTGAATTGCAAGAGGTGAAATTGAGAAGGCAGGATCTTCTTGGTGACCTTAATCAGTGCAGAAATTGTATCCAGGCTGTTGGTGTCACTCCATATCGCAAAGCAGCCATTCAGCCGAATGAGGTTATTGATGTCCTTAAAGACAAGAGATAATAAAAGAAAAATATCCTCCCTTGTTCATATGGACTTCCAAATAATCTTCTTTCTTTATCTGTTTGAGTATTTCCTTCTGTTCCCATTCGTTCTCTTGACATCTCTGACTGTGTCAAATCTGAACTTTGTTTTTGAATACTACATTGACTTGTTGATGTTCGGGATGGTGAAATTGTCTGAATATGACTTGATTAATTTGCATTCTGGTGGGTTCTGGGAAGCCGGCTTTCACTTTCACTTTGATTCAGGTTTTCCCTGGAGATGAGATGAGTGGAAGAATTTGAATCACAGGACCTTCTCATGCCCTGACTATTCTTCTGTTCCTCCTATGATCTCATGGCAGAATAATGAGTTTTAAACTCCATTGGAGAAAGCCAGGACCTACACTCAGCTATATGTGACATACTCCTGCAATTCCTTACCTTCACACTCTTTAGACCAGCCATTCAGGACGTAATTAAGCACTTTACTGAGCATATTGTCTTTGTGGGTACCTATTTACTCTGGCATGAAGTAACATTTTCCTTGTGAATGTAAAATAATTCACAAGTATCTCAGTAGCTAGACCGTTATCAGTCTTGAAACAAAGTCCACATTTGTATAATCTGCTGGCTTACAGTATTTAGTATCAACTGATGGCTAATTTTATCAAGTGGTCTCAAAGACCATTTTGTGCTCTATTAGCATTTCCTCAATGTCAGATGCACAGTTACTGATTCCTGTTAGAAATAACGTTGCTCAGCATAACCGTATCTTCTGAAGCCAATTGCTTCCCAAGAGAGACTTTGATCCCGGCTCTTACTACCAAAGGCAAGATATAGGACATATCATCATATTCCAGCATAAACATTGGAATACAGTTTTGGGAATAACAAGTCAGAATCACTCCAGTTTTCTGTAAGGAAATTGATTTCTTACATGGTCCTTCTGAGGTAACAGTCATGGTTGTGTTTGTATCATTGATAAAATTAAGCTATGAATTTTCAAATTTCTTTGGGCTCGGGAATGATATGTTTAGCCCTTTTACACTTCTTTTCCATGTGCTGTTTTCCTCGCTTTCTGGCTGAATATGAATCTTGATCTTTCCTGCTCATTAAATACAACTTCTGTGTCAATCTCTGTCATGTGACCATACAAGGATTTCCAGATTCCACATCTGGTTTGAGATCTACCATAAAGTTGACCTGGGGCATAGCTGCCATCCAGAGTTTTACTGTTTCCTTTACTCTTCCATGCCACTTGGAAAAGTCTGACTTTCCCATAGGAATGGAACTATGAGTAGAAACTGGGTACTTTAAATAGTTGGTGACTACCATTGTAATGATTGTAGATGCTGGAGATTAGGGTCAAAAAGCATGGTGCTGGAAAAGCACAGCCAGTCAGACAGCATCCGAGGAGCAGGAGTGTCAATGGTTTGAGCATAAGCCCTTCATCAGGAATGTCTCCTGCACCTCGGATGCTGCCTGACGGCTTTGCTTTTCCAGCACTATATTTTTTGACTTTGTCACTGTTACAATACAGAAGTTGGTAGTTTGAAGTGTTTGTTAAAAAAAAAACTGGCTGAAGACTGAAATACTGCAGTACTCACAGTTCAAAAAGTCAAATATAAAGAGGCTCTGAGTTGCTGTATATGTCAAGGCAAGTGTTCAATTAAATTCCTACGGTTACCACAAACCTCAATGATTTAACAGGCTTTTTCGATTGAATGTTATCACCCAAATCCAGTTATATCAGATTACGCAAGTTTGACGGTATTTTGTTAATGATTCTTGAAATAACAATGGGAATATTTGTGTTCAAATACATAATATGCATATGTTTACATCAGGAATAAGAGGATTGATAACTATTCAATCTAGGCAAATGTCAGAAGAAGTTTTCCATCTGTGCTAATTTTCTGGTGATCCTGCTGGTCATTGTTATCCAACAATGCCTAATGAAATACTGAAGGGCTGGAAATCTGAAACAAAGGAATGCTTAACATTCTGCAATTAAACCAAGCATGGAATCATTACAAATGACAAATGCTGGAAGCATTCAGTGAGGACAAGGATGACTTGATAGTGAATAACACTGACTGTCAAGGTTCAAATATGAATAATGATCATTTGGAGGGACAATCTAAAGCAACAGATGCTGAAATGTCTGAAAACTGGAAACTCTGCTGCTGACCTTGTCAATATTTGTAAAGGTTGATCCTCCATGTAAATGGCAATGACATCAAAACCATGATAAGTCCCTTTGAGAACAAGAACTGTCAATTTATAAAGCTTGCACCTGTGCAGGAGCCAATGACCTTACATTGTTTGGAATTTCCTTTCATTATTTGTTCACAAGATATGCACATTACTGGCCAAGCTAACATTTGTTGTCCTTGAGAAGGTGTGGTGTTGAATGTCCTTCTAGAACCATTGCAGTCCTGTGTGTAGGGGCACTCACAATGCTGTCGGAGAGAGAGAGTTCTAGGATTCTGACCCAGTGACTCGCAAGAAATGGCACTGTAGTTGTAAGTCAGGATGATGTGCCTTCCAAGAAAGTTAATTGATAGGCCTCACAGTCGTAGGGAGATGATCCAGTCTAACTCTGGCACTGTTCAGTCATCTCACAAAGGCTCAAGCTTACAAGCCTCAGCATCACATGCATGGTGTACACTCAAGAGGTGACACCCATCTTATCCTCTAGAATCACTAATCCTCTCTACCCTCTGCACTTCCCCTTCCCTCACTGGAAATCCCTCACTATCTTGTAAATGCTCACACCCTTCTGCATCATAGGGAGTCATCACTGCAGAAATAATTAGCCGACAATTTGGCCGAGAGGTTGAGGCCAAGTGGTGGGCAGTGACAGGTATCAGAATCTTCCCTGAGGAAAGGTCTGTTGAGCTGGCTGGGTAAGACCTGGACTATTCCTATGGTGGCAGTGAGACACCAATGGGCAAGCACTCCAGTAACACAGTTGCACTCTGCCAGTCTTGGATGAGTATAAAGGAAAACACTTAGTTTGTAGAACAATTTATACACAACATATTCTTTTGTTTTATTCTGCAGACCCTGGTATCACCCAAGACAGAGGTCATAGCCTGAACCCCCTCTCCACCATCACCACTTCTGAGGAGGGAGACTGTGAACTCTCAGAGGATTCACTGGCAAACTTTCCACCAGCACAGAGGACAATACCTTGATGGGAAATTTATCGTTGCCGTCAAAGCATGACATATGAATCTCGAGTATATTGAGGGTAATGATAAGATCTAAGGGAAGAGTCAGTGACTGGGATATCCTATTGGTGGACCCAATACATGCACCTCATGGAAGCAATGGTGGAATCTATTACATGGTTGCAGGCTCCCAGAGGGAAAGATCCGTTCCATTTGTGAGACCCTCAAAGCCATGCTACAACATTTAAGATTGTGTGAGTGTGGCAAAGGGCAACTTACATGACAAGATACCATAATATGGGGCTGAATATTGGCAACCCATAGTGATGGTTGTATCAGTGATAACATTCAGGCATTGCAAATGTAGAGTACATTACATTCTGTAGTAAAGAGGGTGTAAGTTGCATGACAGGCAGTCTCATGTTGTGGTACATCTCTGTTGTATTCACCAGCAAGTGGATGACCTGATGTGGTCCATGAGTCTTCAATGTAAGACCATTTTAGTTCAAATATCCATGGAATGGGTGGTAGTGAATGTGTTCACTGTATCATGGCTGTTTTCGTGCTAACGTTGGACCAACTTTAACAGCAGTGATGATATGTCAGAACAAGAAGTTAACATTTTTATTGCAAAAGATTAATCAAATAGAATCAATAAGTCAATGATTGAGGAAAGTGACACAGAACAAGCAGATGGCTGGCAGCCAATTGTTAAGTGAAATAATAATATACCTATAAACCCAGCTCAGCCATCCTGGAAGTTAAGAGCTAAAAGGTGCTTTCTGGCCTCTTCAGCTTGTGATCCACTGCTTGGTCTTCCTCCATTTGCCGTGCATCTGGCCCATCTCAGGATCGTCATCCTCATTTTCCTTCTCAGAAATTTTCTCTTGCTCTTGTTCCTGCATGTCCTCCTCAGCTATTACTTCCCTTACTGTAGAGACTGAAGTTGTCAAGGGAAATTATGTTTATCCAATTTGTTGTAGTTCTTTAAAGGAGTAGCATACACAATGGATACAGGGAGCCTATGCAAGTACCAATCATAGAATCCTAGAGATGTATACAGCACAGAAACAGACCCTTTGGCCCAACTCATCCATGTCAGCCAGATATCCTAAATAAATCTAGTTCTATTTGTCAATATTTGGCCCATATCCCTCTAAACCCCTCCTATTCATATACCCATCCAAATGCCTTTTAAATTTGTAATTTTATCAGTCTCCACCACTTCCTCTGGCAGTGCATTCCAGACATGCACCACTTCCGTGTGAACAAGCTGCCCCTTAGATCCCTTTTAAATCTTTTCCCCTTTCATCTTAAACCTATGCCCTCTAGTTTGGGACTCCTCCACCCTTGGGAAAAGACAGTGTCTATTTATCCTATCCATGGCCCTCATGATTTTATAAACCTCTATAACGTCACTCCTCAACTTCCGATGTCCAGTGAAAACAGCCCCAGCCTATTCAGCTCTCCCTATAGCTCAAGCCCTCCAACTCTGGCAACATCCTTGTAAATCTTTTCTTAACCCTTTCAAGTTTCACAGCATACTTCTTATAGCAGGGAGACCAGAATTGCACACAATATTCCAAAAATGGCCTAACCAATGTCCTGCACAGCTGCAACATGATCTCCCATTTCCTATACTCAATGCACTGACGAATAAAGACAAGCATACCAAATGATTTTTTCACTATCTGATCTACCCGTGACTCCACTTCTTGTACTTGGCATTCCATGGGGCATTTGACAACGTTTCATATAAAAGGCTACTGCACAAATTTAGAGCTTATGGGGTAAAGGATAATCTATGAGCATGGATAGAAGATTAAATTAAAACCAAATGAATTGCTGAAGCTATAA